>NC_073388.1:2062478-2411693 GCF_028641065.1 Leucoraja erinaceus | reverse complement strand
AGCAGTGAAGGGTGTAGCTGCACTGAGCTCTCCTCCAGACAAATCGTGTTTAAAGTCGACTCCCATGCCAGGATCGAGTTAAAAATTCTTATCAGGTTTGCTGAACGTCAAGGGTACTGACTCCATCAAACGGTACTGGTGGATTTGGGATTTAAAACGATCTTATCGTAAAAACTGGATGAGAAAGAGAAGAGGTCAGAGAGGACCCAAGAAAACTACAATCAGTTTCCAGCTCCAAAAAGCTCTGGATGAGCTTGAAACCACCCCTGAACCCACGTTTGAAAGTTTGGAAGAGGAGCTGGAACCTCAACAACCTACAAGCGATATGGCTGCGAGAAGTGATACAAAGGAGAAAGAAATGAAAAGCTGGGAAGAAACGGTAAGAGCTAATATTCTTAAAGACATTACTAAAGATCTTCAGAAGCAATTTGCCAAAATGAATTCTACAATTCAGAATAACTTCTCCACTATGGAGGGCAATCTTTCTAAGAAAATTGATAATAGCTGCGGCGAAGTAAAAGAGCTTTATGTAGCCCTGAACCAGCAGTTTAAAGATTTGGAGTCCAGGACAGCGAAGGAAATGGAAAGTATGCGGAGAGATTATAACAACAAACATGACACCCTGCTGAAGCAATTAACAGACACGGAAAAATTGATGGAAGAAATGGAGGGTGAGATGGAACAGATGAGCCAAGAAATAACAGGTCTGAAAAAACAACACGATACGAATTGGGAGTTAACGAATAAACTGAATGAGAAATGTCAAGATTTAGAGGCCAGGTCAAGGAGGCAAAATCTGAGAATAGTAGGAGTTAAAGAGGGTGCTGAACACGGCCTTCAAATGCGTGATTTTATTACTAATCTACTTAAAGATGTTTTCAAACTTCCTGAAAAACCAAAGATAGATCTGGCTCATCGAGTGGGTCGCTTCCAAAAACATGATAATGCTACACCAAGGCAAATTATTGTAAAGTTTCTAGATATTTCAACTGTGGAAACTCTATTAAAGAAGATAACCTATGGAGAAAATCTTACATTCGCTGATAATATCGTAAGATTCTACAGGGATTATCCTCGGGAAATTCTGGCAAAAAGACGCGAGTTTAAAAGGGCAAGCAGTATTTTATATGGACATTCTGAAGTTCGTTATGGCGTGATCTATCCAGCAAAAATGCTAATTACGTTTAAGGGCAAGCAACGCTCATTCACGGACCCGGACTCTGCTTGCAAATACGCCCAGGAGATTTTAAACAAAATTCAAGGAGGAACAGATTAATAGCCATTTTATCTGTGGAACTTTGTTTTTTCTGTTCCAATTAAGACACTAGAACGCTTCAGACGGTTACCAGACAGGCTTATCTGGCAAGAATGTGCTGTTTAATAACACAGGCCGAATTAAACTTCTGAACTGAAAGCACATATGAAAGCTCAAGGTCGCAAGCTCGTCACCAAACCCTTCAGCACGGAGAACTATGAGACCGTCTCCTTTTGAAATGGCCATGATATGAGGCATCTGTTCCACACTATATGACCTATTATCCAATTACGCGCAATAAACTCAACCAACGTTAAAGGCGTAATGTCCTATACTAACACGATTAACTATATAGCAGGAAGGGTGGGGGAGGTTAGACATATATTTTAAATACTAAATACTAATAATGAATTAACTAACATACAGGTAAATGAAAAGTGTAATTTTTGACGAGGTATTTTAACCCATAATTACTTTTATTTTAATCCAAATCTTCTACCTTCCCTTTTATTTTATTCTATTTTAAACTGTTCAGCGATGACCTGATATGATAATTTTGGTAACAATTAGAGGGAACCGACTAACGTTGGGTCAAATTCTAATAGGGGGATAAGGCCCAGTGCATAATCTCATCGACGGAGGTCAATTTAAAAACAAATCTAGCTACCTTAGGTGGCTTTTTTGTAATTTATCGCTTTTTTGATAAATTACATTCACTTTTTTTGTTTATTCACAATTATGTGTTGTATGACTCAATAATTTTTATGTACACTTTATTTTATGTTTTTCTCTTTCCCTTAATTATGTTTAATAGTGTCAGGAGATGTAGAACTACTGTAGAAATTATGAAGGACAACTCTGGATTCGGGATTCTGAGGTACTTGGCTGCATCACATGAATCATACAGTCTGGTAATAATAGCCAATGCAAGATAATAGTCGAATAAATATCGGAGGTCTCACCTTCTGTAGTTGGAACATCAGAGGTGCGAATGAGCCAATTAAGAGGGGTAAAATTCTGGCACAATTAAAATCATTAAATATGGATATTGCTTTCCTACAAGAGACACATTTGAAACAACAAACTCAGATCAGATTAAGGGCAAATTGGATAGGTCAAACCTATTACTCCTCATTCACCTCTAAAGCAAGAGGCACGGCCATTATAATTCGGAAGGGCATACCTTTTAAATTAAAGAAATCCATATCTGATAAAGAGGGAAGATATGTTATAGTCACGGGAGAAATTTACAATACACCATTAACTATGATAAATATTTACGCGCCTAATTTTGATAACCCACAATTTTTTAGGAAAATAATAGATTTAATCGCAGAGCATAATTTTCAAAATATAATAATGGGGGGAGATTTCAACTGTGTTATAGACCCATACTTAGATAAATCAATAAAGCTAGGGAAGCGTCTTGTTAAAACTAAGACCTGTGAATTTTTAAATACTTATATAAAAAATAATAACATAGCTGATGTTTGGAGAATAGCAAATCCAAGTGGTAGGGAATACTCATTTTATTCATCAGTTCACAAAACTTATTCGCGAATTGACTATTTCTTATTGGACACAAAATTGATCCCGTATACGAATAAACCATCATATCATAATAGTATTATTTCTGATCACTCACCATTGACTTTTATACTTAAAATTGAGGGAATGCCGAGTATAAAACCTTTTTGGAGGTTCAATGCACACATATTAAATAACCCGCAGGGTTATGAGTATATAAAAGAACAAACAAAACTTTTTTTCGAAATAAATGACACGCCGGGTATTTCTGCACCGCTATTATGGGAAACCTTCAAGGCATATATTCGCGGTGTCATAATCTCTTACCAAAGTTTTCAAAATAAGGAAAATAAAAGAGAACTTCAGCGGATAGAACAGAAAATAAAATTACTAGAACTGGACAATGCAACTGACCCAACCATAAATAAACATAATAAGATAACTTTATTGAAATATAAAGTCAATAGAATACTATCGGCTAGAGTAATAAGATTATTCCAAATTACAAAACAAGCACACTTCGAATTTGGGGATAAGCCACATAAACTACTTGCGAGGCAACTGAAGCAACGAGAAAAGGAAAAAACTATTACTAAAATTAAATCGGATAAGGGTGAGTTTCTAACATTGCCTAAGGATATTAATAAGAGGTTTGCCCAATTTTATCATAATTTATATACATCTAAAATAAAGACAGATGTAAGTAAAATTACAATTTTTTTAGATAATTGCAAGCTCCCAAAATTGGATAGTTTAGAACAAGAGCAATTAGGAGCACGGATTACTAGTGAAGAAATAAAACAAATAATAAACTCACTGAAAAATGGGAAGACCCCAGGACCAGACGGTTTTAGTAATGAATTTTATAAAAGATTTCAGGAGTCAATCGTACCAAGATTATTCAATTTATACATGCAGGCTTATACTGAATATAAACTACCAGAAACCCTAGCAGAAGCAACAATACCAAAAAAATATAAAGATTTAGATGAACCGGGTTCTTATAGAGCTATTTCACTTCTAAATACGGATCAGAAAATTTTAGCAAAGATTCTAGCTAGAAGGCTAAATAATTATATTAACAATTTAATAAATACGGATCAAACGGGATTTATACCCAAAAGACAATCATTTAATAATTTGAGAAGGCTTTTCAATATAATGTACTCTCATAATGAGGACAATGAAGATATTTCAGTTGTCACGCTGGATGCAGAGAAGGCATTTGATCAAGTAGAATGGCAGTATTTATACAAGGTACTCCAAAAATTTAATACGGGAGAGAATTTTATTAGATGGATTAAACTACTTTACGATAGACCTACGGCAAGAATATTAACTAACAATACGCTATCTCCAAAATTTTACTTATCAAGGGGTAATAGGCAAGGGTGTGCCTTATCACCATTGCTATTTGCCCTTATGATAGAACCGCTGGCCGAAAGGATTAGAAATCACCCGAATATTCACGGATATAACACCAAGGACTCAAAGAATAAAATTTCATTATATGCTGATGATATCCTTTTATATATTACTAATACACAAACGAGTATACCCACCTTATTAACACTAATTGAGGAATTCGGCTCTTTTTCAGGATATAGAATAAATTGGAATAAAAGCGAAATTATGTCTTTAAAACCACAGGATTCGAGACACTTACTAAAATTCCCCTTCAAAATTGCAACAGAAAAATTCAAGTATCTGGGTATTCAAATTACGAGAAGACACAAATCATTATTTAGTGCCAATTTTATACCACTATTAAATAAACTGAATGATACGATTAAATTTTGGAAAACGCTTCCGCTCTCATTGATAGGTAGAATTAACGCTATAAAAATGACTTTCTTACCACAATTAATATATTTGTTTCAAGCGATCCCAATATATATTCCAAAATATTTTTTCAAAAAACTAGATTCCACTATCACTAATTTTATATGGGACTACAGAACACATAGAATTCAACGAAAGCATTTGTGCAAATCTAAAGAAGTTGGGGGTTTATCATTACCTAACTTTATGTATTACTACTGGGCAGTGCATATTAAGAACATAATGTACTGGCTGGATAGTTCCACTCAGCAGTTGGAGTGGATAAGAATGGAGAAAGAGGAGTGCTATCCGCACGATATAGGAACGATCCTGCTCTCACCGATAAAATTGAATAGTATAATATATAAGAAGAACCCAATTATTCACAATATAATAAGAATTTGGAAACAAATAAAAGTATCCTTGAAATTAAATAATTTATCAGTACTAACCCCACTATTGAACAACCCCGCATTCAAACCTTCTCTCATCGACAACACATATCAACAATGGGATAGACTGGGGATTAGGAAAGTAGGGGATATGTATGAAGTGGGCAAACTGTTATCATTTCAACAATTAAAATTAAAATTTAAATTGAAGGATAATCAATATTTTAAATATATATAGGTATGTGACTTTATGAAGAAATATACACATAGATTTCAAACTATATTTTTAGACCCTTTAGAAGAAGCAATGAATATTAAGGCTGATTCACAAAAATTAATATCATACTTTTATAATAATATATTAAATAGAGAATCACCCTCAACAGAAGCACTAAGGGAAGATTGGGAACATGAGCTAATGATAAAGATCTCGAAGGATAGATGGGAAAAGTATTTGATGAATACACATAACTGTTCTATTAATGCAAGACATAATTTAATTCAATTCAAATTATTACATAGACTATATTATTCAAAAACGAGGTTGAATAAATTTTATCCAAACGTCTCTCCCAGATGCGATAAATGTTTGTTTCAAAACGCTAATATAACACATTCATTTGTAGGATGTACAAAGTTGAATAAATTTTGGAGTGATATATTTGATATATTTACAAAGCTTTTCAAGTCAAGAATAGAACCCAAAACGGAATGGATTATATTTGGAATAATAGGAGAAGATACCAATTTAAATAAAGATCAAAATGTTTTTTTTAATTATGGGTTAATAATTGGAAAGAAATTGATACTTAAATTTTGGAAAAATACAACCATACCAACTGTTAAAATGTGGATTAGGAATATGATGGACATAGCACGCCTTGAAGAAATGAGACTCCGACTAATAGATAAATATGACCAATTCTTAAGGAGTTGGTCTCCTTTCATCGACTTTTTGGAATCATGTGATGCAGCGGTACCGTAAAGATTGCTGATTTCAGTTCATGACGCGGATAGATCTACATCTCCGAATACAGATTTGAAAATTTCTCTTTTAAGGGGCCTTCTCTTCTATTTCTACTTTCCACTTTCTCTCTTTCTTTTTTATTTTTTATATACACACTTCACGTTTTTCTACTCTCTACCATCTATGTTTCCACTTTTTTCCTCTTTCTATTCTTTTTCTTTTTCTTGTCTTGCTTACTTCTTTCTCATAACATAAAACTAGAGGTTGTACATAGAATGGATTACGGTATTACATAGTTGGCACCTAAAATTAGGTTCCACTGTACTGTTTTGTACTGTATTAACTTCTAATAAAATAAACAAAACAAAAAAAGAAAAACATGTAATTTAGTTGAGTAAAATTTTGCAATGCAGACTAATTTTACCATCTGTGCACCAGGTCTGGAAAGATGCAGCAACACAGATTTTCTTTTCGCTTTCAGTGGGTTCCGGCAGTCTAATAACCCTATCATCCTACAACAAATTCCACAACAACTGTTACAGAGACACCATCGTTGTCTGTGTGGTGAACTGTGCCACGAGTGTGTTTGCCGGATTTGTCATCTTCTCCGTCCTGGGACACATGGCTCACGTACAGGATAAGCCTGTTTCAGAAGTCGCTCAGTCAGGTAAAAAATTCAGCGAAGATCACCCAGGTATGGCCCTTTTTCTGAAACCAATCCTCCATCACATGAGAAATTGTACAAAACTACACCATATTTCTTGTAGGAATTGATCTTAAGTCCCAAAGTAATACAACAATTGGTGATGTGCAGGGAAGTCTTTGTTTACATGGAGGGTGTGAGTGTGTGGAATGCATTGCCAGGGCTGGAAGTGGAGGCATTTATGAGACTTTCGATAGACACATGGATATGCAGGGAATGGAGAGATATGGATCACTTGGCAGGCAGATGTGATTTGTTTAATATGTCATCATGTTCGGCACACATATTGAGGGTCGAAGGGCCAGGTTTTGTGCTGTACTGTTCTGTGTTAACACTGGTACTAGGTTACACTAACAAATTATAAAATGGTAACAATTAAATATAAATAGTAAAGGCACGGGCCAATTATGCCTACCTAAGAGATCGATCTCTGAAGTAGGCATAATTATCCCATGCCTTTCATCCGCAGTACATATAATAGGCAAAAGTATGTGCAGCTCATGTGCCGTCGATCCAGCTTCAAGCATTCAATGACAAGGGGAGCTGAAGGCAGCTGAGATTCTGCCTTTGCAACGTGGACTGCGTGCATGAGCTGCGCAGCAGCCTATTGCGCATGCGCAGCAAAAGTTTCTTGGCATGTTTTTACGGAGCGGAGCTCCGGTCGTGGAGCCATCACATTGTGGCCGGGGAGGGAAGTAGCTCAGGTGGCTGCGAGCGGCCGCCGGGACCGGACAGCGAAACCCGCCTCCACCTCAGCGACTTCTGCCGGCCCACTCACGTCTGGCAGTGCTCACCGTCTGAACACCTCTCTCCTGCCGTTCGCCAGCCTCGCTCAAGTCAGCCACTTCCCGCAAATCCTTAAATTCCGACTGCAGGACATGGCCTCACTTGCTGCGCTGGGTGACACTGCATGGCATTCACTGCCCAGTCCGTGTCTTTCAATGTAGACCGGACAGTGAGGGGACCAGCTCAAGAGCGGGTCAGCGGACGATGGATAACAGGACAGCCGGCGGTGGAGCTTACTCCTGTGTCAGTGTGAGCAACCTCAATTGGTCCCTTGATCGCGCTGACACAGGAGTAGCTGCGATCCCAGTACCGAGCCTTGCGGTACCCCACTAGTCATAGAAACATATAACATAGGTGCAGAAGTGGGCCATTCGGCCCTTCGAGCCTGCACCGCCATTCAATATGATCATGGCTGATCATCCAACTCAGTATCCCGTACCTGCCTTCTCTCCATACCCCCTGATCCCTTTAGCCACAAGAGATACATCTAACTTCCTCTTAAATATAGCCAATGAACTGGCCTCAACTACCTTCTGTGGCAGAGAGTTCTAGAGATTCACCACTCTCTGCGTGAAAAATGTTTTTCTCATCTCGGTCCTAAAGGATTTCCCCTCTATCCTTAAGCTATGACCTCTTGTCCTGGACTTCCCCAACATCGAGAACAATCTTCCTGCATCTAGTCTGTCCAATCCCTTAAGAATTTTGTAAGTTTCTATAAGATCCCCCCTCAATCTCCTAAATTTTAGCGAGTAGAATCCGAGTCGATCCAGTCTTTCTTCATATGAAAGTCCTGACATCCCAGGAATCAGTCTGGAGAACCTTCTCTGCACTCCCTCTAAGGCAATAATGTCCTTCCTCAGATTTGGAGACCAAAACTGTACGCAATACTCCAGTTGTGGTCTCACCAAGACCCTGTACAACTGCAGTAGAACCTCCCTGCTCCTATTCTCAAATCCTTTTGATTTGAATGCTAACATACCATTCGCTTTCTTCACTGCCTGCTGCACCTGCATGCCTACTTTCAATGACTGGCGTACCATGACACCCAGGTCTCGTTGCATCTCCCCTTTTCCTAATCGGCCACCATTTAGATAATAGTCAGCTTTCCTGTTTTCACTGCCTGCCATTCTGAAAGGGACCCGTTAATCCTTACACAGTTTAAATCACAGTTTGAGGATAAGGGGGAAATCTTTTAGGACCGAGATGAGAAAAACATTTTTCACACAGAGAGTGGTGAATCTCTGGAATTATCTGCCACAGAAGGTAGTTGAGGCCAGTTCATTGGCTATATTTAAGAGGGAGTTAGATGTGGCCTTGTGGCTAAAGAGATCGGGGGTATGGAGAGAAGGCAGGTACAGGATACTGAGTTGTATGTTCAGCCATGATAATATTGAATGGCATTGCAGGCTCGAAGGGCCTACTCTTGCATCTATTTTCTATGTTTCTATGTCTACTCTTTGTTTCCTGTCTGCCAACCAATTTTCTATCCATGTCAGCACTCTACCCCCAATACCATGTGCCAAAATGTTGCACACTAATCTCCTATGTGGGACCTTATCAAATGCTTTCTGGAAGTCCAGGTACACTACATCCACTGGCTCTCCCTTGTCCATTTTTCTAGTTATGTCCTCCAAAAATTCAAGAAGATTATCAAGCATGATTTCCCCTTCGTAAATTCATGCTGACTCAGACCAATCCTGTTACTGCTATCCAAATGTGCCGCTAGTTAATCTTTTATAATTGACTCCAGCATCTTCCTCACCAACGATGTCAGGCCTATAATTCCCTGTTTTCTCTCTCCCACCTTTCTTAAAAAGTGGAATAACATTAGCTATCCTCCAATCCCCAGGAACTGATCCTGAATCTATAGAACATTGGAAAATTATCACCAATGCATCCACGATTTCTATAGCCACTTCCTTAAGTACTCTGGGATGCAGACCATCAGGCCCTGGGGATTTAAAAGCCTTCAGTCCCTTCGGTCAATTTTGGTGAAATACATTATTGCTATTAATCGAGTTCAGTAGGTTCACCAGGTTAATTATCGGGATGGCGGGACTGATGTATGATGAAAAGAATGGGGTCGACTGGGCTCCCATTAGTCTACCCAACACCATTTCCTGCCTAATGTGGATTTCCGGCAGTTCCTCCGTGATCCTAGATCCTCTGGCCACTACTATATCAGGAAGATTGTTTGTGTCCTCCTTAGTGACGACGGATCCAAAGTACCTGTTCAACTCGTCTGTCATTTACTTGTTCTCCATAATAAATTCTCCGTTTCCAGTCTTCAAGGGTCCAACTTTGGTCTTAACTAATTTTTTCCTTGCCATATATCTAAAGAAGCTTTTACCATCCTCCTTTATATTCTTGGCTAGCTTACCTTCGTACATCATCTTTTCTCCCTGTATTGCCTTTTTAGTTATCTTTTGTGGCTCTTTAAACATTACCTAATCCTCTTGCTTCCCGCTCATCTTTGCTACGTTGTACTTCTTCTCTTTTATTTTTATACTGTCCCTGACGTCCCTTGTCAGCCAAGGTCACCCCTTACTCCCCTTGGAATCTTTCTTTCTCTTTGGAATGAACTGATCCTGCACCTTCTGTATTATTCCCAGAAATACCTGCCATTGTTCTTCCATGATCATCCCTGCCATGGTATCTTTCCAGTTAACTTTGACCAGCTCCTCCCTTCATGGCTCCATAGTCCCCTTTATTCAATTGTAACATTGACACTCCAATCTACCCTTCTCCCTCTCCAATTGTAGATTAAACTTGACCATATTATGGTCACTACCTCCTATTGGCTCCTTAATCACAAGTTCCTTTATCAAATCCGGTTCATTTTTTGAAGAGGTTACTCGGGAAATTGATGAGGGTAAAGCAGTGGATGTTGTATATATGGACTTCAGTAAGGCCTTTGACAAGGTTCCTCATGGAAGGTTGGTTAAGAAGGTTCAATGGTTGGGTATTAATGGTGGAGTAGCAAGATGGATTCAACAGTGGCTGAATGGGAGATGCCAGAGAGTAATGGTGGATGGTTGTTTGTCAGGTTGGAGGCCAGTGACTAGTGGGGTGCCACAGGGATCTGTGTTGGGTCCACTGTTGTTTGTCATGTACATCAATGATCTGGATGATGGTGTGGTAAATTGGATTAGTAAGTATGCAGATGATACTAAGATAGAAGTAGAAGTACTAAGATGAAGTAGATTTTCAAAGTCTACAGAGAGATTTATGCCAGTTGGAAGAGTGGACTGAAAGATGGCAGATGGAGTTTAATGCTGATAAGTGTGAGGTGCTACATCTTGGCAGGACAAATCAAAATAGGACGTACCTGGTAAATGGTAGGGAATTGAAGAATGCAGGTGAACAGAGGGATCTGGGAATAACTGTGCACAGTTCCCTGAAAGTGGAACCTCATGTAGATAGGGTGGTAAAGAAAGCTTTTGGTGTGCTGGCCTTTATAAATCAGAGCATTGAGTATAGAAGTTGGGATGTAATGTTAAAATTGTACAAGGCATTGGTGAGGCCAATTCTGGAGTATGGGGTACAATTTTGGTCGCCTAATTATAGGAAAGATGTCAACAAAATAGAGAGCGTACAGAGGAGATTTACTAGAATGTTGCCTGGGTTTCAGCAACTAAGTTACAGAGAAAGGTTGAACAAGTTAGGGCTTTATTCTTTGGAGCGCAGAAGATTAAGGAGGGACTTGATAGAGGTCTTTAAAATGATGAGAGGGATAGACAGAGTTGACGTGGATAAGCTTTTCCCACTGCGAGGAGGGAAGATGCAAACAAGGGGACATGACTTGAGAATTAAGGGACTGAAGTTTAGGGGTAACATGAGGGGGAACTTCTTTACTCAGAGAGTGGCGGCTGTGTTGAATGAGCTTCCAGTGAAGGTGGTGGAGGCAGGTTCGTTTTTATCATTTAAAAATAAATTGGATAGTTATATGGACGAGAAAGGAATGGAGGGTTATGGTCTGAGCGCAGGTATATGGGACTAGGGGAGAATACGTGTTCGGCACGGACTAGAAGGGTCGAGATGGCCTGTTTCCGTGCTGTAATTGTTATATTGTTATATTATATTACATAACACTAAATCCAGAATTGCCTTCTCCCTGGTAGGCTCCAATACAAGCTGCTCTAAGAATCCATCACAGAGGCATTCCACAAACTCCCTTTCTTGGGGTCCAGTACCAACCTGATTTTCCCAGTCTACCCGCGTGTTGAAATCTCCCATAACAACGGTAGCATTACCTTTGCTACATGCCAATTGTGACTCCTGATTCAACTTGCACCCTATATCCTGGATACTGTTTGGGGGCCTGCTGATGTCCCATTAGGGTCTTTTTACCCTTACAATTCCTTAGTCCTTTCCAAACTGACTCCATATCTCCTGTTTCAATGTCACCCCTAGCAAGGGACTGAATTTCATTCCTCACCAACAGAGCTACCCCACCTCCTCTGCCCACCTGTCTGTCCTTGAATATTCAGTTCCCAGCCCTGGCCCTCTTGCAGCCATGTCTCTGTAATTCCCACAACATGATACTTGCCAATTTCTAACAATACAATACAATACAATACAATACAATACAATACCTTTATTTGTCATTTGAACCTCACATGAGGTTCAAACGAAATGTAGTTTCTGTAGTAACAGAAGTGTAGTAACAGAGCCTCAAGCTCATCCACTTTATTTCTTATACTTCGCGCATTCATATACAACACTTTGACCTCTGTATTCACCTCCCCCCTCGCAATTGGCCCTGACCTTACTCTTTTATCTCTTCTCGAACTTTCCTTCCCATTAATTTGAGAATCTTTTGTACTTTTTCCTGTACTCACTTCCCCTTCAACTCGATCTTTATACTCCCACTTTGTCAATCCCTCCCCCCCACTATTTAGTTTAAACCCACACGTGTTGCCCTAGGAAAACTGCCTGGCAGAACGTCGGTCCCCCTCCAGTTAAAGGTGTAACCTGTCCCTTTCGTACACGTGACCCCAGAAGAGATCCCAGTGGTCTATAAATCTAAAGCCTTGCTCCCTGCACCAGCCCCTCAGCCACACATTCAGATCCCTTATCTTTCTGTTCCTGTCCTCACTAGCACGAGGTACTGGAAGCAATCCAGAGATAACCACCTTAGAAGTCCTGCTTTTCAGTCTTCTTCCCAACTCTCTGAACCCACATTGCAGAACCTCCTTCCTCTTATTCCCGATGTCGTTTGTGCCTACGTGCGCAACTACTGCCGGCTGTTCACCTTCCCTCTCGAGGATGTTCTGAATTCGGCTTGTGACATCATGAACCCTGGCACCAGAGAGGCAACAGACCATCCTCACGTCTCGTAATACCCCCACATTCTCAAGCAAGTAATTTATATTGATAGCAAACAACAAAGGTCCCAGTGGAGATCTCAGCTGGATGCCACCTCTGGGCCGAAAAACACCCATCCACCACTATCCTCTGCCTACCATCACAGAGCCAATATTGGATCCAGTTTGCCAAGAGACCTCGGATCCCAAGAGCACCTCACCTTCTGCAGAAGCCTGCCATGTGGGACTTTGGGAGTTAATGGGAACGCAGAGCTACAATTATAATCATATCAGCCATGATCTTCTTAAAGGCGAGATGACTGAAAGGGGGTCAGAACTATTCCTGCTACTAATCTGCACATTGCAAGTGCTTAGAGAGTTGGCTCAAGGGCAGTAACAGTTCCAAGCTGTGTTGAATTTCTCTGTCAAATCTAAAGAAAGAAAACTCAGTCATGTAGTAACAAAATAATGTGACAGGGTACTTAAAAGCATTGATGTATACAGAGACCTTGCAGTGCATCCATAGCACCCTGAATTGGCAACATGGGTGGATAGGATGGAGAGTGACATTGTTAATTTAGAAACAAGGGTCCTGAACTTAAAGAAAGGTAACTTTGAGGGTATGAGACGTGAATTAGCCAAGATAGACTGGCAATTGATTCTTAATGGGTTGACGGTGGATATGCAATGAAAGGCATTTAAAGACGGCATGGATGAACTACAGTAATTGTTCATCCCAGTTTGGCAAAAGAATAAATCAGGGAAGGTAGTGCATCCGTGGATAACAAGTGAAATTAGGGATTGTATCAAAACAAAAGATGAAGCGTACAAATTAGTCAGAGAAAGCAGCCTGCCAGAGGACTGGGAGAAATTCAGAGTCCAGCAGATGAGGACAAAGGGCTTAATTAGGAAAGGGAAAATAGATTATGAAAGAAAACTGGCAGGGAACATAACAACTGACTGCAAACGTTTTTTATAGATGTGTGAAGAGAAAAAGATTAGTTAAAACAAATGTAGTTCTATTGCAGTCAGAAACAGGTGAATTGATCATGGGGAACAAAGACATGGCAGACCAATTGAATAACTACTTTGGTTCTGTCTTCACTAAGGAGGACATAAATAATCTGCCGGAAATAGCAGGGGACCGGGGGTCAAATGAGATGGAGGAACTGAGTGAAATCCAGGTTAGCCGGGAAGTGGTGTTAGGTAAATTAAATGGATTAAAGGCCGACAAATCCCCAGGGCCAGATAGGCTGCATCATAGAGTACTTAAGGAAGTAGCCACAGAAATAGTGGATGCATGAGTGATAATTTTTCAAAACTCTTTAGATTCTGGAGTAGTTCCTGAGGATTGGAGGGTAGCTAATGTAAACCCACATTTTAAAAAGGGAGGGAGAGAGAAAACGGGGAATTACAGGCCAGTTAGTCTAACATCGGTAGTGGTGAAACTGATAGAGTCAGTTATTAAAGATGGGATAACAGCACATTTGGAAAGTGGTGAAATCATTGGACAAAGTCAGCATGGATTTATGAAAGGTCTGACGAATCTTATAGAATTTTTCGAGGATGTAACTAATAGAGTGGATAAGGGAGAACTAGTGGATGTGTAATATCTGGTCTTTCAGAAGGCTTTCGACAAGGTCCCACTTAAGAGATTAGTATACAAACTTAAAGCACACGGTATTGGGGGTTCAGTATTGATGTGGATAGAGAACTGGCTGGCAGACAGGAAGCAAAGAGTAGGAGTAAACGGGTCCTTTTCACAATGGCAGGCAGTGACTAGTGGGGTACCGCAAGGCTCAGTGCTGGGACCCCAGCCATTTACAATATATATTAATGATTTGGACGAGGGAATTGAATGCAACATCTTCAAGTTTGCGGTTGACACGAAGCTGGGGGGCAGTGTTAGCTGTGAGAACGATGCTAGGAGGCTGCAAGGTGACTTGGATAGGCTGGGTGAGTGGGTAAATGCATGGCAGATGCTGTATAATGTGGATAAATGTGGGGTTATCCACTTTGGTGGCAAAAGCAGGAAAGTAGACTATTATCTGAATGGTGGCCGATTAGGAAAAGGGGACATGCAACGAGACCTGGGTGTCATGATACACCAGTCATTAAAAGTAGGCATGCAGGTGCAGCAGGCAGTGAAGAAAGTGAATGGTATGTTAGCATTCATAGCAAAATAATTTGAGTATAGGAGCAGGGAGGTTCTACTGTAGTTGTACAAGGGCTTGGTGAGACCACACCTGGGGTATTGCGTACAGGTTTGGACTCCTAATCTGAGGAAAGACATTCTTGCCATAGAGGGAGTACAGAGAAGGTTCACCAGACTGATTCCTGGGATGTCAGGACTTTCATATGAAGAAAGACTGGATAGACTCGGCTTGTACTCGCTAGAATTTAGAAGATTGAGGGGGGATCTTATAGAAATCTTATAGAAGTCCAGAACAAGGGGTCACAGTTTAAGGATAAGGGGGAAATCTTTTACGACCGAGATGAGAAAAACATCTTGCCTTCATAGACTGGGGGCTTGAGTAAAAGAGTTGGGACGTTCTAAAATTATGCTTTAAGTATCAGTCAGAGAGAGACTCTCTCAATCTTTAATGCACCATTTCCATTGTTTCACTGTTCAGGTTTCGGTTTGGTTTTCATTGCCTACCCAGAGGCTCTTGCGCAGTTACCATGGGCTCCTCTATGGTCCGTTTTATTTTTCTTCATGCTGATCACGCTGGGACTCGACACTCAGTTTGCCACTGTGGGTAAGAGCCATGTTACTTCACTAAGCCAGTGGTTTTCCAGCTTTCTTGATTGATGGCAGAAAAGTGAAGAGTTACTGTGAATGATGCTGGTGGATGAATGATTGGCCAATAATCTTGAGTGCTAACACCATGACCCTCTTTTGCCCACCAGCATCAGACACAAACCCATTTAAGACTTTAACAGCCACCCCTACCTGAGAATCAGTCACAATGATATTGGGTTTATGAAATCAAATAATGAGTATAGTGTTTCGGGCCGAGCCAGCTTGGTCTCGAACCGTTGTTGGTTGAACTCAAGAAATCGCGTGGACCTGGCGTGATCTTGGCCGACCAATCAACGCCAACCAGGGTGGTCAGCTTACCGACCACAATAAAGTTAACAATAAAGTCCATTACCGACTACAATAAAGTTAACACCCCCCTCCCAGTCAACGCCTCTCTTCCTGACGAGCTAAACTACTTTTATGCTTGTTTTGATCGGGACAATAAAACACCAGCCATCAAAGCTGCTCCACATCCGAATGAACAACCCCTCAGTCTCTCCACCTCTGCTGTACAAGATGCACTGAGCAAAGTGAATAAGCACAAAGCTGCCGGCCCTGATGGCATCCCCGGGTGTGTGCTCAGGGCATGTGCTGGACAACTATACCTGGTCTTCACTGACATTTTCAATCTGTCACTGGCCCAGGGTGTCGTCCCTACTTGCCTCAAGATCTCAACCATTGTGCCAGTGCCCAAACAGTCAGCTTCAGGGAGTCTCCATGACTTTCGCCCAGTGGCACTCACCCCCGTCATCGCGAAGTGCTTTGAGCGACTGATCTTGGCTCACCTCAAATCCAGCCTCCCTCCCACACTGGACCCCCATCAGTTTGCCTGCCGGCCCAACAGGTCTACAGAGGACGCCATATCTGCGGCCCTACACTCTGCCCTGACCCACCTGGACAATAACAACTCCTACATCAGGTTGTTGTTCATCGACTTCAGCTCCGCATTTAATACTGTCATCCCCGCCAGTTTGATCACCAAACTCAGCAGACTTGGCATCATCACCTCCCTCTGCAATTGGATACTTGATTTCCTCACCAACAGACCCCAGTCTGTTAGGATCAATAACCTCACCTCCTCCACTCTGACACTGAACACCGGCGTGCCACAGGGCTGTGTGCTCAGCCCTCTCCTCTACTCCCTCTTCACCCATGACTGCGTCCCTATGTATGGCTCCAACGCCATCATAAAATTCGCCGATGACACCACGGTGGTAGGACTGATCAGGGACAATAACGAATCAGCCTACAGGGAGGAGGTCCAACACCTGGCAGCTTGGTGTACCAACAATAACCTCGTCCTCAACTCAAAGAAGACGAAGGAAAGCATCGTAGACTTCTGGAAGATCAGAGGTGGCAGACATACCCCCATCCACATAAACGGGACTGAGGTGGAGCGCGTCTCAAACTACAAATTCCTCGAGGTACATATTTCAGAGGATCTGTCCTGGTCCCTCAATACCACCAAACTGATCAAAAAGGCGCAGCAGTGCCTCTACTTTCTGAGGAGGCTTAAGAAAGTTCACCTGTCCCCCCAGATCCTGTCTTCTACCGCTGTACCATTGAAAGCATCCTGACCACCTGCTCCATGGTATGGTACAGCAGCTGCACAACAGCTGACAGGAAGGCACTGCAATGGGTGGTGAAAACCGCTCATCACATCATCGATGCCCTGTCAGGGAGGCAGTACAGGAGCCTCAGGTCTCGCACAAGCAGGCTGAGGAACAGCTTTTTCCAAAATACCATTACCCTGCTGAACTCACAGGCCCGACGCTAGCTATCTTTTATACTCTTTTATCTGTATATATTTATTTGCCTATGTACTTGTTTAATTCATCCACATGGTACATATTGTTTTAACCAGTATTTTTACTACTTTGCACTCTGATTAGATGCTAAACTGCATTTCGTTGTACCTGTACTCGTATTTGTGCAATGACAATAAAGTTGAATCTAATCTA
Organism: Leucoraja erinaceus; assembly: GCF_028641065.1. Classification (NCBI taxonomy): domain Eukaryota; kingdom Metazoa; phylum Chordata; class Chondrichthyes; order Rajiformes; family Rajidae; genus Leucoraja; species Leucoraja erinaceus. The sequence continues at coordinate 2,394,172 of NC_073388.1, read as the reverse complement.
ATCTAATCTAATTTAATCTAGCTGACGGGGTGCAGATGACGGAGCTAGTCTTCACTTCGCAGTCAACACGTTAATCAATCACAATCATAATCACAATAATAGTTTATTAGCCGAGTATGTTTTGCAACATACAAGGAATGTCATTTGCCAAGTCAGTCATACACACACATCTTGCCCTTTTGTACTAATTGTTGAGCTGTATCGTTTAAATATTAAACTGAGTATTTATACAACACGCGAACCTGTTCAGTGGTGACGCCGATGATCCAATACGGCCTCTTTTGGATTTCATCATGCCTGGAGGAGACAACCCAGATCAGCAGAATGCAGTTTCACTCAAACTGCCCACCTTCTGTGGCCCCGTGTGGTTTGAACAAGCCAAAGCCCAATTCCACATCTGCCAGATAACTGCTGATGTCACCAAGTAGTACTACGTGGTCAATGCACTGGGCCAGGAAACCGCCGGGCGCCTCCTCGATCACCTTCGCCAGCCACCAGCTGATACCAAGTACGAAGGGATCGAGATGCGCTTCAAGGATACATTCGGTCTCAGCCGCTGGACACAAGACCTGCCTCCTTTTCGACGAGGTCTTCCTCGAGCAGATTCCTGAGGGCATTTGCCTGCCTCTCGCGGATGACGATTTCACCGACTCATGGCGACGTTTCGGGCCGAAACCCTTCTTCAGACCCGCTGAGGTTCTCCAGCTATTTTGTGTACCTTCGATCGTCCAGCATCTGCAGTTCCTTCTTGAACATTAAAACTGATGAATTTGATTTGTAAATTGGTAAATTAGGCAATTTAGCAGTCAATATTAGCAAGACGGCTCCTAGTGCCCTGCGAGAAAATTGTGAGTCTTTGGCTCGAGAGTCTTCGGCGAGGAGGCTGAGGAAAGGAGGATACGCAAAACGCTGAAGAGGGAGAGACGAAAGAAGGAGATGTCAGGCAAGCTGATTCAGTGTGATGCTTGCAGTATGTGGGAGGTCAAGGACACTGCTGGTGCCTCTGACTACTACAAATGTGAGAAGTGCATCCAGGTACAGCTCCTGAAGGACCGTGTTTGGGAACTGGAGAAACAAGTGGATGAACTCAGATTTGTCCAGGAAACTGAGTCATTCCTCGACAAGTCCTACAGTAAGATTGTTACACCTAAGGTACTGGAAGAGAGAAGGTGGGTGACGGTGAGAAAGGGAGGGAAACATGGAATGCAAAGGTCCCCGGGTGTTGTACCTCTTGTGAACAGGTTCACCCACTTAGAAGCTGTCGGGACAGAAGACGTTATCACACTGAGCGGCGGTCTGGCTTGTGAAGCAAAAAGTGCTGTTGAGCCAAAACCAAAGAGGCCAACGTCAGGCAACGCCATTGTAGTTGGAGACTCCATTGTGAGAGATACGGACAGGGGTTTCTGCGGCAACAGACGGGATTCGAGGATGGTGTGCTGCCTTCCTGGTGCCAGGATCCAGGATGTCACGGATAGAGTGCAGAAAATCCTCAAGGGCAAAGGTGAACATCTGGAAGTGGTAGTGCAGATCGGTACAAACGATGTCGGAAAGAAGGGGATGAATATTCTGCAGCGTGACTTTAGAGAGCTCGGAAAAATGCTGAAAAGTAGGACTTCCAGTGTTGTTATCTCTGGTTTGCTTTCAGTTCCTCATGCCGGCGAGAGCAGGAACAGGGAGCTACGGGACCTGAATGTGTGGCTGAGGAATTGGTGCAGGAGGCTGGGATTTAGATGCTTCGATCACTGGGATCTGTTTTGGAGTAAGGGGGAATTGTACAAAAGGGACAGATTGCATCTTAAAAGGTGGGGGACCAGCATTCTGGCAGGCAGGTTTGCCACTGCTACACGGGTGGTTTTAAACTGAATAAGGGGGGTGGAGTGTCAAGTGGTATAGTTGAGGACGGAGTTAAAGGGAAAGAGAGTAAACAGATGGTTAATGACCCCAGAATTAACGGGAAAGGAAGCTCACAAAGGGATAGGAGAGTATGGCCAAGTGTAATAGGGATTGATGTGAAAGGTGAGATGCGTAAGGAATTAAAAGTATTGTATATGAATGCGCGAAGTATAAGAAGTAAAGTAGATGAGCTTGAGGCTCAGTTAGAGGTTGGTAGATATGACATTGTGGGGATTACTGAGACGTGGCTGTAGGGGGATCGGGCCTGGGAACTTAATATACAGGGTTATACATCCTATAGAAAGGGCAGGCAGGTGGGCAGAGGAGGGGGGGTAGCTCTGCTGGTAAGGGATGGAATTCAGTCCCTTGCGAGGGAAGACATAGGGACTGACAAGGTAGAGTCACTGTGGATTGATTTGAGGAATAGTAAAGGCAAGAAGACACTAATTGGTGTTATGTACAGTCCCCCAAATAGTAGCCCGGATGTAGGGTGTAAGTTGCAGCAGGAATTAAAACTGGCATGTAACAAAGGTAATGCCACTGTGGTGATGGGGGATTTCAATATGCAGGTAGACTGGGAAAATTAGGTTGGTTCAGGACCCCAAGAAAGAGAGTTTGTAGAATGCCTCCGAGATGGATTCTTAGAGCAGCTTGTAATGGAGCTGACCAGACACAAGGCAATTCTGGATTTAGTGCCATGAACCAGATATGATAAGAGAATTTGAGGTAAAGGAACCGCTTGGTTTTAATCTGCAAGTTGAGAAGGAGAACGTTAAATTGGAAGTGGCAGTGATGCAGTTGGACAAATGGGATTATGAAGGTATGAGAGGGGAGCTGGCCAAGGTAGACTGGAAAGGGATCCTAGCAGGAATGACGGTGGAGTAGCAATGGCAGGAATTTATCGGCATAAGCCGGAAGACGCAGGATCATTTTCTTCCAAAAATTAAGAAAGATTCTAAGGGGAGTAGGAGGCAACCGTGGCTGATAAGAGAAGTTAGGGATAGAATAAAACTAAAAGAAAAGATGTATAACACAGCAAAGAATAGCCGGAAGCCAGAGTATTGGGAAACTTTCATAGGACAACAGAAGGAAACAAGACGGGCAATACGGGTTGAAAAGATGAAGTACGAAGAGCTGGCCAGGAATATCAAGAAGGACAGTAAAAGCTTCTTTCAATATGTTAAGGGAAAAAGAGTAGCAAAACCAAATGTGGATCCCTTGAAGGCAGACGGGTGTAATTATTATGGGCAACAAGGAAATGGCAGAAGAGTTGAATAGGTACTTCGGATCTGTCCACTAAGGATGACACAAACAATCTCCCAGATGTACTGGAGGACAGAGGATCTAATGGGGTAGAGGAACTGAAAGAAATTTTCATTAGGCGAGAAATAGTATTCGGTAGGCTAATGGGACTGAAGGATGATAAATCCCCTGGGCCTGATGGTCTGCATACCAGGGTCCTCAGGGAGGTGGATCTAGAAATAGTGGATGCATTGGTGATCATTTTCCAATGTTCAATAGATTCAGGATCAGTTCCTGTGGATTGGAGGATAGCTAATGTTATCCCACTTTTCAAGAAAGGAGCGAGAGAGAAAACGGGGAATTACAGACCAGTTAGCCTGACTTCGGTGGTGGGAAAGATGCTGGAGTCAATTAATAAAGAGATAATAATGGGGCATTTGGATAGCAGTGACAAAATGATTAGTCCAAGTCAACATCGATTTATGAAAGTGAAATCATGCTTGACTAATCTTTTGGATTTTTTTGAGGATGTGACAAGTAAAATGGATGAAGGGGTGCCAGTGGATGTGTGTATCTAGACTTTCAGAGAGCCTTTGATAAGGTCTCGCACGGGAGACTGGTGACTAAAATTAGAGCACATGATATTGGGGGTTGCGTGTTGACATGGATAGAAAATTGGTTGGCAGACCGGAAGCAAAGAGTAGGAGTGAACAGGTCCATATTCAGAATGGTAGGCAGTGGCGAGTGGAGTACCGCAAGGCTCCGTGTTGGGGCCACAACTGTTTACCATATATATTAATGATTTGGAAGAGGGAATTAGGAGCAACACTAGCAAGTTTGTGGATGACACAAAGCTGGGTGGCAGTGTGAACTGTGAAGAGGATGTTAGGAGGTTGCAGGGTGACCTGGACAGGTTGAGTGAGTGGGCAGATGCGTGGCAGATGCAATATAATATAGATTAATGTGAGGTTATCCACTTTGGCGGCAAAAAAACAAGGGGGCAGATTTTTATCTCAATGGGGTTAAGTTAGGTAAAGGCGGAGGTGCAACGAGACCTGGGCGTCCTTGTACCAGTCACTGAAAGTTGGCTTACTGGTACAACAGGCAGTGAAGAAAGCTAATGGAATATTGGCCTTCATAACAAGAGGATTTCAGTATTGGAGTAAAGAGGTTCTTCTGCAGTTGTATAGGGCTCTGGTGAGACCACATCTAGAGTATTGTGTACAGTTTAGGTCTCCTAATTTGAAGAAGGACATCCTTGTGATTGAGGCAGTGCAGCGTAGGTTCACGAGATTGATCCCTGGGATGGCGGGACTGTCATATGAGGAAAGATTGAAAAGACTAGGCTTGTATTCACTGGAGTTTAGAAGGATGAGGGGATATCTTATAGAAACATATAAAATTATAAAAGGACTGGACAAGCTAGATGCAGAAAAAATGTTCCCAATGTTGGGCGAGTCCAGAACCAGGGGCTTCAGTTTTAGAATAAATGGGAGGTCATTTAAGACTGAGGTGAGAAAAAACGTTTTCACCCAGAGCGTTGTGAATTTATGGAATTCCATGCCACAGACGGCAGTGGAGGCCACATCACTGGATGGATTTAAGAGAGAGTTAGATAGAGCTCTAGGGGCTAGTGGAGTCAAGGGATATGGGGAGAAGGCAGGCACGAGTTATTGATAGGGACGATCAGCCATGATCACAATGAATGGCAGTGCTGGCTCAAAGGGCCGAATGGCCTCCTCTTGCACCTATTTTCTATGTTTCTATGTCTCAAGAGGTCACAACAGCCAACCGGTACCCTGTCCCCCACATCCAGGACCACGGCAAGCCTGGACGATGACAAGGTTTTTTCCAAGATCGACCAGGTACACGGCTACCATCAGATTCCGGTCCACCCAGACGACATCCCCAAGACGGGCCTCATTATCCTGTTCGGGCTCTTTGAGATCCTTAGCATCACTTTTGGCCTCAAAAACGCTGCCCAAGCTTTCCAACGGCTCATGGACATGGTGGGCTGCGGGCTGGACTTCGTGTTCATTTATCTCGATTACATTCTCGTCGCCAACTGTTCTCGCCAGGAACACCGCACATAATTCCGGCAGCTCTGCCAGAGGCTCAACGAGCATGGCCTGGTCATCAATCTTGCCAAGTGTCAGTTTGGCCTCACTTCCATCAACTTCCTTGGCCTCCACATCAACCAGCATGGAGCGGTCCCGCTCCCGACCACGGTCGAGGCCATTCACAAGTTTGCCAAATCCTCTACTGTGAAGAGTTTGTCAATGAGCATGGTCAACTTCTACCACCGCTTCCTGCCAGCAGCCGCCAGGATCATGCAATCGCTGTTCAAGGCCCTGGCCAACCAGCCGAAAGAGCTCGTTTGGGACAACAGTCATGACCACGTTTAACAACTCCAAGGAGGCGATGGTAAAGGCAAAGATGCTAGTACATCCATGGCCAAACAGCTGTCACGGTTGATGCAACTGGCACAGCCGTGGGTGGAGTGCTGGAACTGATCGATGGAAGCTGGCAGCCCCTCGCCTTTTTCAGTCGTCATCTGAGACCAAGCAGAAGTACAGTGTTTTCAACCGGGAGCTCCTTGCTCTCTAACTGGCCATCCGGCAATTTCCGCTACTTCGTCGAAGGCAGGGATTTCACAGCTTTCACTGATCACAAGCCTCTCATGTTTGCCTTTGCCAAAGTGTCTGATCCTTGGTCAGCCCGACAGCTGCGCCACCTGACCTACAACTTGCGTCCAGCACATCGCAGGCAAGAGCAACCAGGTCGCAGATGCGATGTGCTTCACCGCCATCAATGCCATCCACGCTCTGGCCCCAGGTGTTGACTACACGGTCGTGTTGGACGCCCTGCGAGAGGATGAAGAGACGCTCGCCTACCGCACCACCACCTCAGGGCTGCTGTTGGAGGATGTGCGATTCAGGCCCGTTGACACCACACTCCTCTGCGACGTGTCCACGGGACAGCCACGACCCATCATCCCCGCTGCCTGGCGCTGCCGGATTTTCGACATGATTCACAGCCTAGCTCACCCTTCCATCCGGACAAAAAGGCACTGATGGCAGCCAAGTTCATGTAGCACGGGTTGCGCAATCAAGTTGGCAACTGGGCCAGAGCGTGAATCTCATGTCAAACCTCCAAGATTCAGCGACACATCAAGGCGGCGCTGCAGAACTTCGCCCTGCGCACCGGCGTTCCAACCACATCCACATCAACATTGTTGGACCACTGCCTCCCATCCAGAGGTGTCACCCACCTCTTCATCATCATGGACAAATTCACGAGATGGCCGGAAGCCGTCCCACTCTCGGATACCTCCACTGCGACCTGTGCACATGCCCTCACTGCCCACTGGATCGCCCGCTTTGGCGTGCTGGCAGACATCTTCTCCGACAGAGGTGCGCAGTTAACCTCCGAGCTGTGGTCAGCAATGGCCCGGCTGCTTGGCACTAAGTTGTACCACACGACGGCCTCCCACCTACAAGCAAACGGCCTAGTGGATCATTTTCACCGGCACACGAAGGCATCCCTCAAGGCACGGCTCATGGGCCCAGACTGGATGGACGAATTGCCATGAGTCATGCTAGGTATACGCACTCTCCCAAAGGAGGACCTGGCAACTTCCTCGGCTGAGCTAGTGTACGGCTCCTCCCTTACGGTCTCAGGGGACTTCATCCCGGTGGCGCGTGGACATTAGGAACAACCCACGACCATGCTGACGTGCCTATGTGATAATGTGGGCACGCTTTCTCACGTCCCAACGCCCTGACACGTTCTCACAATCACGTACGTCCCACCGATCTCCACGACTGCCAGTACGTCTTCCTTCGCCGAGATTCCCACCGTACACCACTGCAAGAGTCTTACAAGGGACCCTTCAGAGTACTGCAAAACGACACCACGGCTTTCATCATCAGCATGGGTGGCAGACACGAGTGTCTCCATGGGCACTTGGACATTGATCAACCAGTGCAGGTGGCATAACCCCGCCGCAGAGGGCATCCACCATCACGACCAAAGCCACCCTCAACTCAACCAACTGCAACCCCGAACACAGGGGACACATACACAAGATCAGGCCGCCTCACTCGACAGCCTAACCGCCTCCAATACTCCAGTTCTGGGGGGGAGTCATGAGGCGGGCTCAACCACTTTAGTCACAAACCTTCGTTCAAGCACTCACGTGGACCAGGTGTGATCTGGGCCGACAAATCAACACCCCACCTGGGTGGTCAGCTGACGGAGTACAGCGGATGACGGAGCTAGTCTTCACTTTGCAGCGAACACATTAACACACACCTTACCCTTTTGTACTAATTGTCGAGCTGTATCGTTTAAATATTAAACTGTTTATACAACACGTGAACCTCTTCAATATCAACTCCATTGAAGACAGGAAAGTCAGTGACAGAAATACAAACATCTTCACAAGTTTATGGAATAGGAGTAGCAGCTGGTCCATTTAACAGATAACTTGTCTTCAAAATAAAACTATACATAGCAAGCAAGTGGACGTGGCACATTCTGGTTCTGTACCATTGTAACTTTACAGGGGAAGACAATAAATAAATGTAATCAATCATTGAAACTGCTGGTTTCAGATTTTCAGAAAATTCAGTTAACGGAAGTTCTCAAGAACAGATCCTTTAAATAACACTTACTTAAGAATAGAAACCTCATGACAGCTGCCTTTGGTTTGTGACACCTTTAGTAATGCAGTGGGCACAGGATGAATGAAACCAGGAGTAGTTTGAGGTATCATTATATGAATTAAGGAAGAGAAGAAATATGCTCGGATAAAACTCGGATTCTTGGACTCAAAACCACAGTTTTGTGGAGTGAGCTAGACTGATGCATGAAGATCCAGTGTTAAAGCAGGAATCTGAGATTACATTACGTGGCTAGACTGGTTTGGATGCATGCTTAGATCATATGTTTTAGATCAATTTTTAATAGTTAATTAGGGAACACTATTTATATTTGGAGGGCCACAGGTAGCACTGTGAGATCAGTTTCTCTAGTTCCCAAACAAAATTGCATTAGAACCAATTTGGCCCTCATAATACAAATAATGTGCCTTAATACACCAAACCAAAACCTATTAGGAGCAGACGAGGGCATTCAATCCAATTTGAGATACCAGCTACCAAGACAGATGTGTACCACAATTCATTCTTCCCCCGCACAATTAAAGCATGCAATAGTCTTCACCCTACCATAGTTACTCAAACAGACGCAACTAAATTTAAGGTAGCTCTATTTCTCCAAGAAACCTTTTTTGTTTAAGTCCACCCTCCGCCACCTCCAGTTTAAATTCCATTTGGAATATTTTTGGAGGTCCAGGAAACCAAGAACCAAGAATTCATCGATCACATTCTATCCAATTTGTGTTATGTGTTACAAACAATTAATCAGTCTTCTCATTTTATACTTTCTTTCATCAGAAACAAACATAACAATTCTGCTGGACATGTTCCCTTCATTTCTTCGGACAAAGCGCCTTTCTTTGACGATCGCCATTTGTTTGTCATTCTATGTCCTTGGCCTTGTATATGTGACACAGGTATGTTTTCTCCATGAACAGTTAAATGCTAACGGACAAGTAGCCAAAACTGGGTGGGTTTGGATTTGATGGGTTGGATTTTAAAGACGAGCCCCATAGAATTTTACCCCACCACCATTGTGACACGTTGAGTGGGGGCAGGGACTCCATGAAGTGATCCACTTTACACCACTCAATCTGTCAATGCCTTGTGATGTGTCTAACCGTCCCCATAATTTACCCCAAGCCCAGCTCTGACAATCCCTCCGGATGCATCCATCCAAACTCCTAGTGTCAGCTCCCTGATGTTTTGAGAGGTGGGCGACATCCCCTCCAGGTTAACCTGCCTGGGCTTGCGGGAAATATGGCCAGCGCGGAGAAGCAGCGCTAGTACCCCGTCAGTCCAGACAGGGCTGTTGGTTAGCCTGGTGAGACAGGCAGTTGAGCTGCATTTAGCGCTGGATTGAGCCTCCAAAGCCTCGCGCGCGTGTGTAAGTGTGCGCATGCGCGTGCGGCTGCCATAAAATTGTGTCCCCCATCCCCTCCATGTTTGGATAGTGAGTTCCGCTATTGCTCTCCACCCACGGTGCCAGCCAGTTTCATACTGACTGGTTGTGCCCAGAAGAAGCAACATAAAATGGACATACCTAGACAGGTATATGGATAGAAAAGGTTTAGAGAGATATGGACCAAATGCAGGCAAATGTGACTAGGTTAGATGGAGCAACATGGTTGGCACAGATGAAATATAGAAACATTCAAAAATAGGTGCAGGAGTTGGCCATTCGGCCCTTCGAGCCAGCACCGCCATTCAATATGACCATGGCTGATCATCTAAAATCAGTACCCCATTCCTGCTTTTTCCCCATATCCCTTGATTCCTTTAGACCTAAAAGCTAAATCTAACTCTCTCTTGAAAACATTCAGTGAATTGGCCTACACTGTCTTCTGTGGAAGAGAATTGTACAGATTCACAACTCTCTGGGTGAAATAGTTTTTCCTCATCTCAGTCCTAAATGTCCGACCCCTTTTTCTTAAACGGTGACCCCTGGTTCTGGACACTCCCATCATCAAGGGTTTTTCCTGCATCTAGCCTGTCCAATCCTTTAAGAATTTTATATGTTTCTATAAGATTCCCTTTCATCTTTCTAAATTCCAGTGAATACAAGCCCAGTCGACCCATTCGTTCACAATATGTTAGTCCCGTTGTGAAAGTTAGCTTCTTAAAAAGCAGATAGCAACAACGTTGAAGGTTGACCATGGCAATCTTTAATTGATTCGTGAGACGGAAGTGGCGAGATTACAATGAGCACAAACATTGCTCAGTGCTTCTCGTGCTCCCACTCACAGAACAAAGGAGAGTTAGCACAATTATACATTATTCTTATCAGTAAAACAATCCTACCAAGTCTGAATATGGCATGACTGAAGGATTCTGTAGCATTTCAGAATATACGAAAGCTGGGGCCAAATTGAGCTCATCCAATTACAAACCCTCTCCATACTTATCTCTGGAGATTCAGCTATTTTTTTCAATCTTGGCTTCTTTATGGCCTTGGAGAAGCACATGTTATTACTGCAGGCTGCCATCTTAACGTCTTTATTGAAAAGACAACCTGTCCTCCATATTGTTTCATATAATTTACAAAGTCATTCAGATTTGGCACCGAGCCATTCTTTTGTTCTATTAGTCCATGCTTTTGTAGAAGAACGACTCCATTTTAGATTTAACTATTAGCTCTTTCACCGTCATCCTGGGAACTAACCTGGTGAACCTATGCTGTACTCCCTCAATAGCAATATTGTCCTTCCTCAAATTAGGAAACCAAAATTGCACACAATACTCCAGGTGCGGTCTCACCAATGCCAGTCTGAAGAAGGGTCTTCCCTGAAACGTCATACATTCCTTCTCTCCAGAGATGCTGCCTGTCCTGCTGAGATACTCCAGCATTATCCACTGTGTGTCCCTTCAATTTAAACTCGCATCTGCAGTTCTTTTCTACGTACAATACTCCAGGTGTGATCTCACCAGGGCACTGAACAACAGCAGTAAGACCTCCTTGCTCCTAAACTCACATCCTCTCGCAATGAAGCCCAACATGCCATTAGCTTTCTTCACTGCCTGCTGTACCTGCATGCTTACTTTCAGTGACTGATATACAAGCACACCCAGGTCTTGTTGCACCTCCCCTTTTCCTAATTTGACACCATTCAGGTAATAATCTGCCTTCCTGTTCTTACCACTAAAGTGGATAATCTCACATTTATCCACATTGTACTGCATCTGCCATGCTTCTGCCCACTCACCCAACCTATCCAAGTCACCCTGCAGCCTCATAGCATCCTGCTCACAGCTCACACTGCCACCCAACATTGTGTCATCCGTAAACGTGGAAATGTAATTCCCTCGTCTAAATCATTTATATTGTAAATAACTGGTGTTCCAGCACTGAGCCTTGCGGCACCCCACTAGTCACCGCTGAGTAGGGCTGAAGGGCCTTTATCTGTATTTTATGTCTCTATTCCTCTATCCCACTGATAAGACAATTTATTTGAACAATGGGGGCCATTTCAAAAGCAGAGCAATGATTGGCAGAGTGATGCAGCTGGTAGAGCCGCCGCCTCACGTCATCAGTGGTGCCTGTTCAATGCTGATCTTCAGAACTGTCTGTGTCGAGTTTGCACACTCTCCCTGTAACTACAATGCTTTTCTCTGGGTGCTCCAGTTTCCACCTACATGCAGGTCTCCGAAAGACGTGTTGGTTATTGAGTTTATTGATGGTAATGTGGAGAGAATAAGTTAAGGGGAAAGCTAATGGAGGAATAGATTGACTGAGATGCCCCCTTCTATGCTTTGTGGAAATAATGGAATCAACAAAAAATGAAGTAGTATTTCATGATAACACAGGATAATATACCCAGAATAAAAAAATTGGGTGAGTGATTTGCCATGTGTAAAATTGATCTTGTCTCTCTGAGCAGTACAGCCACCAAGCTGGACCCCAGCTCATCATGCCTGTCGCTGTGCGTATCCCACAAAGCTTCAGACAACACACAGGGATGCCATTTTAACTCCATATCAACACATTAAGTAATTTGCTAAGGATGAAATTGAGTTACTGGGTATGTTTTGGAGAGGTTGCAGATGAGGTTTACCAGAATTCTGCCTGGATTAGAGGGTTTCTGCTGCATGGAGTTGTATAGACTTGGATTGCGTTCTCTGGAACTTCAGAGGTTAAGGGAAGACGATAAAATTATAAGAAGCACAGATCAGAACCTTTCTGCCATGGTGGAAATCTCCAACACTGGAGGGCATAGCTATAAAATGAGAGAGGGAAAGTTTAATAGGAATGTGCAGAGCAAGTTTTTTTTTTCCCAGAGGGTGGTGGGACCCAGAACGAATTGTCAGGAGTGACAGTGGAGACAGATGATAGTGGTGTTTAAGAGGCTTTTAGATAGTCACAGGGAATAGAAAAATACGGAACATATGCAGGTAGATGAGGTCAGTCCAGCTAGGTATCATGTTCAGCACAAATATAGTGGGCCAAAGTGCCCGTTCCTGTACTGTACTTGCCTATCTATGTATCAAATTTCATGTTTAATTTTAGGCTGGGATTTACTGGATCAACTTACTTGATCATTTCTGTGCCGGGTGGATTCTCATTACAGCTGCTCTTCTGGAACTCATCGGCCTGGGCTGGATCTATGGTAGGTGTGCCGAGACAACATGGGAAGCGACAAAACAAAAACAAAGTAATTTGTCTGAAAAAAAACCAAGAAGAGCATCTTTGAGTTTCTTCAAAGTTACTAGGGTGATGTTGAATGGTTCAGTGTTACTTTATTGTGGGGAAAAAAGATAGAACGTACTGGAGTAATTTAGCAGGTCGGGCAGCATCCCTGGAGAACATGGACGTCTCGGGTCGGGACACTTCCTCTGATTATAGGGGCAAGGGGGGAAAGCTGGAAGAGAGGGGGGGGGGGCAAGGTGGAAGAAAGGAGGGGCAGGTCATCCATTATTGAGACATACACCTCGGTACAGTGAAATTCCTTGTTTTGCTTACAATTCAATAAAAATCTTACTATACATAGCACAATCATACTTAATTAAAAATAATGTGATAGTAGATTACACAGAGACAGTGCACACAATGTGAATCTACTTAACTTCATCTACAGAATAAAAGTATTGTCCTCAACCGCCAAGGCCTTTTGCCATTTCATTCCATATTCACAAGACACAATAACCTTCTGTGTCCTTTGCTCATGACCCCTTGTATTGCTGAGGTACTGGATATTTTAACTGAAGTATTTGCTGCAAATTAATTCTTGGTCACATATAGTGCATTCAGAAAGTATTCAGACCCCTTTACTTTGTCCACATTTTGTTACGTTGCAGCCTTATTTTAAAATTGATTAAATTCATTTTTTTTAAATCATCAATCTACGCACAATACCCCAGAATGAAGAAACAAAAACAGGTATTTAGAAATTTTTGCTATGTAATTAAAAATAAATAACTGAAATATCACATTTACATAAGTATTCAGACCCTTTGCTATGACACTCAAAACTGAGCTTAAGTTCATCCTGTTTCCATTGATTATTCTTGAGACGTTTCTACAACTTGATTGGAGTCCATCAGTGGTAAATTTAATTGATTGGACATGATTTGGAAAGGCACACACCTGTCTATATAAGATCCCACGGTTGACAGTGCATGTCAGAGCAAAAACCAAGCCATGAAGGCGAAGGAATTGTCCGTAGACCTGCGAGACAGGATTGTGTCGAGATACAGATATGGGGAACGGTATAAAACCATTTCTGCAGCATTGCAGGTCCCGAAGAGCACGGTGGCCTCCGTCGTTTTTAAATGGAAGAACTTTGGAACACCAGGCCTCTTCATACAGCTGGCCGTCTGGTATAACTGAGCAATCGGGGAGAAGGGCCTTGGTCAGGGAGGTAACCAAGAACCCGATGGTCACTTTGTCAGAGCTCCAGAGTTCCTCTGTGGAGATGGGATAAGCTTCACAAAGGACTACTATATCTGGAGCACTCCACCAATCAGACATTTATGGTTGATTGGCCAGACGGAAGGGACTCCTCAGTAAAAGGCACATGACAGCCTGCTTGGAGTTTGCCAAAAGGCATGAGAAACAAGATTCTCTTGTCTGATGAAACCAAGATTGAACTCTTTCGCCTGAATGCTAAGTTTTACGTCTGGAGAAAACCAGGCACCTGGCCAATACCATACCTACAGTGAAGCATGGTGGTGGCAGCATCAAGGTGTGGGGATAGAAACATATAAATTAGGTGCAGGAGTTGGCCACTCAGCCCTTCGAGCCTGCACCGCCATTCAATAATATCATGGCTGATCATCCAACTCAGTAACCTGTACCTGCCTTCTCTCCATACCCCCTGATACCTTTCGCCACAAGGGCCACATCTAACTCCCTCTTAAATATAGCCAATGAACTGGCCTCAACTACCTTCCGTGGCAGAGAATTCCACAGATTCACCACTCTCAGTGTGAAAAATGTTTTCCTCATCTTGGTCCTAAAAGATTTCCCCCTTATCCTTAAACTGTGACCCCTTGTTCTGGACTTCCCCAACATCGGGAACAATCTTCCTGCATCTAGCCTGTCCAACCCCTTAAGAATTTTGTAAGTTTCCATAAGATCCCCTCTGAATCTTCTAAATTCTAGCGAGTACAAGCCGAGTTTATCCAGTCTTTCTTCATATGAAAGTCCTGACATCCCAGGAATCAGTCTGGTGAACCTTCTCTGTACTCCCTCTATGGCAAGAATGTCTTTCCTCAGATTAGGAGACCAAAACTGCATGCAATACTCCAGGTGTGGTCTCACCAAGACCCTGTACAAGTGCAGTAGAACTTCCCTGCTCCTATACTCAAATCCTTTTGCTATGAATGCTAACATACCATTTGCTTTCTTCACTGCCTGCTGCACCTGCATGCCTACTTTTAATGACTGGTGTACCATGACACCCAGGTCTCATTGCATCTCCCCTTTTCCTAATCGGCCACCATTCAGATAATAGTCTACTTTCCTGTTTGTTACACCAAAGTGGATAACCTCACATTTATCCACATTATATTGCATCTGCCATGCATTTGCCCACTTGGAGATGTTGTATTCAATTCCCCCGTCCAAATCATTAATATATATTGTAAATGGCTGGGGTCCCAGCACTGAGCCTTGCGGTACCCCACTGGTCACTGCCTGCCACTGTGAAAAGGACCCGTTTACTCCTACTCTTTGATATGATATGATATGCCATTTATTGTCACTATACATGTACAGTGAAACTGAAAGCTGCTCGTACTCAGTGCATACATACAATTTTACACAAAAAACAAGAAACAGAAAAACAAAACAGAAGGGAGATGGGGGGGGGGGAATAGGTGCACAAATTCTACGGCGCTACATACATATATACATATATACAGATGGAAGTCCGTGTTGGGCGGTGTAGTCAGTGCATGTGTGGAATTGAATTTATGGTAGATATAATTCTCGGGAAGCAGCTATTCCTGAGTCTGTTTGTCCTGGATTTGATGCACCTATAGCGCCTTCCAGAGGGCAGCAGGTCGAACAGTCCAAACGCAGGATGGGAGCTGTCTTTGGTGATCTTCTTTGCCCTGCTAAGGCAGCGGGAGGTGTAGATGTCCATCAGGGAGGGGAGAGGGCAACCAATGATCCTCTGCGCTGTCCTGGTTACCCTCTGAAGCCTCTCCCTGTCTGCCATGGTGCAGCTGCCATACCATGCTGTAATGCAGTATGTCAGCAGGCTCTCGATGGACGAGCGGTAGAAGGTCAGCAGCAGGTTAGAGTCCAGGTTGTGCTTCCTGAGGACCCTCAGGAAGTGCAGCCGCTGCTGAGCCTTCTTGATGACTGCCGTCGTGTTGTCCGTCCAGGAGATATCAGCAGCGATATGGATGCCGAGAAACCGGAAGGTGTTGACCCTCTCCACACACTCGCCGTTAATGTGTAGGGGGACTAAGTCGGTGCTGTGCCTCCTGAAGTCGACAATGAGCTCTTTTGTTTTCCTGGTGTTCAGAGCCAGATTGTTTTCTGAGCACCAGGTTGTCAACTTCAGGACTTCCTCTCTGTAGGCTGCCTCGTCTCCCTTTGAAATAAGTCCAACCACAGTAGTGTCGTCAGCAAATTAGACGATGTGGTTGTTGTTGTGGGCCGGACTACAGTCGTAGGTGTAGAGATAGTATAAGAGGGGGCTTAGCACACAGCCCTGTGGGGAACCGGTACTCAACCTGCGAGTGGAGGAGAGGTGGGGGCCGAGTCTCACAGTCTGGGGCCGGTTTGTGAGGAAATCCTTAATCCAGGCACATGTGACAGTGGGGAGGCCGAGAGTGACCAGTTTACCAATGAGGATGTCCGGGATGCTTCCTGTCTGCCAGCCAGTTCTCTATCCACATCAATACTGATCCCCCAATACCGTGTGCTTTAAGTTTGTATACTAATCTCTTAGGTGGGACCTTGTCGAAAGCCTTCTGAAAGTCCAGATATAACACATCCACTGGTTCTCCCTTATCCACTCTACTAGTTACATCCTCGAAAAATTGTTTTTCGGGGATGTTTTTCAGCGGCAGGAACTGGGAGACTAGTCAGGATTGAGCTAAGATGAACGGAGCAAAGTACAGAGAGATCCTTGATGAAAACCTGCTCCAGAGCGTTCTGGACCTCAGACTGGGGCAGAGGTTCACCTTCCAACAGGACAACGACTCTAAGCACACAGCCAAGATAATGCAGGAGTGGCTTTGTGACAATGAGCTTGAGTGCTCCAGCTAGAGCCCGGACTTGAACCCGATCGAACATCTCTGGAGGGACCTGAAAATAGCTGTGCATTGATGCTCCCCATCCAACCTAACAGAGCTTGAAAGGATCTGCAGAGTAGAATGGGAGAAATTACCCAAATACAGGTGTGCCAAGCCTGTAGTGTCATACCCAAGAAGACTTGAGGCTGTAATCGCTGCCAAAGGTGCTTCAACAAAGTACTGAGTAAAGGGTCTGAATACTTATGTAAATGTGATATTTCAGTTATTTAATTTTAATTACTTGTGAAGATTTCTAAGCACCTGTTTTCATTTTTTAATTATGGGGTAATTGTGTGTAAATTGATGATAAAAAAAAAGAATTTAATCCATTTTTGAATAATGCTGTAACGTAACAAAATGTGGAAAAGTGAAGGGGTCTAAATACTTCCTGAATGCACTCTAGACCAAATGAAGATATGGTGAATACGGAGTCTTTTACCTAGAGTAGACAAATTAGAATCAGAAGACTTAAGTTTATGGTGAAAGGGTAAGATTAAGACAGATACTATAACAGCTTTAAAAGACACTTGGACAAATATATGGTGAGGAAAGGTTTAGAAAATAGGCTAAACATGGGCAAATGGAACTTCTTAAATAGGAATTCTTGGCTGGCGTGGATGAGTTGGGCTGATGGTCTGTTTCCTTTCCATGCTGTACGACTCAATGACTCTAAACTTCCCCTAAAGACAAGATGATATGTTATTGAGTATCTCTACATTACTGCTGTCCACAGGGGTGAACAGATTCATCAGGGACATTGAGACGATGATTGGGGAGAAGGATTGGATGTTCTGGCTGTGGTGGAGAGTGTGCTGGTGTTTTATCTCACCGTGCTTGTTGGTGGTAAGAGTTTAATTATTTTATTAATGAAAATCACCAATTGTGTAACTCATTGCATCTCTGACATCTTTCTGTGCAATTATTTGAAACAGGTGGTCTTAGCTTGGTCTTTGGTCACATTCACCCCACCAACATACGGACTCATCGAGTACCCCACCTGGGCAATAGCTCTCGGCTGGTGTACAATCATCTTCTGCATTATGTGGATCCCCATCATTGCCATTGTGAAAGTTGTCCAAGCTGAGGGCTCCACATTGTACCAGGTGAGGACACAACTTGGTAAACAGAATATGAAGTATCCTCACTCCTTAACATATCATGTCTGCAAGATTCCTGGAAAGTTAGAGATCATAATTGAGACGTTTAGGTTTATTATTGTCACGTATAAAGAGAAAAGCTTTGTTTTGCATCCAATCAGATCAGATGTACCAGACACAAATACAATCAAGTCAAGATCGTACAATAGGTCGAATGAAGGGAAGGATACAGAGTGCAGAATATTCCTCAGCATTGTAACTCATCAGTTCAACAGACAAAGCCCAAAATCCACAACAGGGTAGAGGTGAATTTGACAGTACCCTAGTTTATGGAAGGATCGTTCAGAAGCGTGATAACAGAGGGATAGAAGCTGTTACTGAGACTATCATATCATATCATATCATCATCGAAATCGCAGCACAGAAGGCCAAAAGCGGTCAAGAACAGAGATTTAGTAATATAGATAGATTTCAGGAAATAATTGAACAAATTTATAGAGGAGTGGATTTTGGGCTTTGAGGGCGGGACACAGAGAGGGACACAGAAATAATAAAATTCAATGCTATGGAAAAAAAAAGAAATAAAAACAATGCTCTAATCCCCCCCCCCCCTCCCCTCCTTCTCCCTCTCTCTCCCCCCCCTCCTCCCTCATCGCCACTCCTCCCTCCTCTATCCCCCCCCCCCCCTCTCTCTCTTCTTCCCCCCCCTCCCTCTCCTCTCTCCCCCCCTCTCCTCCTCTCTCCCCCCCATCTCCTCTCCCCCCTCCCCCTCCCTCTCCCCCCCTCTCCTCGCCCCCTCTCCTCTCCCCCTCTCCTCTCTCCCCTCTCCTCTCCCCCCCCTCTCCTCCTCTCCCCTCTCTCCTCTCCCCAGTCTCCTCTCCCCCCCCTCTCCTCCCCTCCCCCCCTCACCTCTCTCCTCCTCCCCTCCCCCCCCTCTCTCTATTCCCCTCTTTTTCTCCCTCTCCTCTCCTCCATCCCCTCCCCCACCGTCTCTCCCCTCCACGCACCCCTACCCCCTTCCCTCCACCCTCCCTGCTCCCCACCTCTCCCCTTCCCCTCACCTCACCCCCCTCTCAGCACACCCTCTCTCTTCCCCCCCCACCCCTCTTCCTCCTCTCTCCTCCCCCCCCCCTCTCTCCCTCCTCTCTCCCCCTCCATCCCCTCCCCCTCCCTCCACAACCCCCTCTCAGCACCCCTCTCACTCTCACCCTCTCTCTCTCCTCCCCCCCTTCCTCACCTTTCCCCCCTCACCCATCCTTCCTCTTCTCCTCCTCTCCACCCCCCACCCCTCTTGCCCCTCTCTGTGTCTGTGTCTCTCTCTCTGTCTCTGCCCCTTCTCTCTCTGCCCTCACTCTCTAACCCCGCCCCCCCCCTCCCTCTCTAGATGTGACTGCAAGTTGGGGGCTATGCTTCAGTGGTTTGTGTAAAAGGAGCAAATTAATAATATTAATATAGTATCAAGGGGGGTAATTAGCGTGAGTGCGGGGGGGGGGGGGATAGTTAGTGTGTGTGATGCTGCATGCCCGCTTCCCCCCCCCCCCCCCAACTGCACATTGGGGGAACAGACCCAACGGGTCTGCACTTGGTCTAGTATTACTTAAAGTCTGATCTTGACCGCTTTTGAAAAATCAGAGAGATATTAATGTTTTAAAAAAATTCCCCATTCTCTCTGCTGCCCCCATTGGCGGCAGGGGGGAGGGACTATAAAACCCGGAAGTGCAGTCCCTCACTAAGTCTCTGCCAGACCCAAGAAGCGAGAGAGTCACGGCTTTCTCAGCTGCGAATAACACTGAACGCACGTCTACTCCACGGTGAGTCCCCTCGATGCGGCTGTAAGGTGGCTGCTGCCCAAGTGTTTGCCTCGCCTTTTTAACAAGTTTGTGTTCACAAAATGAATTTTGGTTGTCGGGTGGCTGCTGCCCAATTGTTTGCCTTGGCTTGGCTTTTAAAATCATTGCAACAGTTGGCTGCCAGCCAAAAAATCCATTTGGCCCACAATGTCTATACTAGCCCTCTGGAAACCAGTACCTGGGGCACGCAACACCCATACTAGCGCAACAGAAAGCCCCCTACTCCCCCACAGGCGAGCAATATTGGAATTGGTGGAGAGGTGTATTATTGCGTTGGTCACCAGCCCTCCCGTGTGATGCTTAGTCCCATACAGATGGAGTTCCCTGGTCCTCACTTCTCACCCCACCAGACTTAGTATCCAATGCATCATACTCTGACAGTTCTGCCACGTTCAACATGATCCCATCACCAGTCACATTGTACTCCCACCTTTTTCTTTCTTCTGCAGAGAACACTCCCTCCTTGGTTCTCCCTTTCGGGGGGTGAATTTTACCCAGAGTAGAGGAATCAAGAACCAGAGGAAATAGGTTTAAGAGGAGAGAGGAAAGATTTAATAAGAACCTGAGGAGCAACCTTTTCACTCAAAGATAGTGTTTGTATGGAATGAGCTTCCAAAGGAGGTATAAGAACAATATTAAAAAAAACATTTGGACAGGTACATGGATGATCACACAAATTACCCAAACATCTCCTCAAGCTGAACCCATCCTCTCTCCATGCCTCAGTGACTTGTTAAAGCAATGAAATAGTTCTCAACATCTTCTGAGTTCTAAATGTAGTTCAATGATTTTCCATTGACTTTCCAGGTCTCTGGGTAACACAAACTCGCATGGATCTTATGTCTTCCACCTCCTAACTTTCAACTCTGCGACCCTCAGTAGATAGTTCCTTGAGCGAAAGTTACTTCACATATTAAGCCTCCTGAACCCATTTAAAGAATGAATTAATGAAATGTTTTATTTTTCCTTTCCACAGAAGATTTCTGCTGCTTGTGTGCCAGCACCTGATTGGGGTCCATACTTGGAACAGCACAGAGTGGAAAGATACAGAAATAATCCAGATTTGCAGAAGCTCTAACAGTGTTATACCTCTTGCTGCATTTAAGACATGAAAATTTAAGGCAAATTTTCTGTTTGCATTGACCTTGAAATTCACATCATAAATTAAGTGGAAGGTCTTCACAACAGATTATTATTCTACTGGTTATGCGGCTTCCTGAGTTTAAAAAAGTTTCCAAAAGCACCAAAGTGCTTTTACCACAAAAGGGGATACTTTAATATAGTTCAGAGATACAGCACGGAAGCAGGCCCTTCGGCACACCGCCGACCACAGATCACCCATTCACATTAGTTTTATACTATCCCATTGTCCCATCCCTCTACACTGGGGACAATTTACAGCGGCCAATTAACCTACAAACCCACATGACTTTGAGCCATGGGAGGAAACCCATGCAGTCACATGGAGAACGTGCATCTTCACACAAACAGCACCCGAGGTCAGGGTTGAACTAGGTTTAGTGAACTGCTGTGGATTTGGGAGCAACAGCAGCAGGAGATTAGCAAGAGATACGACTGATTGGCTCTAGCCCAAGTGGGAGGAGAGAAGTGAGTCAGTGCCGGGAAAACATTTGAAAACTGAGGCATTTGGTTTCAAAATTGGTAAATCAGGCAATTTATCAGTCCATTTAAGCAAGGTGGCTCTTAGCGAGCGGCAGTGAGTGAGCGATGTACCCTGTGAGGGAAGTGTGAGTCTTTGGCTCGAGAGGCTTCGGCGAGGAGGCTGAGGAGAGGAGACCACGCAATACGCTTGAGAGGTACAGACGAAAGAAGGAGATGTCAGGCAAGCTGATTCAGTGCGATGCTTGCAGTATGTGGGAGGTCAAGGACACCGCTGGTGCCTCTCGCTGCTACAAATGCGAGAAGTGCATCCAGGTAGAGCTCCTGAAGGGCCATGTTGGGGAACTGGAGAAGCAAGTGGATGACCTCCGGTTCGTACGAGAAACGGAGTCGTTCCTCGACAAGTCCTACAGTACGATTGTTACACCTAAGGTACTGGAAGACAGAAGGTGGGAGACAGTGAGAAAGGGAGGGAAGCATGGAATGCCAACTTCCCCGGGTGGTGTACCTCTTGTGAACAGGTTCACCCACCTAGAAGCTGTTGGGACAGAAGACGTGTTTACACTGAGCGGCGGACTGGCTTGCGATGCGAATAGGGCTGTTGAGCCAAAACCAAAAAGGCCTAAGGCAGGCAACGCCATTGTAGTGGGAGACTCCATTGTGAGAGGTACGGATAGGGGTTTCTGCAGCAACAGACGGGATGCGAGGATGGTGTGCTGCCTTCCTGGTGCCATGATCCAGGATGTCACGGACAGAGTGCAGAAAATCCTCAAGGGCAAAGGTGAACATCCGGAAGTGGTAGTGCATGTCGGCCCAAACGATGTCGGAAAGAAGGGGATGAATATTCTGCAGCGTGACATTAGAGAGCTCGGAAAAATGTTGAAAAGCAGGACCTCCAGGGTTGTTATCTCCGGTTTGCTTCCAGTTCCTCGTGCTGGCGAGAGCAGGAACAGGGAGAGATGGGACCTGAACATGTGGCTGAGGAACTGGTGCACGGGGCAGGGATTTAGATTCTTAGATCACTGGGATCTGTTTTGGGGTAAGGGGGAACTGTACAAAAGGGATGGATTGCATCTTAACAGGTGTAGGACCAGCATTCTGGCAGGCAGGTTTGCCACTGCTACACGGGTGGTTTTAAACTGAATAAGGGGGGTGGGGTGTCGAATGGGATGGTGGAGGATGGAGTTAAAGGGAAAGGGTTTCTTAAATGTGTGAGCGTAGAGACAGAGGGGTGTAAAATGAGGGTAGAAGCAATAGGTAGCAAGGTGACAAGTAAAAGTGGCAGGCAGACAAAACCAGGGCAAAAATCAAAAAGGGCCACTTTTCAACATAATTGTATAAGGGGTAAGAGTGTTGTAAAAACAAGCCTGAAGGCTTTGTGTCTCAATGCAAGGAGCATTCGTAATAAGGTGGATGAGTTGAATGTGCAGATAGCTATTAATGACTATGATATAGTTGGGATCACGGAGACATGGTTCCAGGGTGACCAAGGCTGGGAGCTGAACATCCAGGGATATTCAATATTCAGGAGGGATAGAGAGAAAGGAAAAGGAGGTGGGGTAGCGTTGCTGATTAGAGAGGAGATTAACGCAATGGAAAGGAAGGACATTAGTTTGGAGGATGTGGAATCGGTATGGGTAGAGCTGCGAAACACTAAGGGGCAGAAAACGCTGGTGGGTGTTGTGTACAGGCCACCTAACAGTAGTAGTGAAGTTGGAGATGGTATCAAACAGTAAATTAGAAATGCGTGCGACAAAGGCAAAACAGTTATAATGGGTGACTTCAATCTACATATAGATTGGGTGAATCAAATTGGCAGGGGTGCTGAGGAAGAGGATTTCTTGGAATGTATGCGGGATAGTTATCTAAATCAACATGTAGAGGAACCAACGAGAGAGCAGGCTATTTTAGACTGGGTATTGAGTAATGAGGAAGGGCTAGTTAGCAGTCTTGTTGTACGTGTCCCCTTGGGCAAGAGTGACCATAATATGGTTGAGTTCTTCATTAGGATGGAGAGTGACATTGTTAATTCAGAAACAATGGTTCTGAACTTAAAGAAAGGTAACTTTGAGGGTATGAGACGTGAATTGGCCAAGATTGACTGGCAATTAATTTTAAAAGGGTTGACGGTGGATATGCAATGGAAGACATTTAAAGACTGCATGGATGAACTACAAAAATTGTTCATCCCAGTTTGGCAAAAGAATAAATCAGGGAAGGTAGTACATCCGTGGATAACAAGTGAAATCAGGGATAGTATCAAAGCGAAGGATGATGCGTACAAATTAGCCAGAAAAAGCAGCATACCGGAGGACTGGGAGAAATTCAGAGACCAGCAGAGGAGGACAAAGGGCTTAATTAGGAAAGGAAAAATAGATTATGAAAGAAAACTGGCAGGGAACATAAAAACTGACTGCAAACATTTTTATAGATATGTGAAAAGAAAGAGATTAGTTAAAACAATTAGTTAAATGCAGGTCCCTTGCAGTCAGAAACAGGTGAGTTGATCATGGGGAACAAGGATATGGCGGACCAATTGAATAAATACTTTGGTTCCGTCTTCACTAAGGAAGACATAAATAATTTGCCGGAAATAGCAGGGGACCGCGGGTCAAAGGAGTTGGAGGAATTGAGTGAAATCCAGGTTAGCCGGAAAGTGGTGTTGGTTAAATTGAATGGATTAAAGGCCGATAAATCCCCAGGGCCAGATAGGCTGCATCCCAGAGTACTTAAGGAAGTAGCTCCAGAAATAGTGGATGCATTTGTAATAATCTTTCAAAACTCTTTAGATTCTGGACTATTTCCTGAGGATTGGCGGGGAGCAAATGTAACCCCACTTTTTAAGAAGGGAGGGAGAGAGAAAACGGGGAATTACAGACCAGTTAGTCTAACATCGGTAGTGGGGAAACTGCTAGAGTCAGTTATTAAAGATGGGATAGCAGCACATTTGGAAAGTGGTGAAATCATTGGACAAAGTCAGCATGGATTTACGAAAGGTAAATCATGTCTGACGAATCTTATAGAATTTTTCGAGGATGTAACTAGTAGCGTGGATTGGGGAGAACCAGTGGATGTGGTGTATCTGGACTTCCAGAAGGCTTTCGACAAGGTCCCACATAAGAGATTAGTATACAAACTTAAAGCACACGACATTGGGGGTTCAGTATTGATGTGGATAGAGAACTGGCTGGCAAACAGGAAGCACAGAGTAGGAGTAAACAGGTCCTTTTCACAATGGCAGGCAGTGACTAGTGGGGTACCGCAAGGCTCAGTGCTGGAACCCCAGCTATTTACAATATATATTAATGATCTGGATGAGGGAATTGAAGGCAATATCTCCAAGTTTGCGGATGACACTAAGCTGGGGGGCAGTGTTAGCTGTGAGGAGGATGCTAGGAGGCTCCAAGGTGACTTGGATAGGCTGGGTGAGTGGGCAAATGTTTGGCAGATGCAGTATAATGTGTATAAATGTGAGGTTATCCATTTTGGTGGCAAAAACGGGAAAGCATCTAAATTATCTAAATGGTGGCCGATTGGGAAAGGGGGAGATGCAGCGAGACCTGGATGTCATGGTACACCAGTCATTGAAAGTAGGCATGCAGGTGCAGCAGGCAGTGAAGAAAGCGAATGGTATGTTAGCTTTCATAGCAAAAGGATTTGAGTAGAGGAGCAGGGAAGTTCTACTGCAGTTGTACAGGGTCTTGGTGAGACCACTCCTGGAGTATTGCGTACAGTTTTGGTCTCCAAATCTGAGGAAGGACATTATTGCCATAGAGGGAGTGCAGAGAAGGTTCACCAGACTGATTCCTGGGATGGCAGGACTTTCATATGAAGAAAGACTGGATAGACTCGGCTTGTACACGCTAGAATTTAGAAGATTGAGGGGGGATCTTATAGAAACTTACAAAATTCTTAAGGGGTTGGACAGGTTAGATGCAGGAAGATTATTCCCGATGTTTGGGAAGTCCAGAACTAGGGGTCACAGTTTAAGGATAAGAGGGAAGTCTTTTAGGACCGAGATGAGAAAATCATTTTTTACACAGAGAGTGGTGAATCTGTCGAATTCTCTGCCACGGAAGGTAGTTGAGGCCATATTTAAGAGGGAGTTAGATGTGGCCCTTGTGGCTAAGTGGAACAGGGGGTATGGAGAGGAATGGGATACTGAGTTGGATGATCAGCCATGATCATATTGAATGGCGGTGCAGGCTCGAAGGGCCGAATAGAAACATAGAAATATAGAAAATATGTGCAGGAGTAGGCCATTCGGCCCTTCGAATGGCCTACTCCTGCACCTATTTTCTATGTTTCTATGTCTATGTTTATATGTTCATGATGAGGAGCAACTGGCTCGGTTGGGTTTATTTTTCTTAGCAATGCAATCTAGATGCATAAGTTTAGAATAAATAGTAAGATGCATAAGTTTAGAATAAGTAGTAAGACTGTTAGAGGGGATATGAAGACGTCTTTTCACCCGCAAGGAGGTTAGAATGAAGCATAATGCCTGAGTGTGTAGCAGCATATAATGTCACACTTAAGAAATATCTCAGGGAGCGCTTGAATCCCTAAGGCATAGAAGGGTCCAAACATGTGTTGGGTAATGGGATTAGTGTGATGGTTAGCATAGATATGGAGAACGGAGACGAGGAAACATTTTTTCACACAAGAGTTGTGAGTCTGTGGAATTTCTGCCTCAGAGGGCGGTGGAGGCCGGTTCTCTGGATACTTTCAAGAGGGAGCTAGATATGACTCTTAAAGATAGCGAAGTCCGGGGATATGGGGAGAAGGCAGGAACGGGGTACTGATTGGGGATGATCAGCCATGATCACATTGAATGGCGATGTTGGCTCGAAGGGCCGAATGGCCTACTCCTGCACCTATTGTCTATTGATATAGATGTGCAGCACAAGAATAGGCCCAAACAGCCCACAATGTATGTGTCGAATATGATACCAAGATCATCACTTAACTACTGCTCATAAACTATATCCCTCCATTCTTTGCATATCCACGTGCCCATCCAAAACCCTCTTTAATGCTACTATCGTATCTGCTTCAATCACTACCCTCGGCTGTACTTTCCAGGCACTCACCACCCTGTTAAAAAAACTTTGCCATCTACATCCCCTTTAAACTTTGCCCCTCTCACCTTAAGGCTTCGCCCGCCAGTATTTGATTTATTGAATATGGTGGGCCGACAGGCTTGCTTCTTTGATGTTTAACTCAAATGGAAAATGGTGAGTGCCTGCAATACCCTGCCTGAGAGAGTGGTGGAAGCAGACACTTTGTATTACATGATGGTCAGCAAGAGATAGTCACACAGTTGGCAACTTCAGTGGGAGGATGCCGAACACAAGTGTGGCTTCAAGACCCCACACTCCATTTGGAATGAACATTGAATTCTGCAACTTCACGTAAACTGCTCTCTCATTGTTTCCCATTACATGCGTTCCTTTCTTGCCCACTTTCTCACCCAACTCCGCCGTGACGGTCAGTACTCCTATTCCTTATTACCCGATCTGCCTTAACTAAACTCATGCACCTCACCCCTGCCTCTCAGCTCTGCTTTGAAAACGGACTCCTCACCCAGTCCAGAGGAACGGTCCTACTACCGAAATGTTGACAGGCCTCTCTCTGGAAATTTTAGTTTTGGCCACAAGGGATTTTCAGCTTGCCCGGCTCATCTTTTACAACAATCTTGGGGGAGGCCAGCAACTGCTTCAGTTATAGACCAGCGGACGACCGCTCTGATTCTATGTCATAACGGGTGAGATCCAAATTCTCCACAGGTGACCACGGTGAGGTTATCCCAAATTAAGGAATTGAAATGAATACTTTATTGTCCACATGTGACAAGTCACAGTGAAATTCTTTGCTTGCATTACCAAGGTATGCAATAGTCGCCCATAAAGGGTGCTTACAAAGTACCCCCATGCCAGGTCCGCCTTTGTTCTCCCCCACCTCATGGCGGTCCTCCCCCAGACCGGGTCCTCCATTGTCCATTGTTGTTCCCCCTCCCTCACGGCGGTCGCCCCACGCTGGGCCTTCCTTTGTTCCTTACTCGGGCAGCGGCGTCCTCACTCCCACGTGGTCCATCCTCGGCCATCGGTCGACGACATAATCGATCGCCGCAACAACCTCTCCACTATCGCTGCTGGATACTCTCCGCCGCCTCCGTGGCGCCGACCCAGACCCCAGCCACGGGCTCTACAGACCCAGTGGACCGATGGCTGCGGGCTTCCTCGACTCACGAGGCTCCAGCTCTGACCTGCGAGACCCAGGCTCTGACCCGCGAGGCTCCGACCCGCAGGTCTCCGGCCCGCAAGGCTCCGACTTCAGCAGCAGCTTCATAAGGTGTCGTATAATGGAATGTGAAATGGGCATGAGGTGCTGTGGGTATCATGAGTCCCTGTTCCTGTCTCATCCGGCAGAAGATATAGCTTGAATGCATAAGCAACCAGGCTCAGGAACAGCTTCTTCCCCTGTTATGAGGCTTCTGAACTCCCACCATTCCCCATAGTTCTGACAAATACTTACTGTACAAAAGCACAATAAATGACATACAAAAGCACAGTAAATTACCTACAAAAGTACAATAGATTACATTAAAAAGCACAAAACATGGTTTAAGATTAAGAATTTAAAACAAAATCAGTGTCCTACAACGAGACAACTATACCAATGTCTCCACAGCAGGGATCCTTCCTTTCAGATATTAATCCAACCCTTTTGAACACATTTGAAACTGCCTTCATTAATACCCTTGCTGGAGAAACTCAGCGGGTGCAGCAGCATCTATGGAGCGAAGGAAATAGGCAACGTTTCGGGCCAAAACCCTTCTTCAGACTGATGGGCGGTGGGGGGGGGGGGGGGGGGAGAAGAAAGGAAAAAGGAGGAGGAGGAGTCCAAAGGCCGAGGGAGAGATAGAATGGGGAGGAGACAGCAAGGGCTAACAAAATTGAGAGAATTCATTGTTCATGCCCCCAGGATGCAGACTCTCCAAGCGGAATATGAGGTGCTGTTCCTCCAATTTCCGGTGCTGCTCGCTCTGGCCATGGAGGAGACCCAGGACAGAAAAATATTGAAGCTCCTGACGTCGGCAATCACTTCATAAGCTCGTTCCGTGGACGGGGTTGACATGACAACAGGTCAACAGGTCACCCTGGCTCTGCTGTGCAACACACAGTATGAGATCAACAACCTCCGGAAGGAGGCCATAAGACCTGCCCTCAACCCAAAATTCGCAGGAATGTGCAAAACGCCGACCTCACAGCCACAGATCCTGCTATTTCGCAAAGACTTACCAAAGCAAGTCAAAGATCTGGATGAAGAGTCCAAGGCATTTGGACTCATGAGGGCAAGCCCCGGAATGAGCAAAACCACGCAATCCAGACGGCAGTACCCCTACGCATCCACCAGTAGGCATCTACTTCATGGTACTGGTGAAAGCTCGGGGCCCACATATCATTCCCAGAAGTCTTTTTTAGGACAGGGCCCCATGGAAAATGCGCCACTCCCACATAGCACCACCCCGACAGACAAGGAACCAGAAGCCCAAGAAGTGAACATTCTACCAATAACAATGGAGGTAGGTGGGTCTGGTTCCTACCAGTACATAAAAGGTGGGGAGATTTTGCTAACAGGGGGGAGACTACACCTGTTTTTGGAAGCATGGAGGACTATCACACTTGACAATTATATACTAAAAAGTATTCAAGGATATAAAATTGAATTTATTCAAGAAAATATGCCACCAGTTCAGCATGCACCCCAAAGGGGATTTACCCTCTCACTAAAAGAAAAACGTGAGGGACAAGCAGAACTGGTGAGGTTACATACAAAGGGAATCATAGAGAAATCTAAACATGAACCTTTGGAATTCGTATCAAATATATTTATTAAAACCAAAAAAGATGGCGGATGTCGCATCATCATTGACTTAACCACATTGAATACTTTTGTTAGGTATATGCACTTTAAAATGGAAACATTTGTGACTGCCAAACAATTGATTTCCAAAGGATACTTTATGGCAAGCATCGACTTAAAAGATGCATACTATTCAGTACCCATTCATAAGGATCATCGTAGATACCTAAAATTTAACTGGATGGGGCAACTATGGCAGTACAAATCGTTGCCCAATGGGCCAACATCAACCCCAAGACTGTTTACCAAGGTATTAAAACCAGCCCTGGCAACATTAAGAAAACAAAAACATATGGTCATGGCATATCTTGATGATATTTTGATAATAGGCAAAACCATGGAATTAGCTAATTCAGCAGTATTAGCTACTAAACATTTATTTGAAACCTTGGGGTTTATCACATCCAGATAAATCTAAGTTGACGCCATCCACAACTATGGACTATCTGGGATTCACAATTAACTCAGTTCACATGTCTGTAACTTTGCCAAAAGAAAAAAAGCAGCAGAATTGGCACAAGCCTGTAACAAATTAATGGTTAACAATCAAGCAACCATTCGACAAGTGGCAAGAGTAATTGGGAAATTAGTAGCAGCATTTCCAGCTACCCAGTTTGGACCTATGCATTATCAAAACTTACAAAGAGCAAAGGTGCAGGCGTTAAAACAACATGCAGGTCACTTTGACCGAACCATGAAATTACCAATCGAAGCAATATCAGAGTTACAATGGTGGAAAGAGAACATTTGGCATAGTTCCAGTCCCATCATTATCAATAATCCAACATTAACAATTCAAACATATGCCAGTGAAGGCTGGGGAGCAACTAATACCATATCCAGTACAAGTGGTAGATGAACTAATCTAGAATCATCACTACTGCAGACACTGGGTATAAACTATTTGGAAATGTTGGGTGCGTTCTATGGGTTAAAAGCTTATTGTTCAAATATGCACCATTTGCATGTCTGCTTACAGATTGACAATACCACAGTTGTGGCCTATATTAACCACATGGGCGGGATAACATAGAAACATAGAAATTAGGTGCAGGAGTAGGCCATTCGGCCCTTCGAGCCTGCACCGCCATTTAATATGATCATGGCTGATCATCCAACTCAGTATCCCGTACCTGCCTTTTCTCCATACCCTCTGATCCTCTTGGCCACAAGGGCCACATCTAACTCCCTCTTAAATATAGCCAATGAACTGGCCTCAACTACCCTCTGTGGCAGAGAGTTCCAGAGATTCACCACTCTCTGTGTGAAAAAAGTTCTCCTCATCTCGGTTTTAAAGGATTTCCCCCTTATCCTTAAGCTGTGACCCCTTGTCCTGGACTTCCCCAACATCGGAAACAATCTTCCTGCATCTAGCCTGTCCAACCCCTTAAGAATTTTGTAAGTTTCTATAAGATCCCCTCT
The DNA here is from genome assembly GCF_028641065.1 of Leucoraja erinaceus. NCBI lineage: Eukaryota > Metazoa > Chordata > Chondrichthyes > Rajiformes > Rajidae > Leucoraja > Leucoraja erinaceus. The sequence goes on along the minus strand of NC_073388.1, from coordinate 2,363,716 downwards.
CAATCTCCTAAACTCTAGAGAGTATAAACCAAGTCTATCCAGTCTTTCTTCATAAGACAGTCCCGACATCCCAGGAATCAGTCTGGTGAACCTTCTCTGCACTCCCTCTATGGCAATAATGTCCTTCCTCAGATTTGGAGACCAAAACTGCACGCAATACTCCAGGTGTGGTCTCACCAAGACCCTATACAACTGCAGTAGAACCTCCCTGCTCCTATACTCAAATCCTCTTGCTATGAAAGCCAACATGCCATTCGCTTTCTTTACTGCCTGCTGCACCTGCATGCCTACCTTCAATGACTGGTGTACCATGACACCCAGGTCTCGCTGCATCTCCCCCTTTCCCAATCGGCCACCGTTTAGATAATAATCTGCTTTCCCGTTTTTGCCACCAAAATGGATAACCTCACATTTATCCACATTAAATTGCATCTGCCAAACATTTGCCCACTCACCCAGCCTATCCAAGTCACTTTGCAGTCTCCTAGCATCCTCCTCACACCTAACACTGCCCCCCAGCTTAGTGTCATCCGCAAACTTGGAGATATTGCCTTCAATTCCCTCATCCAGATCATTAATATATATTGTAAATAGCTGGGGTCCCAGTACTGAGCCTTGCGGTACCCCACTAGTCACTGCCTGGCATTGTGAAAAGGACACGTTTACTCCTACTCTTTGCTTCCTGTTTGCCAGCCAGTTCTCTATCCACATCAATATTGAACCCCCAATAAAATCGATATCATGTGATAATCTGGTCAACACAATCTGGCAATGGTGTGTCGACAAACATATTTCGTTATCAGCAACTTACCTACCAGGTAAGCTAAATACAGTGGCAGACACCAGGTCACGCAAATTCAATGATAACATCGAATGGATGCTAAACCCCAAAGCATTTGCTGAAATTACAAAGCAATATGGAACACCAGATATCGATCACTTTGCATCCCGACTGAATCACCAGGTACCAATGTATGTCATTTGGGAACCAGACCCTGAGGCAGCAGCGATTGATGCATTCTCGCTGAACTAGGGGAACTATTTTTTCTATGCCTTTCCCCCCTTCTGCCTCATCAGTCGGGTACTACGCAAAATACAGATGGACTCTGCTTCAGGTATTTTGGTAGTACCCGACTGGCCTACACAACCATGGTTCCCAGTGGTCCTTGACAGGGTCATTGAACCACCCATGACCAGTCCCAGCGGACCAGATCTACTGATCCACCCTGTCTCAGGCGAAAGTCACCGATGCCATGACAGAATAAACCTGTTGGGTTGCAGATTCTAAAAAGACCTTTACTGTACCTGGGATTGTCAAATTGGACCATGGACACGATGACAGCATCTCACCGGCTTTCCACCAAGAAACAATATCTCTCCAGTATCAGAAAATGGGAAACATACTGCTCAAGAACAGGGACAACATACAGATCAACAACCATAACAAATGTACTGGAGTTCCTGGCCAGCCTTCACCACGATGAAGGTCTGAGCTATAGCACTATCAATTGTGCTAGGAGTGCACTGTCAACCTATCTGAGGCAGGCACCAGGACAACAGGCCATAGGGTCTCATCCGCTGGTGGCCAAATTAATGAGAGGGATCTTCAATACAAACCTCCCTAGACCTAGGTACACCAAGATCTGGGATGTCCTGACATACCTAAGGGGATGTCCACCAGCCAGATCCCTCACTCTGGAACAGCTAACCCTGAAAACGACTATGCTAATGGCGTTAGTCTCAGCACAAATGGTCCAGTCCCTTTACCTACTCAGACTGGACAATATGGTCATAACATCAGACCAAATAACGTTCACCATTCAGGAGCTGGTAAAACAGAGCAGACCAGGAACTTCAGGACTCATTATGGAATTCCGGGCGTACCCACCTGACCCCCGTTTATGTGTCATGACACACCTACTACTATATATCAACACAACCAAAGATACCCGAGGGAGAGAAAAGGCACTATGGGTCAGCCACAAAAAGCCACATGGTTGGGTGTCGAGCCAAACCATCTCTCGTTGGCTCAAACAGGTATTGGGAGCTGCTGGAGTGGATACTGATATTTACACAACTCACTCCACCAAGGCAGCATCCACATCGGCGGCTAACAGAATGGACGTGCCATTGGACCACATCCTGGCAAGAACTTTCCAAACATTCTACAACAAGCCAATAGTAAAACCTGTTTCATTTGCAGAGAGAATTTTAGACACTGCAAATATATAATTTAAGCCTGGGGGAGCATTATTTTCTTTGTGTTAAAGAGGGAACTGCAGATGCTGGAGAATCGAAGGTTACACAGAAAAGCTGGAGAAACTCAGCGGGTGCAGCAGCATCTATGGAGCGAAGGAAATAGGCAACGTTTCGGGCCGAAACCCTTCGTCTGAAGAAGGGTTTCGGCCCGAAACGTTGCCTATTTCCTTCGCTCCATAGATGCTGCTGCACCCGCTGAGTTTCTCCAGCTTTTCTGTGTAACCATTATTTTCTTTGTTATTGTTTCAAATAAATACCATTATTGTTTTATAAACAGATTCATGTTTGATTACGATAACATACTTTCTCCCTTGGATGACTTCGGCAGTGAGTGAAGCATGGACTGTTACACGGTTTGAAATCACAGAGCTTTAAAATCTTCACGTAGTCACTCACGTGACTCCGAAGTAAAACAGTAAGATGAAACAAGAACTTACCAGTTTGAAGTTTGATCTTTATTTTATGAGGAGTTACGATGAGGGATTACGTGCCCTCCACTCCCACCCTCAATTATATAGGTGAACTGGTATCTTAGTTCTCCTTATCTTTACTATGTTTATTTCAATTATTGTGTTGTTTCTGTGATTCCACACCGCTGCTTTGAAGTATGTCGCGCATGCGTGCTGGCAGGGTCTTCACGTAATCCCTCATCGTAACTCCTCATAAAATAAAGGTCAAACTTCAAACTGGTAAGTTCTCGTTTAATCTTACTATGATATTCTGAACTCTGCAGAATCAGAAGAAGGGTCTCAACCCGAAACGTCGCCTATTCCTTCTCTCCATTGATTCTGCCTCACCCACTGACTTTCTCCAGCATTTTGTCTACCTTATAATTTCTGCCAGGTCATCTTGGGCTTTCCCTATCAAAGTGCAACAAATGACATCAAATAATTGCCCATTATTTATTTAACCTGTCCTCATCCAACCTGTAGTCTTTTTTTATATGTCACGTAATCTTTTAATGGTTTACTATATTTCCAATGCAATACTAGTTACAAATCTGATAAATCAAGGATTTGGTTTGATAAATGATCCCAAGCAAGTACATGAAGGGAAAAAAGGGTAACTAGTGAGAGAATGGGACCGCTCATGAATCAAAGCAATCTACTTTGTGTGAAGCATATGAAGTGGGCAAAGTCCTCAATGAGTAAATCTCCTCTGTTTTTATGGTGGCAAATGACAGGAAGACTGAGGAACTTGGGGCAGTCAATGTAAGTGGCTCGAGAGCAGTCAGTAGATACGGTCAAAGAGGTGCTGAAACTTCCTGATGAAGGTAGACAAATCTCCCAGGCCAGGGAGATTTATCCGAGGACAATGTGGGAAACTAGAGAGGAAATTGCAGGAGCTCTGGCTGAAATTTACGAGTCGTCATTAAATACAGGAGAGATGCTGGAAGACTGGGAGACAAATGTTGTGACTCTATTCAAGAATAGCTGCTGGGAAAAGATGGAATAATAGGCCAGTGAGCTTAACCTCTGTAGTTGGGAAATTACTCGAAAGTATTGAGAGGGTTAGGATTTACGTGCATTTAGAGGGACAAGGGCTGATTAGGGATAGTCAGCATGAGATTTTTGAAGATGTGACCAAAAAGATTAATGAGGACAGAGCTATAGATGTATATATGGACTTCAGCAAAGCATTTGACAAGGTTCCAATTGATTGGCTTCTCTGGAAGGTTAGATTGCATGGGATCCAAGGAGATAGCAGAATGTATAGAAAATTGGCTTCATGGAAGGACGCAGAGGGTAATGGTGGAAGATTGCTTCTTGGACTGGACTGTAGTGTTGCATACAGGACCAAGAACTTGTTTGTTTGGGTGAAGAATTTGCCTGTGAATAGTGTTCGGCTCATATCCGCAAGGTCGCGGAGCCTCAGGCAGTTACTCGGGTCTTCAATGTAGTTTTTTCTTGCAGAATAAATGTTTGTATGAAATGCAGTGTAGGAGAGGTGTACTGACTGTGTCGGCAGAACTTTGGAAGTGATTGCCCACCAGTCTAAAAAGCCGCTGTGTCTCCCTGTCCCTGGGATAGTAGGGGGCGATCAAACAGCACAATACCCCCCTCCCCTCCAACTCCAGAGGAATCCGTTCCCGATGGGCCGCATGGTAAGATTTGACGTAAGCCTCAGCTTCTGCAATTACTCTGGAGTGGAGCGGGGGCTGGGGCTGGAGTTGCTGCTGTGAGTCTCTGGGATCTCAGGCAGTTTGGTGCTGGGCCACTCTCCTGCAAGGGCGGTACAGTTCCCGGAGGATAGCAGATGGCCGGAGACGTCAGGACCAACAGTTGATGGGCCCCTACGACGCCCCGAGCTGCGGGCCCGTCAGCTATATTACATGGCAAGATTTGCAAGTTTGCAGATGATACAAAAGTAGGTGGTATTGCAGATAGTGAAGATGGCTGTCAAAAATTACAGCAGGATCTTGATCAGTTGGCCTGGTGGGCTGAGGAATGGTTGATGGAATTTAATACAGAGAAATGTGAGAATTTGCATTTTGGAAAGTCTAACATGGCCGGACCTATACGGTAAATGGTAGGTCTCTGGGAAGAGTTGTAGGGCAGTGGAATCTGGGAGTGCACATAGTTCCTTGAAGGTGGCATCACAGGTAGTTAAGATTGTCAAAAAGGCTTTTGGCACATTGGCCTTCACTAGCCAGAGTATTGAGTATAGAAGTTGGGAGGTCATGCTGCAGTTGTATAAGATGTTGGTGTGGTTGCATTTTGAGAATTGTGTTCAGTTTTGGGCACCATGTTATAGGAAAGATGTTGTCAAGCTGGAAAGGGTACAGAGAAGATTTACGAGGATGTTGCCAGGACTAAATGTCTGAGCTATAGACAGAGGTTGAGCAGGCTGTGACTCTTTTCCTTAGAGCACAGGAGGATGTGGGGTGATCTTATACAGGCATGCAAAAATAATGAGAGAATAAATCGGGAAGATGCACAGAGCCTCTTCCACAGAGTGGGGGAATCAAGAACCAGAGGGCATAGGTTTAAGGTGAAGGGGGTAACATTGTCATAAATCTTCTCTGCACTCTGTGGGGGAAACCGAAGCAGCTGAGGAAAATGATTGTCAAAGGGCCTAGTAGTGAGATAGGATCATTGTATAGGTATAAAGGACAAATATAGACCTGATTGGCTAGGTCTATAATTTCCAACATCCCTTTCAGGACATGAAGCGAACAAAAATTTAATCCTAGCTCCTCCCCTTAGAGCACCATGCACTTTGCTTCATATCAGCAATCATCACCACTTGCTCCAAACAGCATTCCCTGCATTTTGACGCATGTAGGATACAGTACAATGTCCAGATTCCTTTTCCTTTATGCGGATCCTGTGTACTATCACCTCCAAAGTTTCACTTCTTAATTCCTGGAACTCTCTGGATGAATCTCTGCCAGAATATTGAAATCAACCGTCATCATCTTTGATGGCAATCCCAGTTAGCACAGATGGAAGGAATCCATGTGTAACATCTCCCTCTCTTGGTAGTCTCTACTCTCTGGCCTAACTTACAGCAATGTTATATTTGATGAAAAAATGGATCAGAAAATACCATAAAGGTACTTTCACACATAAAATGGACCAAGCTGCCATTGGGACCTAATGTAGCTCTTAAATGAACATTTCAAACAAGTAGTGAGATGAGTAGTGAACAGAATAGAAGAGGAAATATTCCTATGGGGACATGCACTTGATTGACTGGCTGACGTCATATTCACCAAGCCAGAGCTACAATGATATGAAGACGCAAGGAACTGCAGATGCTGGTTTATTCCAGAGGAATTCCATGGGCAGGAACTGAACAAACTCATGTTAATGCAGACACAAAGTGTTAGAGAAACTCAGCGGGTCAGGCAGCATCTTTGGAGGACATATATAGGGAACATTTTGAGCTTGAAGGGGTATGACTTCCAACCGATGTCAAAAAAAATAAATAAACTGTGCGATGTGACCATCTGAGGGAGACAGTCCAGGGGGGATGGGGGGCACTCAGCAGGGCCGGTTCAGAACCGCTATAACTCTGGGAATGAAGCTGTTTCTGAATCTGGAGGTTCGGGCGTAGAAGGCCTTGTAACGTCTGCCGGAGGGAAGTAGTCTGAGCAGTCCATTACAAGGGTGTGAGGAGTCTTTATGGATGTTGACGGCCATCCTGACGCACCGTGTGTGGCAGATGCCCTCCAAGGCTGGTAGCTGTGTCCTAATAATCCTCTGCGCTCTGTGGACGACGCGCTGAAGAGCTCTCCTCTCCGCCTCCGTGCAGCTGAGATACCACACAGAGATGCCATACGTTAATATGCTCTCTGTGGTGCAGCAGTAGAAGGTTGTCAGCAGCTGTTGGGGCAGACCAGTCTTTTTTAATGTCCTCAGGAAGAACAGTCGTTGCTGTGCCTTCTTGACCAGTGCAGTGGTGTTGGTGGATCATGTGAGGTCCTCTGAAATGTGAGTGCCCAGAAACTTACAGCTGGACACTCTCTCCACACTTTCCCCGTAAATGGAGATTGGGGCGTATTCTCCATTATGGGACCTCCTGAAGTCAATAATCAGCTCCTTGGTCTTGAAGGTGTTTAGTGACAAGTTGCTACGTGTGCACCAGTCCGCCAGGTTCTGCACCTCCACTCTGTATTTTGTTTCTCTGCACCTCTGCTCTGTATTCAGCCTGTTGTGTCGTCTGCAAACTTCACGATGGTGTTGGTGTTGAATGCAGGAACACAGTCGTGAGTGAAGAGGGAGTAGAGCATGGGGCTTAGTACACAGCCCTGTGGTGTGCCGGTGCTCAGGGTGATAGTGGAGGACAGGTGCGGCCCAGTCTCACTGCCTGCGGTCGCTTCGACTGAAAGTTCAGGATCCAATCGTATATCGGCGAGCTGAGGCCTAGCTGCCTAGCTGATGGAGTTTGGTGGTGAGCTTGGTGGGGATGACCGTATTGAATGCAGAGCTATAGTCAATGAAGAGCATCCTCACGTACGTGCCCTGTCTATCCAGGTGAGTCAGGACAGTGTGAAGAGCCATCTTGAAGACTTCAAGTCATCCTTGTTGAAACAAGGAACTGCAGGTGCTATTTACACAAAAGAACAAAGAATGCTTAAGTAACTCAGCTGGTTAGTCAGCATCTCTGGAGTAACATGGATAGGTGATGTTTTGGACTAAATGTCGAGGGGGTGAATAATATGCCAGGGTTATCACATCAGTGGATGTGTTAAATCTGTACTTTGGTACCATAGGTTCTAAAACTTATATAAGTAACTAAAGAAAATAATTTTTAATTGATGAATGAATTAATGTGTACAGTGACTGCAAGTATCACTGGACCCAAGTTTTAAAACTCTGGCTTGTGACTGTGGAAAAGCTATTGCCTCATATAAAACTTCATTTCCCTCAACTAGATGCAGTATAAGCGCCGTAAACCTCCAGCCACGAAAGTCTTCCTGAAATTACTTTCAACCGCAGGCCAAGTGAAAGGATCATTCGTCATTGTGAAAAATGGACAAGAAAGGATTGGCTACGTCTGGGTTCTCTCAGAATAATAATCAAATATACACGCCAGCAGAGACAGTGAATATCACATTTGTGCATGAAGAAAGCTGGTTATATGGGGATTGGGTTACTTTGTAATGTGGGGCTACTTTGTGGGATTATTAATGACCTAATGGAGAGGAGCTCAGGGTGAGGGCAATGGGCAGAAACTGTCCTGAGTTCATACGTAACAAAATCTAACCTTTCCTCTTTCTCACTCCTCCAGTCTGCCATCGATGGAAACGTGGGCGAAAATGACGAAAATGTGGAGCGAGGCAACTGGTCCTCGAAAACCGACTACCTGCTCTCAGTGATCGGGTTCACTGTGGGTCTGGGCAACATCTGGAGATTCCCTTACCTGGCGTACAGGAATGGAGGAGGTACTGTTGAGGATTCACAATACATGAGAGGGAAAGGCAGAAGCAAAGGGAATGAGTATCGTACATTAGGAATACATAGGGAATAGTTACATTTAATAAACAAGGGGATGTTCATTATATCATATAACATTAATTGTATTAAGTAATAAAAGTGGGTCAACTACCAAATAATAACGTAGATTCAACAATGTTGATACAAAGAGAAAATGCTTCAGTCTCAAGGCTTGAAACTGTACATCTTTAACGGAGATATGGGTGTGAAATTACGACAGTACTTTATACTCAGAGTGAGATATTTCAAAGGTAGACAAAAGTGCTGGAGAAACTCAGCAGGTGCGGCAGCATCTATGGAGCGAAGGAAATAGACTATGTTGCGGGCCAAAACCCTTCTTCAGACTGATGTAGGGTTGGGGGGGGGGGGGGGGGGGGGGGGGCAGATGAAGAAAGGAAGAGGAGGAGCCAGAGGGCAGAGGGAGAGCGGAGAATGGGAGGAGACAGCAAGGGCTACCGGAAATTGGAGAAGTCAAGCCGCTGGGGTGCAGACTGCCCAAGCGTAATATGAGGTGCTGCTCCTACAATCTCCGGTGGTGCTCACTCTGGCCATGGAGGAGGCTCAGGACAGAAAGGTAGGATTTGGAATGGGAGGGGGAGTTGAAGTGCTGAGCTAGAGGGAGATCAGGTTGGTTAATGCGGACTGTGCGAAGGTGTTCGGCGAAACCTATGCTTGGTCTCACCGATGTAGATCAGCTGACATCTAGTGCAGTGGATGCAATAGATGAGGTTGGAGGAGGTGCAGGTGAACCTCTGTCGCACCTGGAACGACTGCTTGGGTCCTTGAATGGAGTCGAGGGGGGAGGTAAAGCGACAAGTGGAGCATCTCCAGCAGTTACAAGGGAAAGTGCCCGGGGAGGGGGAGGTGCGGATGCGAAGGGAAGAATTGAAGGAAAGAGTTACGGAGGGATCGGTCTTTGCGGAAAGCAGACAGGAGGGGAGATGGGAAGATGTGGCGAGTGGTGGGGTCACGTTGGAGGTGGCGAAAATGACGGAGGACTATTTGTTGTATGTGACGGCTAGTGGGGTGGAAGGTGAGGACTAGGGGGACTCTGCCCTTGTTCCGAGTGGGGGGATGGGGAGAGTGAGCAGTGTTGCGGGGTATTGAAGAGACCCTGGTGAGAGCCTCATCTATAGTAGGCGAGGGGAACCCCCGTTCCCTGAAGAATTAGGACTTTTCCGAAGCCCTGGTGTGGAACACCTCATCCTGGGAGCAGATGCGGCGTAGACGGAGGAATTGGGAGTAGGGGATGGAGTCCTTACAGGAAGCAGGGTGAGAAGAAGTGTAGTCTAGATAGCCATGGGAGTGAGTGGGTTTATAGTGGATGTCGGTCAGAAGTCTATCACCTGCGATGGAGATAGTGAGATCAAGAAATGGTAGGGAAGTGTCGGAAATGGTCCAGGTGTATTTGAGTGCCGGATGGAAGTTAGTGGTGACGTTGATGAAGTCAGTGAGTTGTGTGTAGGTGCAGGAGGTAGCACCAATGTAATCGTCGATGTAGCGGAGATAGAGGTCGGGGATGGGGCCCTGGTACGTCTCGACGTACCCTACAAAGAGGCAGGCATAGCTGGGGCCCATGCGCGTGCCCATAGCTACGCCTTGTATTTGGAGGAAATTGGAGGAGTCAAATGAAAAGTAATTAAGGGTAAGGATCAGCTCCGCTAGGCGGAGGAGAGTATCTGTAGATGGGGATTGGTTGGTTCTCCAGTCGAGTCAGAACCGGAGGGCTTTGAGACCTTCCTGGTGTGGGATGGAGGTGTAGAGTGACTGGACGTCCATGGTGAAGATGAGGGGATGGGGGCCTAGAGAATGGAATGCCCGGAGACAACGGAGGGTGCCTGAAGTGTCTTGAACATAGGTCAGGAGGGATAGGATGGTGTCGAGGTATATGGAAATAAGTTCGGTAGGGCACGAACAGGCAGAGACAATGGGTCTACCAGGACAGTCAGGTTTGTGGATTTTGGGGAGAAGGTAAAATCGGGCCGTGCGGGGCTGGGGAACGATGAGGTTGGAGGCTTGGGAGGGCATGGAACCGGAGTTGATGAAGTCAGTGATGGTGCTGGGGATAGTGGCCTGGTGCTCGCCAGTGGGGTCATGGTCCAAGGATAAGTAGGAGGTGGTGTCCGAGAGTTGCACATGGCCTCAGCTTTGTAGAGACCAGCGTGCCAGACTACCATGGCTCCTCTCTTGTCGGCGGGTTTGATAACCCAGTCTGGGTTGTTGCGGAGTGAGTCGATGGCTGTACGTTCAGGTGGGGAGAGGTTAGAGTGAGACAGGGGAGTGGAGAAGTTGAGGCGGTTGATGTCCCGCCGGCAATTTTGAATAAAAAGGTCTAAAGCCGGAAGATGACCATGAGGGGGGGTCCAAGAGGAGGGGGTCTGTTGGAGACGGTTTGCGGGGTGAGTCGATGGCTGTACATTCAGGAGGGGGAGATTTACGGAGTGAGTCAATGGCTGTACGTTCAGGGGGGAGATATTTCAATCAGACAATATTTGAAATGAAAATCACCTGTTGAGCCTCAGTAGGTTGCCTTGTTTAGAGGCTGGAATGTGTACTTTTCATTAGTTAAGGAATTCAGATCACAGCTGAATATGATACTGCCACCTGTAACTCTTTGTATTTAAAAAAAATGCCTCGTAAATCTTTAAATTTTGTTTCCGTCACCTTAATACTATGCTTTCATAAGTATTTGACATTTTACTCCAGGAAAAAAATCTGCCAGTAAACCCTACCCATGAGTCTCATAATTGTATATATTTCTATCAGATTACTCCACACCCTCCAGCTCGCCAGATAAAACAATCTGAGTTTGTCCAACCTCTCCTTAAAGCTAATTATTCCAGGCAATATCCTGGTGAACCTCTTCTGAACCCTCTCCAAAGCTTCCACATCCTTCTGCAATGGAGTGACCAGAACTGCCCACAGTCCAAATGTTGCCTAACCAAACTCAATTATCAGACTCAATGTTTAAACCAATGAAGCCAAGTATGCCATATGCTTTCTTTACCAGTCTATGTGCTTGTTTAGCCACCTTCAGGGAGATATGAACTTGCACCATACCCAGGGAGTGTACTGGAAGAGCCTGGGATGTGGACAATTATTTAGAATTCTGTCCATAGCATTGTGACATTATGATATATATTTTCTAATGTTTTTAGAATATTTTTAAAACTCAAGTCCTCTTGAGTGCCTCTGGTATCTGATTTGCAAACTGATCTCAATGGTTTAGATCAGGGGCCTTCCATAACCCCATAAACCTGGGGTTGATAGAAATAAGAAGGGATAATAAGGTAAAATGCTGTATGACAAGAACTTGCTAAAACAGGGAGAATTGATTGTTTACATTCATTCAGTGAGTGAATTTTCCCAAGAGGGAATTTCTTAATTAACCATTTAATTTCTCACCGCCCAGAATTGGAGCTGAGACCAGAACCTGGCACAAATGTTAATGAAATGTTTTCTTTGGAAACTTTGTGGTGATCATAGCTCGGATGATCAGGTCGCATAACCTGAAGATAAATTTATTTTCTCTATAAGTACTGATGATCGCAGTGGATGGATAAAGGAAAAGTATATAGACAGGTAAACAGCGAGAAAATATAAATGGATAGATTGATAAATCCATCAGGAAAGCACAATTTCTAAAGGTCATCTTAACCCAACCCGCCTGTTGGGTGCATGGAAATTCAAATCAAATACATATATTTGCCATGACTAATTTATTTCTCAAATGAAGATCTTTTTTACAGGTGCATTTCTTATTCCCTACATGCTCATGTTGGCGCTGGCTGGAATGCCAATGTTTTTCTTTGAATCGTCTTTTGGGCAGTTTGCCAGCCTCGGACCAGTTGCAGTGTGGAAAGCCGTGCCTATACTACAAGGTTAATGTTTATTGAGTATCAGTAATTTAATATTAGAACAAGTTATCAACATGGTCAGTTGAATTGTATTTTTTTTCCATTTGCTTAAGTAACGTTCATATTCTGACCTATCTGTATTATATACTTTTACAAAGACAGTGAAAATACACTAACAGTGAGATGCCACAGCTGTACAGTTGGCAATGCACATTGCTTTAGTGTATACTGATGACACAATAACAAGGCAAGTTGTTTGTTTCTCACAATATCTCAAACAACATCTCTAAGTAAAATGAAAATAACTTAAAACTGCTGCCATTCATTGTTCTACAATTAGTCAGGTATTAAACTCAATTCCTGGAATTCTTTCTACCTATCAAACAATATTTCACATACTACCGTTTTCATTTTACTTAAAGAGATACTATTTGTAGAGATTGCATGGGAAGTGAATAACTTACCTTGTTATTATGTCTTCAATGTATCTTAAAGCAAACTGTCCTCAAAAGATGACCTGTCAACAGTGCAACAGTCCATTGTAGTCATACCGTACAGAAGCAGGCCCTTCGGCTCAACTTAGCCATGCCAACTAAAATGGTTAATTTCATCCCATTTGCCCACATTTGGCCCTTGTCCTCTAAACGTTCCTATCCATGTACCTATCCAAGTATCTTTTTTAATGCTGTTATAGTATCTGCCTCAACTAACACCTCTGGCAGCCTGTTCCATATACCCACCACCCTCAGAGTGAAAAAGTGGCCCCCTCAGGTTCCTATCAAGTCTTACCTCTCTCACCTTAAACTTGCATCCTCCGGTTCTTGATTTATTTACCCTGGGTAAAAAGCGCTGGAGTAACAGTGCTGTAGAAACTCAAAAGGTCAGACAGTATCTCAGGAGAACATGAATAGGTGATGTTTTGGTGCAGGACCCTTCTCCAGACTGTGTTGTGGGGGCGCAGGGGGGGGGGGGGGGGGGGGGTGTTAAGAGAGTTCTTGGTTCTTGGTCCTCCAAAATATTCCAAATGGAATTTAAACTGGAGGTGGAAGAGAGGTGGGGCAGGATAAAGCCTGCAATTAGTAGGTGAAACAGGTGAGGTCGGATTTTGATAGGCAGACAGTTGGACACAGGCCAGAGATGAAAATACGGATGATGTGAGACAAATGGATTGAAGAATTGCAAATTGTGAGCTAGAGGAAAACATGTTTGCGGAAGGGGATGGACAGAGGACAAAACTAGTGTTCCCTTGAGTCTCTCATTGTGGTGGGAGCTCTTAGAAAGGGCAGCTCATCAGAGTTTCTCTGACAATGGATGAATGAATGAATGAATAAGTTTATTGGCCAAGTATTCACATACAAGAAATTTGCCTTGGTGCTCCGCCCGCAAGTGACAACATGACATACAGTGACAGTTAGGAATGACACATATAACATTAAACATTAATAATAAAACATTGTAGTGGCCTGATGAGGTCAGGAAAAGGCCAGGCACCAGGCAGGTTCAGAAGTAGTTTTATCAATCATGGCAAACCCACTGAACGCCCGCGAGCAGCCCTCGGGAAACCCCGTGGCAAGACAATCGTTCCCTGTCCCTCAAGAGCTGAGTGGCCTAACCCCCAGGGACCGCCACATGACCCCCCCCCCCCCCCCCAAGAACCAGAGGCATGAAGTGGACAGGAGGGCACACGCGGCGACTAGCCCGGGTGCGCGCCATGCCCAGCACAGGAACGAGCAAGCGACCAACAGATGCAGGGGATGGAGTAGCCACTGGAGGAGGTATCTTAGATTGAGGACGCCGAGGGATGCCAAACTCCTGCAACGGCGCACAAACGTGTCACTGCACCTTGGCGGTCTGGCATGGGTTGCAGGTGTGCGCCCAATGTCCAACCTCCTTGCGCAGCCCGTGCCACATGAAGCGGGAGGCTACAAGGGCCGTTTTCGCCCGGATGGAGGGATGAGCGAGTCCGTGGAGCACCTCAAACACCCTGCACCGCCAGGCAACGGGGACGAAGGGTCGCGGAAATCCAGTGGAGCCATCGCACAACAGCATTGTGCACCGAGGACCACATACAACGTCCTCCAACTGCAAGCCCAATACTGCCGTGCCATTTCCTCATCGACCAGCTGTGAGGCTGCCAGGGCGGAATAATCAATACCCTCAGCGGCTTGGAGAATGGCGTGAACCGTAGGTCGCGATAAGGCGTCGGCCACCCTGTTGTACTTGCCCTCGACGAAATGGATGGAGGTGGTATACTTGGACACGTACGCTAACTGCCTCTGCTGCTGCGCAGTCCACGTATCTGAAACCTTGGCAAACGCGAATGTTAGCGGCTTGTGATCCGTGAAGGCAGTAAAAGTCCTCCCTTCCGGGAAGTAGTGAAAGTGGCATAAGGCGAGGTACACAACAAGGAGCTCACGGTTGAACGGGTGAACCTGTGGACAGCATCCACCCTGGCCGGCAGAGGCACCGCCCCTTGTGGAGTTACGTGGTGGCCAAAGAAGTCAATAGCCGTCAACCCAAAATGGCACTTGGACGAGTTGATAGCCAATCCATAGTCACTGAGGCGCTGACACAGCTGACGGAGGTGGATGCAGTGCAATCCATAAGCCACTGGAAGGCCTGCGCGGCGTTCTTCAACCCAAACGGCATACTAAAAAATCCAAACGGTGTAATAATTGCTGTCTTAGGGATATCATTGGGGTGGACCGGAATCTGGTTGTACCCTCACACGAGGTCCACCTTGGAGAACACCAATGCTCTGGCCAGATGGGCATTGAAGTCCTGAATGTGCGGGACTGGGTACCTGTCGGCGATGGTCGCATCATTCAGGCAACGGTAATCCCCACACGGACGCCAGCCCTCTCCCGCTTTGCGGACCATGTGGAGCGGTGACGCCCATGGGCTATCGGAGGGGCCCATCGCCTCCATCAGGCGGAACACCTCTCGTGCTAGGCGGAGCTTGTCCGGTGCAAGACGATGCGCTCGGGCGTGCACAGGCGGGCCGGTAGTCGGAATTTGGTGCTCCACCCCGTGCTTGGGAGCGGAGGAGCGGAAGTGGGGTTCAAGGATGTCTGGAAAATCCGCCAGGATACTCGTGAAAGTCGCATCTACGGACGACAGGGAACCATCAGGGCGTGCAACCGGATCACGAATGCGCAGGAAGACTGGCTCCAACATGACTGAGTGCACCAGGCGCTGCCGCTTGACATCCACGAGTAGTGAATGGGCTCGCAGGAAGTCGCCGCCCAGCAGTGGCTGGGAAATGTCGCCGATGACGAACTTCCATGAAAAGCAGCTGTGGCCAAAGTTGAGGGTGATGGTGCGAACTCCATAGGTGCGAATAGCACTCCCGTTCGCTGCACTCCCGTTCGCCGCGGGGCCACGTTTACTCGCACGGATGTCAGCAATGGAGGGAGGCAGAACACTCACTTCAGTACCAGTGTCCATGAGGAATCGACCCCCGGTGTGGTGATCCCAGGCGAAGATGGAATGAATATGGCCGGCCGCTGAAGGAATCACTGACGACCAGCCCCTGCGTTTCCCGGGAACGCACAGGAGGGGCGACTTTGCCTGCTTGCAGCTCCCCAGCGGCGGTGATAATAGCACCAACTCCCTCTGCTGGCGTCTGGTGGAACTGCAGGCGAAGTTGGCTGGGTTGAACCATAGTGACCTCTGCTGGCGTCGGGTGGAACTGCAGGCGGGCCCTGCTGGAAAGACGTGCCTGCGTTGGAATGCCCGATGGTGGCAGGATTTTGCCGTGGGGGCCGAACGGGAGCAGTGGAGACGCGGTCGATAGCAGCCCCCGATCTGCTCCGCGCCTCCTGATGCCATGGGAAGGACGGCCAGCGCTTCCAGGTCCCGCCGACGGGACATCAACAGCTGGTCGGTGCGCTCAGCCAGCACCTGCGTGTCGGCAAAGGTATCGGTGGCGAGCTGCAGGTGGATGCCGGACGGGAGCTGCAGCAGGTAAGCATATTTAAATTAAAAACAAGGTCCATGGTCACCCATTAGGGCGAGCATGTCCTCCAGGAGGGCCGACGGTCATCCAGGCCGTCCATTCGGAGAATCCGAGCTGCCCGCTCAGACTGACAAAGGCCAAACCGCCTGATGAGCCGGGCCTTGAGGACCCTATATTTGTTAGCTGCCGGGCGGGCACTGAGATAAGGTTTAACTTGCCTCGCAGTCACCTGGTTAAGAGCGCTGACCAAGTAAAAGTATTTAGTTTCATCTACCGTCATCCGTCGCAGAGCAAACTGTGCCTCAGCCTGCTGGAACCAGATATCAGGCTCTTCAGTCACAAAGTCGGGAGCTTCAGCCCAACGCCGTTGTGTTCCATCACGTTAGGGTCACCAGTTGTAGTGGCCTGGATGAAGTTTCAGAAGTAGTTTAATCAATCATGGCGAACACACAGAACGCCCGCGAGCAGCTCTCGGGAAACAGCGTGGCCAGACAATTGTCCCTGTCCCTCAAGAGCCGAGGGGGATGACCCAAGAAGTGGCCTAACCCCCAGGGACCACCACAACATTATCGATTAAACATGTGAATTAAATAAAATACTAGAGCAAAAGGAGGCTACAGATTTTTGGTTATTGAGTAGAGCTACTACCCGTGGAAAAAAAGCTGTTTTTATGTCTGGTTATGGCAGCTTTCACGGTCCGGAGTCGCCTTCCAGAGGGAAGTGATTCAAAGAGTTTGTGGCTAGGGTGAGAGGGGTCTTATCTGCTCGCTTCCTGGCCCTTGCAGTGTAGTTCGTCAATAGAGGGCAGGTTGCAGTCAATAACCTTCTCAGCTGATCAAATGATTTGCTGCAGCCACCGGATGTCGTGCTTGGCGGCTGAGCCAAACCAGACCATGATGGAGAAGGTGAGGACAGACTCTACGGTGGCCGTATAGAATTGGACCATCGTTGCCTGTGGCAGATTGTGCTTCCTCAGTTGCCGCAGGAAGTACATCCTCTGATGTGCCTTTTTGACTGTGGAGTCGATGGTGCCCCCCTCCCCCCATTTAAGGGCATTGAAGATTATGGTTCCCAGGAACTTAAAAGACTCCACAGATGTGACTGTGTTGTTTGTTGATGGTGAGTGGGTTGAGGGGAGCTTTCCTAAAGTCTACAATCAGTTCCACTGTTTTAAGAGCATTGAGCTCCAGATTGTTGTGATGGCACCAGGACGCCAGCTGTGTCACTTCCTCTCTGTAGGCAGATTCCTCCCCATCCTGGACCAGTCCAATCAGGGTTGTGTCATCCGCAAACTTGATAAACTTGACAGAGGAGTCAGTGAAGGTGCAGTCATTGGTGTAGAGAGAGTAGAGGAGAGGGGAGAGTACGCAGCCTTGCGGTGCTTCTATGCTGAGGGTCTGCAAGTCCGAGATGTGCTTTATGAGCCTCACATGCTGCTTTCTGTCTGTCAGGAAGCCGGTGATCCACCGACAGAGGGGTTCAGGCACAGTCAACTTGGAAAGTTTGGAGTGTAGTACATCTGGTAAATGGTGTTGAATGCAGAGCTAAAATCAATAAACAAAATCCTTGCATAGTTCTCTAGGTGCTGGAGGATGAAGTGCAGGCCCAGGTTGACTGCATCATCCACAGATCTATTGGCCCGATATGCAAACTGCAGATAGTCCAGCAGAGGGTTCATGATAGTTCAATGTGGAGGTTCAATGTGCTTTACATACCTCATTGAAGCAACAGGAATTAATGCACACCAACACGTCTACTTACTCAGGAGACTGAAGAAATTCAGTACGTCTCCCATGATTGCTGCAAACTTCTACAGAAAAACCATAGAAAGCATACTGTTGCTTGGTTTGAGAACAGCTCTGCCCAAGACCGCAAGCAACTGTAAAGAATTGTAGATGTAGCCCAGCCATCAGGCAGACCAGACTCCTCACCATTGCCCCCATCTACACTTCACTGCCTCATGAAAGCAGCCAACATGATCAAACTCCTCACCCTCGTCATACCTTTTTCTCTCAGCTCCCGTTGGCCTGGAAATGTAGAAGCTTGAAAGCACGAACTATCAGACTTAGGAACAGTTTCTTCCCCTTTGTTAACAGGCATCTGAACGGTCCTTCCATAAGCTAGGGTATAGTAGAATTCTCTGCTACATTGCAGATATTGGACTTTGTCTCTGAAACTGTTATGCTGCAACACCGAGTACTATATTCTGCACTTTCATTCCCTTTGTTCTACTTGTACGAGTTTGGTTGGATTGTATTATATATATTATCTGATTTGGTAGGATATAAAACATAGATTTTCACTGTTCCTCATTCTCAACTGATGCATTCTGACCTGCTGAGCTACTCTAGCAATGTGTGTCTTTTTTTCTAATGTAATTTCCATTTTTTTCTTCTATCTAAGGAGTGGGGATTGCTATGGTCCTTCTGATTACATTAGTGCACATTTCCTACAACTGCATCATCGCCTACAGCCTGTTCTACCTGTTTGCTTCCTTCCAATCCCCTCTGCCATGGTCAGACTGCTTCAGCTGGTGGGGTGCGGATGAAACCTGCAGTCGGACACCCAGAGGTACTGTTTTGTGTAATATCTGTGCAATAAATATTCAACTTTTACTCTGTAGAAACTTCTACCATCAGTTCTACTCTGTCAGTCAGAATGATTGAGAAACTGAATCAGACTAGGATAGCGGATGATGGTTGACCTTGTTACACAGGGGGTGTGGTTGATGTCTGCCCATGTGACACAGGCTCGGTATACGGTGATGACTGTCACAGAGTAATTTTAATCATTATCAAAAAATTTAAGTCTACATATTTTTGCAGCATGGAGGAAGGGTTTATCAGACGACAATTTGTGATTACAGTCTTCCTTTCGAGGGAATAACTGTCTTTACTACAGCATATGAGGTAATTTGTTTTTAATGACAGGATATTTGTTTGGTTAATATCGCAGCCACAGGTTACGTTACCCACCTATTCCCACAGAAAGGAGTTTCCCACACAGACATCAGGGATTCTGAGGGATAGTGCTCCCTTGTTTCTCTTCAAAAGGCCATTTCCAGTCCATGCTTTGCCTCCTTGCACCAGCTACTGATATTTGCTGTTCAGTCTCATCTTTCTGTAATTAGGTTTCTTTACACGTTACTAAATGTGTGAGTTAATAACAAAGAGAGAAACATTGAGTCAGATTTCACCCACAACTCAAGGAATCTGAAATACAAACAGGGTGTTCTGGAGACTCTCATGAGGTTAGGCATCTGTGGAAAGAGTATAACATACTAAACCTTTCATAAGGGAAAACAAGCTGTGGGGAATGACAGTCATACAGCTCAGCAACAGGACTTTAGGCCCAACCTATCCATGCCGACCAAGATACCCTATCTACACTCGTCCCATTTGTTGCGTTTGGCCCATATTTCTCTAAACCTTTCCTATCCATGTACAAATTTATTTTAAATGTTGTGATAATATCTGCCTAAACTACCTCCTCTGGCAGCTCATTCCACATAACCACCAGCCTTATTGAAAACTTTACCACTCAGGTTCCTATTAAATATTGCCTCTCTCACTTTAAACATGTGCTCAGGTTCATTAATATTTTAAGACACCATACGGCAAATACTCAGGATGAGAAACATAGAGTTATGGGCCTGTCCCACTTAGGCGATTTTTCAGCGGTCTGCCGGCGACTGTCAAGTTGCCGGCAGTTGCCTGAAAAACCGGCAACTGGAACGGCGACTGTTAGAGTGGAACACACACACAAACACATCGCTTCCTTCACCAACCTGTTATGCAGGTGGGGGACAGGGCAAGCGGGGAGAGTGCTGTCTAAATAATTCACACAGTGCAAAGCCAAGGTGAAACAGACATACACCACGATGAACAGGAAGGTTGGCGCTGTAAAAAGATGTCTAAAGCACAGTGTACGGTAAGTCCTTTAAAAGAGGGGGGAGAAGGAGTGGAGACAACATTTTAGAAGCCAGAGATACGGTGCAGCGGCATCTGTGGAGCAAGGGAAGTGGGCAACGTTTCGGGCCGAAACCCTTCTTCAGACTAGGGAGGGGTTTTGGCCCGAAACGTTGCCTGTTGCCTTCGCTCCATGGATGCTGCTGCATCCGCTGAGTTTCTCCAGCACTTTTGTCTACCTTCGATTTTCCAGCATAAAAGAGAAAATAAAAAACACAAAAATTTTTTTTTTAAATAATTTAAAAAAACCCGGAGATACATGGCTGTGAAGTTCGGCAGACATTTAACATTACGGGTCGGTTATCCTTGGTTCTGAAAACTACTGCTTACCTTTTTTTCCCCAATGAGCCAATGAAATTCACCTTTCAGCACCGGCTGCAACCTACAAGAATCTTCGACCTCCTGACATCCCATAAGGACCTCCTGGCGACCCACCTACGGCTCGACAATTCTCACTACTCTCCATGGCGGCTTCATACTAGTCGCCACTAATTTTTCAACATGTTGAAAAATTCACGGCGACCATAATGAGGCCGCGACTAGTTCCCAGAATGCGGGAACTCCTTATGACCATGAAGGCGACGTCCCGGCAACCATCCGCGACCATGTGGCAACTGCATAGTCTCATGCAGTCGCCTAAGTGGGGCAGGCTCATTACAGAAAAAAAAGTGGAAATGTGGAGCCAGTACAGGCATGCCTAACCTGATGGCTTCCTTCTGGCTGTACGTTGCTCAGAATTCTTTATATTCAAATTCGGACTATTGACATTAGAGGATCACAGACAGGGTGATCTTGTGAAAGTTTAGCAGACTGTAAAATAATTCAAAAGACACGTCTCAATCAAAAGCCTTTAATTTAACATCATGATGGGAGAGGGATACAGATACTTGAATGTACCGAAGTTCACTCAAGCGCCCGCGATCGCCCTCTCAAAGTATACACAGAAGTACAAGCACTATTTATACCGAATAAAACAGCTTAAGGTACATGTAGTATTTTTCCACAGACATAAAAAAGTCATGGTGTAAAAAGACATAATAGGCTTCCTTTAATTGTGTTAACATAGAAACATAGAAATTAGGTGCAGGAGTAGGCCATTCGGCCCTTCGAGCCCATTCAATATGATCATCGCTGATCATCCAACTCAGTATCCCGTACCTGCCTTCTCTTCATACCCTCTGATCCCCTTAGCCACAAGAGCCACATCTAACTCCCTCTTAAATATAGCCAATGAACTGGCCTCGACTACCCTCTGTGGCAGAGAGTTCCAGAGATTCACCACTCTCTGTGTGAAAAAAGTTCTTCTCATCTCGGTTTTAAAGGGTTTCCCCCTTATCCTTAAGCTGTGACCCCTTGTCCTGGACTTCCCCAACATCGGGAGCAATCTTCCTGCATCTAGCCTGTCCAACCCCTTAAGAATTTTGTAAGTTTCTATAAGATCCCCTCTCAATCTCCTAAATTCTAGATAGTATAAACCAAGTCTATCCAGTCTTTCTTCATAAGACAGTCCTGACATCCCAGGAATCAGTCTGGTGAACCTTCTCTGCACTCTCTCTATGGCAATAATGCCTTTCCTCAGATTTGGAGACCAAAACTGTACGCAATACTCCAGGTGTGGTCTCACCAAGACCCTGTACAACTGCAGTAGAACCTCCCTGCTCCTATACTCAAATCCTTTTGCTATGAAAGCTAACATATCATTCGCTTTCTTCACTGCCTGCTGCACCTGCATGCCTACTTTCAATGATTGGTGTACCATGACACCCAGGTCTCGCTGCATCTCCCCTTTTCCTAGTCGGCCACCATTTAGATAATAGTCTGCTTTCCTGTTTTTGTCACCAAAATGGATAACCTCACATTTATCCACATTATACTGCATCTGCCAAACATGTGCCCACTCACCCAGCCTATCCATGTCACCTTGCATCTCCTAGCATCCTCCTCACAGCTAACACTGCCCCCCAGCTTAGTGTCATCCGCAAACTTGGAGATATTGCCTTCAATTCCCTCATCCAGATCATTAATACATATTGTAAATAGCTGGGGTCCCAGCACTGAGCCTTGCGGTACCCCACTAGTCACTGCCTGTCATTGTGAAAAGGACCCGTTTACTCCTACTCTTTGCGGAGCACATGGGAGTTATTATGGAGTATAGGCAGCTGCAGAAACAAGAAGGCACTATTGTGTGATAAGGTATCAGAATGTCCAACCTCAGAGAAACTATTTCTTGTCAGTGTTTCTCTAGCATAGTGAAGGTCAGTCTGCAAAGCCTGTTTTTACTAAATTAATATGTTTGACTTAAAATGTCGGCTATAGCTAGCATAAAATGGCTGCTACAGCATTAACCCTTACAATCTCAGCAGAGCAGGATCTCGCTCACCTGATAACAGGGATCAGACTGATTCAACAACAATAATGACCCCGTTTATTATTTAGAAATGAATATTTTTTTCAAAGAAATGTTCTTTTCATCCATACCCCATGTTTTTCAGATCCGCTCTGCAACCTCACTCTGGACAGCGGATATTCTGAAGTCGTTAATACAACCTGGCTGCAGGCAAACAATAAAACGTGTTCAAATGGATCTGAAATCCATGTTCCTCACCAGGGTCCAGGTGAACAATACTGGGAGTAAGTAATTTTTGCAGAGCACGGCACTATTCACCTGAACAGCCTCTTCCTGGGGAGGATCACTGGGTATATGTCTGGTTGGTTGAATGAGTGAGGATGGGAATTTCATTTGGATTGAGGTTTATTTGCATCTTGTGTCTGTTACTGAATACCATCACAGGAGTTAATAACATGTTGATTTTAACCCAAGAATTTTTTCAAATGTATTTATGCTGTGTAGACATTGTGAAGTGTTTTATTTTTTCTCCTCTTTACGTAAATGATCATTATCAGTGTTTGTAAATGTTACATTTTTCAAATTATCCATCGTTCTTGTCAGGGTCAGTTTGTGCATGCAGTGAATAGCCTCTTGGTTTTATTTAACCTCTTGATCTGAGGAACTTACTGGAAATGATAGTGCAAATTGTTAAATCAGTTAGCTAGGTAAAGCATAGAAAAATTATAGCACAGGAACAGGCCCTTCAGCCTACCATGTCTGATGTTCCATGATGCCAAGGTAAACTAATCTCTTCTGCCTGCTCATGATCTATACCCCTCCATTCCCAGCATATGCACGTACCTATCTAAAAGCCTCTTAAACGGCACTATCGTACCTGCCTTCACCAGCACCTCTGGCAGCACTCTACAGGCACCCACTGCATGCTGTGCAAAATCTTACCCCACACATCTCATTTGAACCCTGCCCTTCGTTAAGTTGGTTTGTACTGAAAAAACAATACCGAGGACGGAGGTGTAGTTTAGTTTAGTTTAGAGATACAGCGCGGAAACAGATCCTTAGGCCCACCGAGTCCGCACCGACCCCCGCACATTAACACTACACTACCCACACACTGAGGACAATTTGCTCATACACCAAGCCAATTAACCTATATACCTGTATGTCTTTGGAGTGTGGGAGGAAACCGAACATCTCGGAGAAAACCCTCGCGGTCAGGGGGAGACCATACATACTCCGCACGGACTGCACCCGTAGTCGGGATCAAACCCGGGTCTGCGACGCTGCAAACACAATAAGGCAGCAGCTCTACCGCTGCACCACTGTGGCCGCCCTCATTAACACCTCCCCATTGATCCAGTGAAGTGCAGACAAAGTCTATGATGCAGCCTTATCGACATTGACACCTGGTACTATGCTGAATTTTACCGTAACAACCACAAACCCCAACGTTACCATCGGAAGTCAGCTGTGGAGATCTTGGTTCGTGAAGTGAAGGGAAGCAGAAGCCCTCAATCAACAGGGGTTTATTTCCTCTCAGAGTCTTGGTTCACTTCATGTCACTGACGAATCAACATCTGGTGTACTCTAATTGAGAAAAATCCCAGAGACATTCACTGGCTCCTTCAAATTCCTATGATGCATCTAAAAGGTAGACAGTCAGAACCTTTTTCTCCAGAATGGAAATATCAAATATTAGAAGGCATAATTTTAAGGTGAGAAGGGTGAGGTTTAAAGGAGATGTGCAGAGCAAGTTGTTTTTTAATATACACACACATAAAATAGTAGGATTAAACGAGAACTTACCAGTTTGAAGTTTGATCTTTATTTTATGAGGAGTTACGTCGAGGGATTACGTGAAGACCCCGCCAGCACGCATGCACGACATTCTTCAAAGCAGTGGTGTGAAATCACAGACAACAGTAGATGAAATAAACATAGTAAGATAAGAAGAACTAGAATACCAGTTGACCTTTATGATGGAGGGTGGGCGTGGAGAGCACGTAATCCCTCGACGTAACTCCTCATAAAATAAAGATCAATCTTCAAACGGTTTCAGCCCGAAACGTCGCCTATTTGCTTCGCTTCATAGATGCTGCTGCACCCGCTGAGTTTCTCCAGCAATTTTGTGTACCTTCAAACTGGTAAGTTCTCGTTTAATCTTACTGGTTTACTTCGGAGTCACGTGTGACTATGTGAAGATTTTAAAGATCTGTGATTTCATGCCGTGGAACGAGTCCATGCTTCACTCCCTGCCATAGTCGTCTAAGGGAGGAAGTATGTTATCGTATTCAGACATGAATCAAAATTCAAACAATAACAATTTATTTAAACAAAAATAATGATCTCTTGGGATAAATTATATTACAGAATTCAAAATTGTTTCTGCAAACACCGCGGGTTTGGTGATTGGTTTATTATAAAAGAGTTGGAAGGTCTTCTCTCTAGACCATCCTGCTGTAGCCAGGATATGGTCCAAAGGCACTTCCATGTCTCTAGCTGCCGATGTTGCTGCTGCCCTGGTGGAAGGAGATTTTAAAATGTCAGTATCCACCCCAGCAGCTCCCAAAACCTGTCTGAGCCATCTAGAGATGGTCTGTGCTGATACCCTGCCATGAGGCTGTTTATAGCTGACCCATAGTGCCAATTCACTACCTCTTAAGGTTTTAGTAGACTTAAGATATAGCAGAAGGTGTGTCTTAACACATAGTTGGGTATCTGATGGATATGCCCGGAATTCCAAATTCAGTCCTGATGTTCCTGGCCTGTTTTGTTTAACCAACTCCAAGATCCGAAAGTTTATCTTGTCTGTTGATACCATCATATTGTCCAGTCTCGGTTTATGTAGGGACTGGACCCTTTGAGCTGAGACCAGTGCCATCAGCATAACTGTTTTTAACGTGAGCTTTTCCAGGGACAGGGACATTGCTGGTGACCAACCCCTGAACAATGTTAGTACAACACTGACGTCCCATATCTGGGAGTACCTCGCTCTAGGAGGGTTCGTGTTGTAAATGCCCCTCATGAGTTTAGCAACTAGAGGGTGGGATCCCATGGAATGCTGTCCTGGTGCCTGCCACAAGTATGCTGACAGGGCACTCCTCGTGCAATTGATAGCGCTGTAGCTCAGTCCTTCATCAAAATGAAGGCTGGACAGGAATTCCAGGACATTGGTAACTGTAGCTGTATTATACGCTACACCAGTCCTTGACCAATACAATTCCCATTTTCTTATACCCGAGAGGTATTGCTTCTTTGTTAACTCTCGGTAGGCCGCCGTGATCATGTTCATGGTCCTGTCCGTTAGTCCCAGATCCAGCAATGGTCTCTTTAGATTCTGCAAACCAACAGATTGATCCTGTCATGGCATGGGTGACTCTCGCCCGTTACAGGATGGACTAAAAGATCTGATCATTTAACGATGGACATATATGGTTCCGAGACCATGTCGAGGACCACAGGGAACCATGGCTGAGTAGGCCAATCGGGTACTACCAAAATACCTGATGCTGAGTTCATTTGTATTTTGTGTAGAACCCGACTAATGAGGCAGAAGGGGGGAAAAGCATAGAAAAACAATTTTCCCCAATCCAGCGAGAAAGCGTCCATCGCTGCTGCCCCAGGGTCTGGTTCCCAAGCGACATATGTCGGTAACTGGTGATTAAGTCTAGATGCAAAGACTTTTGGATGGCGTCAACTTAGATTGATCTGGATGGATGATGAACCCCAGTTTTTCCAACAAATGTTTGGTAGCTAAGGCTGCTGATTTAGCTAGTTCCAGGGTTTTCCCCAGAATTAATATATCATCAAGATATGCCATGACAATATGTTTTTGTTTCCTGAGTATTGCCAAGGCCGGTTTTAATATCTTGGTAAATAGTCTTGGGGCTGATGTTAACCCATTAGACAACGCTTTATACTGCCATAGTTGCCCCATCCAGTTAAATTTTAGATATCGACAATGATCCTTATGTATGGGCACTGAATAGTATGTATCTTTTAGATCGATGCATGCCATGAAGTATCCTTCAGAAACTAATTGTTTAGCAGTAACAAATGTTTCCATTTTGAAGTGAATATACTTTTCAAAAGTATTCAGTTTTGTTAAGTCAATGATGATGCGACATCCACCATCTTTTTGGGTTTTCGTGAATATTTTGGATACAAATTCTAGAGAGTCATGTTCCGATCTCTCTATTACTCCTTTGGTATATAACTTCCCCATTTCTGCATGTCCTTCCAATTTCTCCTGTTGTGAGAGTACAAACTCTCGGTTAGGCACATGTTGAACTGGGGGCATGCCTTTTTGGATGAACTCAATTTCATATCCCTGAATACTTTGTAGTATATAATTATCAGTAGTAATAGACCTCCATGCCTCCCAAAACATGTGTAACCTTCCCCTGTTAGTACAGGACCTACACATTTTATGTTTTGGAAGGAACCAGACCCACCTACCTCCATGGTTACCGGTGAAACATTCACTTCTTCGGCTTCTGCCTCTTCTGTGGATGAGGTGCCGGAGTGCGGGGTTGGCGCATTTTCCATGAGGGTAGCCCTGGGCCTTGGCCTAAAAAAGACCTTTGTGGTTGCTGCGCGGCCCTCATGCTTTCACCAGCATCCTGGTGTCGATGCCTGCTGGTGGGTGCATTGGGGTGCTGCCATCTGGGGTGTGTGGTCTTGCTCGTTTCTGATGACGCCCTCATGAGCCCAACGGCTTTAGCCTCTTCATCAAGCTCCTTGACTTGTTTTGACAAGTTTCCCCCAAATAGCAGTATTTGTGGTTGTGTAGCAGCTGTTTTACACAACCCTGCAAATTTGGGGTTTAGTGCAGGTTTTATTGCACTCTTTCTTAGGCAATTTATCTCGTACTGAGTATTGCAGAGCAGTGCCAGTGTATCCTGCTGAGTGTCGTCATCTCTGTACCATCGAAGGAATAAGCGAACGCCGTTACGCCCGATGTCAGAAGCTTCAGAATCTTCTGCAGTTTGACCTCTTGGGTTCTTATGCCAGCCCCAATGAACCCCCAGATCGCACTGTTTACTGCAGGGACATTTAACGAAATACAGTTCTCAGGAGGCATATACTTCTCCGTAGTTTCGTTGACTACCTGTTCCTGTAGTGGATGGAAAGACAGGCAGTCGATGCTGGCCGCCAGCTTGGTCCGCAAAGGCTGTCCTGATTGCGGTGGCACCGCAAATTTGGTGACCACTCCCAGCAGCTCTTTTGGATCCTGCACCCCCAGCACACCGCCAGTTTCTTCAGCCATGTCCCCTTCTTCAGAGCCAGCCCAGCCCTGGCCCGCAATGCATTGATGCATTGATCAGCCCTGGGTAAGGCTGTTATGGGTGTACGATGACCCCCATGGTGATCATACTCCATCTCCCAGAGCATGTCACGTTGGAGCATTTGCTCCATCAACCGTTCCATGCGGGAAAGGCGGTCACCTCCACTGCTCCCCGGCAGCGAGGCTTCCTGGCCCGACTCATCCGAATTAACCGGCCGGACCGACTTCTGCTTGGCTTTGCCTCCAGTCCGCTGCGCTGGTTTGGGCTGTGCAGCTCGCGGTGCTGGACTCAGCTGAGCAGGATTACCTTCGGTGACTACGGACCGCAGAGACTGCGGTCAAGGTGCCGCTGGTCGCCCTCGACTGCCGGAACTTACGCAGCCGGTCCCCCACAGCCACACGAGACGCGGCCCTCTTCGACTTCTTCCCCTTGTCCATTGTTGCTGGAACAGAAAACACAACAAGGGAAAGAAATACGACCTCAGATAAGAGAACTTACCTGTAGGTCCCGTTTTTAAACTTTGGCGCGGGAGAGGATATGTCGTGCATGCGTGCTGGCGGGGTCTTCACGTAGTCACTCACGTGACTCCGAAGTAAAATGGAGAGTACCTGTCAAGAGCCAAGAGTGTTTTATTATCATATGTCCCAGATAGAACAATAAAATTCTTACTTGCAGCAGCACAACAGAAAAGGTAAACATAGTATTCTGTAAACAATATGATAAACAAGAACAAAAGCATATATAGATATATATATATCTATATATGCGTGGAGGCACATATGATAGTGGCATTTAATAGCCTGATGGCTGTAGGGAAGAAGCTGTTCCTGAACCTGGACATTAGTTTTCAGGCTCCTATATCTTCTTTATGGTGGCAGGAGTGAAATGAGTGTGTGGCCAGGGCGGTGTTGGGTGACTGATGATGACTCCTGTAAATCCCTTCGATGGTGGGCAGGTCAGAACATGTGATGGACTAGGCAGAGGGCAGAGAGCAGACGAGGGCATTCGATCCAATTTGTGATCCCAGCTACAAAGACAGATGTATACTGCAATTTGTTCTTCCCCGCACAATTAAAGCATGGAATAATCTCCACCCAACTATAGTTACCCAACCAGATACAACTAAATTTAAAGTAGCTCTTTCTTCGCAATAACCCTTTCAGGCTTAAGCCCTCCCTTCACCACCTCCAGTTTAAATTCCATTTGGAATATTTTGGAGGACCAAGAAACCATGAACCAAGAACCACTATTTGCAGCAGGGAAAGTGCTGCCAGGGGTGGAGACAGATATGATAGTGGCATTTAAGAGACTTTTGGACAGGCTTATGGATATGTAGGGAATGGAATATGTGCAGGCAGCTAGCTAAGAGATGGAGCTAAGAGCTAAGAGTCTGAAAAATGGTTTCGGCCCGAAACTTTGCCTATTTCCTTCGCTCCATAGATGCTGCTGCACCCGCTGAGTTTCTCCAGCATTTTTGTGTACCTTAGCTAAGAGATGGTCTTGGCATCATGTTCGGCACAGACATTGTGGATCACAAGGCCCTGTTCATGGCCTGTACTATTCTATGTTCTAACTAGAAACATAGAAACATAGGTGCAGGAGTAGGCCATTCAACCCTTCAAGCTAGCACCGCCATTCAATATGATCCTGGCAGATCATCTAAAATCAGTACCCTGTTCCTGCTTTTTCCTCATCTCCCTTGATTCCTTTAGCCCTAAGAGCTAAATCTAACTCTCTCTTGAAAATATCCAGTGAATTGGCCTCCACTGCCTTCTGTGAATTCTAGATTCACAACTCTCTGGGTGAAAAAAAAAATCCTCATCTCAATCCTAAATGGCCTACCCCTTATTCTTAAACTGAGACGCCTGGTTCTGGACTACCACAACATCGGGAACATTTTTCCTGCATCCAGCCTGTCCAATCCATGAAAATTTTTATATGTTTCTGTAAGATCCCCTCATCCTAAATTCCAGTGAATACAAGCCCAGTCGACCCATTCTTTCACCATATGTCAGTCCTGCCATCCAGGGAATTAACCTGGTGCGCCTATGCTGCGCTCCCTCAATTGCAATAATGTCCTTCCTCAAAATAGGAGATCAAAATTGCACACAATACTCTAGATGCGGTCTCACCAGGGCACTGTACATCTGCAGTAGGGCCTCCTTGCTCCTAAACTCAAATCCTTGCGCAATGAAGTCCAACATGCCATTAGCTTTCTTTACTGCCTACTCTACCTGCATGCTTACTTTCAGTGGCTGATGTACAAGCTCACCCAGGTCTTGTTGCACCTCCCCTTTTCCTAATCGGACACCATTCAGATAACAATCTGCCTCCTGTTCTTGCCCCCAAAGTGGACATTTATCCATCTTATACTGCATCTGCCATGCATTTGGCCACTCAACCGATCCAAGTCACCCCGCAGCCTCATAGCATCCTTATCGCAGGTCACACTGCCACCCAGCTTTGTGTCATCCGCAAACTTGGAGATGTCACATTGAATTCCCTCGTCTAAGTCATCAATATATATTGGAAATAACTGGGGTCCCAGCACCGAGACTTGTAACAGCCCATAGTCACTGAAAAGGACCCATTAATTCCTACTCTTTGCTTCCTGTCTGCCAACCAGTTCTCTATCTGTTTCGATACCCTGCACCCCAATAACATGTGCTCTAATTTTGCACACTAATCTCTTGTGTGGGACCATGTCAAAGGCTTTTAGAAATCCTGTAAATCAGGTTTCCCAAATTTACTACAGGTGCACAACCTTTTATCCGGTGTTCCAGAAACCGAAAAGCTCCGAAAACCGGCCATTTTTTCCAGATGTCGTCTGCGCACCAAAGCTCGCGTTTGGCGCCAAACCTGACCCAAAACTATAAGATCTTTGCCCAAAACGACCCACGGTCAACCCAGGTCTGTACTACTGTAGCGGCTGCCTCCTCCCTGGAGACCGGGAGACGCTTAAACATCTGTAAATCATTGCTTAAATGTTAGTCAGTTAGTTTGGAGGGCTTTTATGTGAAGGGGGGTGAAGGGGTAAACTTTAATTCTTAGTCCCCTACCTGGTCGGAGAGGCGGGGAGCGGTCAATGCCTTACCGGGTCGCTGTGCAGTAAGCTCCGCAGCGCTGTGGCCGGTGGGGCCGCGGGCGGCGCCGGCTGTAGCTCCGACCCCGGCAACTCTACCCCTGGCTGCGCGGCGCTCCAAATCCAGCGCGGCCCGCGGCCGGACGCCCCAGCTCCGCGAATGTCGGGAGTCGGCGGCGTCGCAGCGCTGGGATACCAGCGGGGAGCGGGCAATGCCTTACCGGGTCGCCGTGCGGCAAGCTCCGGAGCGCTGTGGCCGCCGACACACAACATCGCGGAGCGTCGCTGGATTTGGAGCCGCGCAGCCAAGGGTAGAGTTGCCGGGGTCGGAGCTCCAACCGGCGCCGCCCGCGGCCGGACGGAGCCCCCAGCTCCGCGGCTCCAAATCCAGCAACGCTCCGCGAATGTTGGAAGAAGGCGGCCACAGCGCTCCGGAGCTTGCCGCACGGCGACCCGGTAAGGCATTGCTCGCTCCCCGCTGGTATCCCAGCGCTGCGACGCCGCCGACTCCCAACATTCTCGGAGCTGGGACGTCCGGCCGCGGGCGGCGCTGGATTTGGAGCGCCTCGCAGCCAGGGGTAGAGTTGCCGGGGTCGGAGATACAACCGGCGCCGCCCGCGGCCGGACGGAGCCCCCAGCTCCGCGAGGTTGGGAGTCGCCGACCAGGTAGGTAGGGGACTAAGAATTAAAGTTTCCCCCTTCACCCCTACACACACCACCACCACCACATAAAATCCCTCCAAACTAACTGACTAACATTTATGCAATGATTCTCCCGGTCTCCGGGGAGGAGGCAGCTGCTCCAGACTTTTCAAGCCGCCCGCGCTACCTACCTAATCTACGCTAAAAATCTTCCATTCTGAAATCCGAAAATGTCCGAAATCCGACAAGTGTCTGGTCCCAAGGCTTTCGGATAAAAGGTTGTGCACCTGTAACTCCTTTGCTGTAACGATTTCCCTCTTGTCATCTTATTCAGTAAGGTGGTTTTACTTCGGTCAAGGTCGATAGATGAAACGGGGGAGATTGTCTGGCACGTGGCTCTCTGTCTGCTTCTGGCCTGGCTGATGGTTGTGGCCGCCCTGTCTAAAGGAATCAAATCTTCAGGAAAGGTAAAAGGATTGGTGATGATAGAGGTCACACTCTGGTGAAAAAGTACAGATTTCCACACGATTATCAAATTTATCTTGGTTCCAAGCACTGGCTCTTTGGGTGGAGGGGTGGGGGGGGGGGGGGGGGGGGGGGTGCCAGTTGAAGATCTTACCCTGTGATGGAACAGCAGCAACTCTCCAAAGCCTGAAACAAGTTCCTCACTCTAAAGATTTGAGATATAAGAAGGCTAATCAGGCTAGCCAGCGATTGAACATTTATAGTGGAAATCTTGGGAAATATGTTTAGCATGAATAGAAATGGCATAGAACACTGTGAACAATGTTTCGTGACTCAAATATATTGTCCACATTTTCCGCTTTCCATTTGATATATGTCACAGCTGCAAACACGGCAGAGTTTAGAATGAGACTCTGCTATATAAGTTTAGCTAATCCTGCAGCTTAATGTTAAATATTTGATCCATGTGGTTAGTTCCTTCTGCTACATTCATTACTTTGACAATTATTCTTCCCGTGTGCGGACGGAGCGTTGAAGGACGAGAAGCCGAAGCGAAAAGTGGAAGGCAAGATGCCGAACGGAAACGACGCCAAAAAGCCAAATAACCTAACGGACGCGATGCCGAAAAGCCAAATAACCTAACGGACACGACGCCGAAAAGCCAAATAACCTAACGGAAACGATGCTGAAAAGCCAAATAACCGAAGGGACATGACACCTAAAAGCCATATAACGGACATGACGTCTCCGGGATTTTTCCGAGACCTTGTCAGCGATTGGTCCAGACCCCGCATCAATCACATCACTGGCCAGGGGAGACAGGGGGGGGGGGGGGGGGGGGTTGTACTTCCAAAGATCATAGAGCGGATTATCTTTATAAGCGTTGATCAACCACGGTTCGTGCTCTCTCTCTCTCTCTCCCACACATTTGGCGATTTGCAAAGACAACTGCATCTGCAGTTCCTTCCTATTGAAGAACCCTGGCCCCAAACAACTCCTAATCCATTCCCTCCACAGATGCCGCCTGGCCCACTGAGTTTTATTATATATATATTATATTATATTATATTATATTATATTATATTATATTATATTATAAAAGCACTCTGTTTTTTATTTAACTCTGAAATTGACGATAGACACAAAAAGCTGGAGTAACTCAGCGGGATAGGCATATCTGGGTGGGAATGGGTGACATAACAGGTAGAGATTCTTCTTCAGACAATCACAAGTACTCTCACCAACGAGAGTTCAGTTCAGTCTGAAGAAGGGTCTCGACCCGAAACGTCACCCATTCCTTCTCTCAAGAGTCGCTGCCTGTCCCGCTGAGTTACTCCAGTATTTTGTGTCTATTCACAACCAGGGCTAGAAATTAACGGTTGCCCGGGTGCCAATCACCACCCAAAGTGTCGCCAGGCAACCTAAACGCCGTGCCATTTTGCCTGGCTTGGCACTGCAGATACTGGTTTATATCGAAGATAGACAGAAAAAACTGGAGTAACTCAGCATCTCTGGAGAAAAGGAACATAACGTTTTGTGTCGGCGACGGCTGTAATGCGTGGGAAAGATGCTGGGATCCTGGGACCCCTCTTCTCCATCCAGCACCAATCCCCATTCCTGCCTCTATTCAGTCCTCACTGACATCCCGAGTGCTCCCCTCCTCATCTACCCCCCCCCCCCCCCCATCTATTCATCCTGCACTGATCACCCTATCCACCTCGCATTGATTCTCCTGCCACTCCCCATCAATCCCACACTGATCCCCCAATTCATCCTGTACTGACCCCTCTTCCCATCCATCCCGCATTGCTCCGCCCATTCATCCTGCACTGCTCCCCCCCATCCATCCTGTACTGATCCGGCCATTCATCCCGTACTGACCCCCCCTCCATTTATCGTGCACCGATCCCATCTATCCAGTACTGATCTTCCCATTCATCTTATACTGATCCCCCCCTTTCATCCTGTACTGATCCCCTCATTCATCCTGTAGTGATCCCCCCATCCATCCTGTACTGAACCACCCATTCATCCTGTAGTGATCCCCCATCCATCCTGTAGTGATCCCCCCCATCCAGCCTGTAGTGACCCACCCATTCATCCTGCACAGACCCTCCGATCCACACTGTACTGACCCCCGCCATTCATCCTGCACTGATCCCCCCACATCCATCCTGAACTGATCTACCCATTCAAGAATAATGGGGGGATCAGTCTGAAGAAGGGTCTTGACCCAAAACGTTGCCTATATACTTCACTCCATAGATGCTGCCACACCTGCTGAGTTTCTCCAGCATTTTTGTCTTCACCCATTCATCCTGTACTGATCCCACATCCATACTGCACAGATCCCCCCCCATTCAACCCCACTGTCATCCTCTGCGCTCTCCCCTCACAATTTTACCTACTCCAACCAACACGCACTAATTCCCCTGCCTCAATACATCCATTCTGCACCGATTGCTTTCTCAACTCCCCCCACCGCCATCTATCCATCCCGCACTGATTCACCCCCCCCCCGACCCTATAGTGCTAGAAATGTCTTCAGAGCGAACATTGACTATGTTTGATAACGGAATGCAATCAAATGTGTTTTAATTCCCAATGTTATTATTTGTTTTAATCCATAAAGAAGGATTAATTAAATAGTGAACACGTAAAACATTAAATCCGCGGTGTTCGATTGTCACTGCTACCATTGACACGTTATTACATAATTAATTTTAACGGCAAATCAATGCTCTTAATATGGAGTATCAGTACTGTAGTTATTTAATGAGCAACATTCACAACCCAATTTTGGAATTATCCAGGTTTTACTTCTACAGTAATTATATACATCACAAATTTGGTCAGGAGATATTTCAGTTGAAATTTTAACATTAATTCTGAAGTGGGAATGATGAAAACAGCGCTTATCAACAATTTTTTTTAAATCTGGTGCTTACAAACTGGGTATCTTCATTGCTGTTCACAACACATACATCTAATCTGAATGCCCAATAATATGGCGTCTTGACACCTTTAAATATATTACCAAAATAACATTTGCTGCATTTATGTCCTTTGGCCAACTCTTGTTAGTTAGTGTAATGTTTAACCTGTCAGATGGGTATAGTCACTTTTAACAGCTATTATCATAAAATGCCTTTAGAAAATTCCTTGCAACCTGTATATTTTGTTGTGGATAAATTATGTGGGAATATGTTTAGTTTGTGATTTTATTTGAAGCAGAAATAATATGTGAATGCTTCATTGAGCATAATTCCGACTGGTAACTACGCACTTCGTCCGAGCACATTATCGCATGCTTCATGCAAGCCATCTTAAATGACCACCTAAAAAGCTGCCTAGGTTGCCCGGCTGGCAACAGGGGAAAAATGTTAAGTGACAGCCCTGATAAGTACTCTTCGTGTAAATAAGCAAACTGTACAATCTGGAGTTCAAGATCATCTTTAATCAGTACCCATATTATAGCATTACAGCAGGTCGTTAGTATGAATCATACAGTAAGGTGGGGTTAGTGATGCTATTCTACTATGATTGGTTCACATTAAATAACCAATCTACATCCTTCCCCGTAAAGAGTGAATATAGTTAAACTCACATGCAGCTAGAATTCAAACATACTCGCCATATCTGCCAGTCGGTCTACTAATATGGCCCGAACGCGTACGGACCAAGCCCTCTCCCCCTTTGCCAGAAAAGTTAGAGGGAGGCGGTGAACCCGGAAGTGAGAAAGCAGCAGGGGACACACGTGGTGACCACAGGGGGAGCATGCGGGAGAGGTAGTGTTGTTGTTAGTCATAGCTGCCAGTTGTGGTGGAATAAGGGACATGCTGGAAAAGGTGGTGGCCACGGCAGCAGACGGCTGGAACAGTAGTGGTGGAGCGAAAGGATCGGCTGATGGTGGATGTGGTTTCTTCACAGCCATCAAGTGTTGGCGGCTCCAACGGTACAAGGCGCCATCGATGTTAACAAGGTAGGATCGGGGTTCTTTGGACGGGCCAACAACGCAACCTAGACGGGAATGTCCCACAGTAGTTTGCAAACGGATGACTTGGTGGTTTAATTGGTTTGCTGGACTTGTCATGTGATCGTTTCTGGATGTCGTGTTTCTCCTGGATGCGCTTCTGGATCGTGGCTGGCTTCAGCACCTGTATCACCAGCTTCTGCTGGGCAATTAGCATTGGTGGTCTCGTTGTTCTGGACATCAGGCGTTGGGCTAGTGAGCCCAGGACAGTTTCTAGGGAGTTATTTGAGATTTAAAATACATGGCTTAAAGATGTCGTTTCCAAATCATGATGAACAAATTAATACGTGACAAACTGGTATCGGGCATGGCTGATCAGAAACTCAGGACTGAGTTACTGTGGAATGCTGATTTAACCCTTCAGCAAGCAATACATGCCTGTCGAATGTCTGAAAATTTTGCTCCATCAAGCGAACAGCTTGACTCTGAGAAGACCATAAACCTGACAGGTTTCAACAGACTACAAACACCGAACGCATATGGACCAAGCCTTCTCTCCCTTTGCCAGAAAAGTTAGAGGGAGGAGATGAACCCGGAAGTGAGAAAGCAGCAGGGGACCGACAGGGGGAGCGTGCGGAAGAGGTAGTGTTGTTGTTAGTCATAGCCACCGGTCATGGTGGAGTAAGGGACATGCTGGAACTGGTTTTGGCCACGGCAGCAGACGGCTGGAACAGTAGTGGTGGAGCGAAAGGATCGGCTGGTGGTGGACGTGCTCAGGTGGGATAGTCCAAGCTTAATGACACCATGTAAATAAGCAAAATGTACAATCTGGAGTTCAAGATCATCTTTAATCAGTACCCATATTATAGCGTTACAGCAGGTCGTTAGGTGTTAGTTCATCGTTACCGCTTCCAAGACTGACCAGTGTAGGAAGTGGGTGTTAGTAAGAATCATACAGTAAGGTGGGGTTAGAGATGATATTCCACTATGATTGGTTCACATGCAATAACCAATTTACACTTTGTATCTCTGTGGAATATTTTTAACAATTTCCCCTATCGCCCTATTGGAAAGTAGAATATAGTTGATGCGGTCGGTTAGATCAGACAAAAGCTGGTTCCGATATTTGTTTAATTTCGCCCAATGCATTTGCTAAAGGTTTTCTCTACACTGACCCACTTTTCCAACCCGAAGAAAATCGCCGAGCGCAAAACGACCAGGAATGTCATATCACTGAACTGACTCAGGGAGCTAAGATATTCTTCAAAAAAAGTAATATATTTTTTGTCTGGTTTCTCGATTCACACTCAAAGGACCACTGGCCTTCAAGATGCACGGTAGTGTATGTATTGTGGTTGTCAAAATAAAATTGTTGCAGCGTTACTGTTGGTGTAAACATCTATGAAACCAATTTGGATTATCATTTTGTTAAATCAACCGAAAGTTCCAATCACACGGGGTTCGATTTAATATTGAGGAAAGTCCAAAAGTGGCAAAGGAAAATTAATCCCCCCCCTCATCTTCCCATCTCCCCAGGCCAATGATGTGATGGACGCGGTGGTCTGGACCAATCCACAGACAAGGTCTCGGACAAATCCCGTCCCCAGAGACATCATGTCCGTTATTTGGCTTTTTGGCGTTGCGTCTGTTTGGTTATTTGTTTTTTTGCCGTTGTGCCCATTCGGTTATTTGGCTTTTTGGCGTTGTGTCCGTTAGGTTATTTGGCATTGTGTCCGTTCGGTTATGTGGCTTTTTGGCGTCGCGTCCATTAGGTTATTTGGCTTTTCGGCGTCACGCCCATTCGGTTATTTGGCTTTTCGGCGTTGTTTCCATTCGGTATCTTGGCATATACTTCTTCGCTTCGGCTTCTTGTCCTTCGACGCCCCGTCCGGGTACCATTCTTCCATTCCTGCCATTTAATGGAATTCAATGATGTTGAAATTGTACTAACCACTCGATAATCTAATAACCCTTCTCCATGTACAGGTGGTTTATTTCACTGCTACCTTCCCTTATTTGCTTCTGACTATACTACTCATCCGAGGACTAACCCTGGAGGGAGCACATAAAGGGATTGAATTCTACATTGGAAGCCAATCAGACTTCTCAAAACTGGCTGATGCTGAGGTAATCTCATCAGGATTATACTGTGATAGGATTATTTCATGTTTCAATTTATTTTTTTGTGTTCTTTGGAAATTCAATTTGAAATCGCAATGCAACTTCATCATTTGCTTCAAATGTGGGAAAACTAATATCAGTAATTTCCTGTAAAATAAAACAGTTATAATGTAAATTATAATCGAGCCCTTGTGGTGATTTCTGACAGGCTAGTTTGTGGTCTTGTTAACATAAAGGATGGGGAAGATTTGCAATGGAAGAGATAGCATGGAGCTGAATGGGATTAGGAGACATGAGTATGATGCAATGATTTTTTTCCCCTGAATCTTTTGACCCCTTTCATCACCATTCCCTTTATCTTTCCTGAAGATTGGAATAATTTGGTAATGTTGAATTATCTAGCTGGTTAGGCCTAACCATTGCAGTGTCCAATGAGCCGTGTCCCGCTGTTTGCTACAGTGCCTTTGCCACAAAATTTGTTTTACCAGAGTGAGGGAAATAATAGATCATTATTTGCTCATTGACTCCTTGGGATGTCCTCCATAGAAACATAGAAACATTAGGTGCAGGAGTAGGCCATTCGGCCCTTCGAGCCTGCACCGCCATTCAATATGATCATGGCTGATCATCCAACTCAGTATCCTGTACCTGCCTTCTCTCCATACCCCCTGATCCCTTTAGCTACAAGGGCCTCATCTAACTCCCTCTTAAATATAGCCAATGAACTGGCCTCAACTACCTTCTGTGGCAGAGAGTTCCAGAGATTCACCACTCTCTGTGTGAAAAATGTTTTTCTCATCTCGGTCCTAAAAGATTCCCCCCTTATCCTTAAACTGTGACCCCTTGTTCTGGGCTTCCCCAACATCGGGAACAATCTTCCTGCATCTAGCCTGTCCAACCCCTTAAGAATTTTGTAAGTTTCTATAAGATCCCCCTTCAGTCTTCTAAATTCATGTTCAGGGAATCAATGTTCAAACTGAGATTTCACTTGCTCTCATAGCTTGATGCATTCTGCACATTGGCCTTCAACACCTTGTACAAGGACACCTCAGGTTCTTAGAACATAATAGAAATCTCTCACCATTTCAAAAAATATCTACTTTTACATTTTGTACATCAACATGTAAGACCATACCAACTGTTAAAATGTGGATTAGGAATATGATGGACATAGCACGCCTTGAAGAAATGAGACTCCGACTAATAGATAAATATGACCAATTCTTAAGGAGTTGGTCTCCTTTCATCGACTTTTTGGAATCATGTGATGCAGCGGTACCGTAAAGATTGCTGATTTCAGTTCATGACGCGGATAGATCTACATCTCCGAATACAGATTTGAAAAATTCTCTTTTAAGGGGCCTTCTCTTCTATTTCTACTTCCCACTTTTTCTTTTTCTTTATTATTTTTTATATACACACTTCACGTTTTTCTACTCTCTACCATCTATTTTTCCACTTTTTCCTCTTTCTATTCTTTTCTTTTTCTTGTCTTGCTTATTTCCTTCTCATAACATAAAACTAGAGGTTGTACATAGAATGGATTACGGTATTACATAG
Organism: Leucoraja erinaceus; assembly: GCF_028641065.1. Classification (NCBI taxonomy): domain Eukaryota; kingdom Metazoa; phylum Chordata; class Chondrichthyes; order Rajiformes; family Rajidae; genus Leucoraja; species Leucoraja erinaceus. The sequence goes on along the minus strand of NC_073388.1, from coordinate 2,324,254 downwards.
TTGGCACCTAAAATTAGGTTCCACTGTACTGTTTTGTACTGTATTAACTTCTAATAAAATAAACAAAACAAAAAAAAAAACATGTAAGACCTCACATTTATAAACATGATATTTAATTGACCTGGTTCGCATCCATTCATGGTCCATTTCCCCATTGTCACATTTGTACATGAATCATCATTCATACTCTCAATCTGTTTATGACCAATAAACTTGATCCTATCATCAAACTGTTGATACAGATTGTGAATAGCTGAGGTTCAAGTACCAATCTCTAAGTCAGCCGACTAGTCACAGCCTGCCAACCAGAGAATTAATTCCCCCTCTTTGCTCTCTGATAACCAATTGTCTACCCACATCCAATTCAGGCAGCATCACAGGCAATAGTGGGGAGCTCCCTGATGAACTTAATACATTCTATGCTTGCTTTGAGAAAGCCAATAGGGTGAATGACATCTGTCATGTCAGACTTGAGTGTGCCTTTTCCCATGGTCACTGTTGCAGGAGTTAAATCGGCCTTCCTGAGGGTGAACTCACAGAAAATAATTGGCTCTGATGGAGTTCCTGGCTGCTTCCTTAGGAACTGCATGTACAAGTAGCAGGAATGTTCATGGACGCCTTTAATCTCTCCCTAAGCTTGGAGGTATCCACTTGCTTTAAGAAAACCACTATCATCCCGAGAACAAAGAAAAGCAAGATCCCATGTCTTTTTGATTACCATCCAGTGGACCATCATGAAATGCTTCGAGAGGCTGGTTATAGCACCTGTTAAATCAAGCCAACCAAGCACTCTTGATCCACTGCAGTTCGCCTACCGCCATAGCAGGTCCACAGCTGATGCCATCTACCTGGTCCTACAGTCATCCCCAGAACACTTAAATAAGAAGTCAAGTCCAACTAACGTCAGACTCTGCCAATGGATGTGGAGAGGATGTTTCCACTAGTGAGAGAGTCTAGGACTAGAGGTCATAGCAAGAGTTTCTACGGATATATAAAGAGTAAAAAAGAGGCAAGAGTGGACGTTGGGCCGCTGGAGAATGATACAGGAGAAGTGGTAACGGGAAATTAAGAAATGGCAGAGGAATTGAATAACTTCTTTGCATCAATCTTCACTGTGCAAGACGCCAGGTCTGTGCCTGCAATCCTAGAGCCTCAGTGGGTGGAAGATAGTGGAGTGGTGATTACTAAGGAGAAGGTGCTAGGAAAACTGAAAGGTCTGAGGGTGGATAAGTCACTTGAACTGGGTTCTGATGGAGGTGGCCTCAGAGATTGTGGAGGCATTAGTTGTGATATTTCAAGAATCACTAGAGTTAGGAATGGTTCCTGAAGATTGGAAAATTACAAATATCACCCTGTTGTACAAGAAGGGAGCAAAGCAGAAGAGCGGAAACTATAGGCCGGTTATCCTGACTTTGGTGGTTGGTAAGATTTTAGAGTCAATTATAAAGGATGAGGTTATGCAGTACTTGGAAGTTCACGATAAAATAGGCCGAAGTCAGCATGGTTTTGTGAAGGGAAGATCTTGCCTGACGAATCTGCTGGAGTTCTTTGTGGAAGTTAATAGCAGGACAGATAGAGGGAAGGCTGTAGATAATGTTTACCTAGATTTTCAGAAGGCCTTTGATAAGGTGCCGTATGTCAGGCTGCCAGGGAAGATGAGAGCCCATGGTATTGAAGGGCAGATACTAGCATGGATTGCGAGTTGGCTGAATGGCAGAAGGCAGAGTTGCAATAAAAGGAGCTTTTGCAAGTTGGCTGCCAGTCAGTGATGGAAATGGGTTTTAGGTACTAGGGGTACTCTAAGGTCTGTGAGACTAAGTTTGGGAAGGAAGGGGGGGGAATTTTTTTATGTGCGGTCATACCCATGTAAGAGTACAAGAATGCATAACTTGTTTATTGTGTATTTATAATATAGTTTATTGTGTATTACATGTCGTAGCTGCTTTCTTGCACCTCTCTCTCTCTCTCTCTCTCTCTCTCTCTCTCTCTCTCGCTCTCGCGCTCTCTCATCTCTCTGTGTTGGCTGCAGCCATCGTCTGTTTCGGTGAGGGAAGCAGGTCGGTGATTGATCAAAAGGCCCCTAGGAGACTGTGTCTGATTGGCCGCCGAGTGACCAGCGCATTATGTGATTGGACACAATGCCCTTGGAGACGGCGGCTGATTGGACGGCAGGAGACTGATTTGTTGATTGGACAGGAATTTTAAGGGAAGTTGATCGGTGATTGGACGCAACCCCTTTAGAGACAACGGTTGATTGGCCGCCAAATAATTGGGCACAAAAAATTGAAAATAGGAAAACAATAAAATCGGAATTACAATTTAAATCGGAAGAAAATCATTCCTGGTTTGCAGCAAAGATACTAATATCCGCTCCAGTATCTTTGATAGTAAGATTAAACGAGAACTTACCAGTTTGAAGTTTGATCGTTATTTTATGAGGAGTAACGTTGAGGGAATACGCGAAGAACCCCACCAGGATGTATGCGTGTCATTCTTCAAAGCAGCGGTGTGAAATCACAGATAACTGTAATGACTACTAGTAAGATTAGAGAAGAGATATCAGTTGAGTATATGATCAAGGGTGGGAGCGGAGGGCACGTATTCCCTCAACGTTACTCCTCATAAAATAACGATCAAACTTCAAACTGGTAAGTTCTCGTTTAATCTTACTATTTTACTTCGGAGGCACGTGAGTGACTACGTGAAGATTTTAAAGCTCTGTGATTTCATGCCGTGGAAACGAGTCCATGCATCACATCTGCCTTGATTATGGGGAGAATAGTGTTAACATCATTAGACATCAATACGGTATTGAAAACCCAACGATAAATATATTAACACCAAATTATAGCCCCTATTTATGGGGTAAATTATATTACAGAACTTAAAATTGTTTCTGCAAATGTTCCAGGTTCAATGACTGGTTTGTTATAAAATTGTTGGAAGTTATCTCCATTGACCATCCTGCTGTCTTGAGGATTTGGTCCATAGGAACATCCAACTTTATAGCTGCCGATGTAGCTGCAGCCCTGGTGGAGTGAGATTTAAAAATGCTAGTCTACTCCAGCCTTTATCAGGACCTGTTTTAGCCATCTAGAGATGGTCTGGACTGTCACTGTTTTGAGTGGCTGTTTGTAGCTGATTAAAAGTGACAATTCTTTCCCTCTGATGATCTTAGTATACTCCATATATAATAGTAAGTGAGTTACAATACAGAGATGATCATCTGTCGGGTAGGCCCTGAATTCTGTTTTTAGGCCTGCTGACCCCTGTCTGTTTTGTTTGACTAATTCATTGATGTGAAAAGTTAAATTTCCAGATGAAATAGTCATGTTGTCCAGTCTTAGTTTCTGTAGTGACTGGACCCTTTGTGCCGTGACCAAGGCCATCAGCATGACTGTTTTCATAGTCAGTTTCTGTAGGGACAGAGCTGTAGCTGGAGACCAGTTTCTTAACATGGCCAGTACAATGCTCACATCCCATATTTGGGAGTACCTGGTTCTTGGGGGATTAACATTAAAAATGCCCCTCATGAGTTTGGTTACCAGGGTGTGTCCCAACAAAATGCCGTTCTGTTCCTTGCCACAGGTATGTTGACAGAGCACTTCTGGTGCAGTTGATGGCACTGTAACTGAGCCCCTCATCGTAATGGAGGCTTGCCAGGAATTCCAGAACAGACGGGATGTTCATAGATCTGTGGGTGATGTTTATTGTTGTGACAATACTTCCCATTTCTAGATGACACCAAGTACTGTATTTTGGTGGACTGTCTGTGGGCCGCTGAAATAATATCCACTGTTCGGTCCGTCAGTCCCAGGTGTCGTAGACTAGAATCGGGTACTATCAAAATACCAGATGCGGAGTCTTGCTGTGTATTCCTAAATACCCGACTGATGAGGCAGAAAGGAGGGAATGCATAAATAAACAATCCCCCAATGCAGCGAAAATGCATCTATTGCCACTGCCCCAGGTTCTGGTTCCCATGAACACAATTCAATAGCTGGTGTGAGCCTGGATGCGAATAGGTCGATATCTGGTGTTCCATACCGTGCTGTAATTTCAGCAAATACATTTTTATCCAACATCCATTCAGTGTTTTCATTGAATTTGCGTGACCTGTTGTCTGCCACTAAATTTAGTTTACCTGGTAAGTAGGTAGCCAAAAATGAGGCTCGCACCAGGGTCTCTTCCATACCCCGCAACACTGCTCTCTCTCCCCATCCCCCCGCTCGCAACAAGGGCCGAGTCCCCCTAGTCCTCACCTTTCACCCCACCAGCCGTCACATACAAAAAGTAATCCTCCGTCAGTTTCGCCACCTCCAACGTGACCCCACCACTCGCCACATCTTCCCATCTCCCCCCATATCTGCCTTCCGCAAAGACCGCTCCCTCCATAACTCCCTTGTCAATTCTTCCCTTCCCTCTCGTACCACCCCCTCCCCGGGCACTTTCCCTAGCAACCGCAAGAGATGCAACACTTGTCCCTTTACCTCCCCCCTCGACTCCGTTCAAGAACCCAAGCAATCGTTCCAGGTGCGACAGAGGTTTACCTGCATCTCTTCCAACCTCATCTATTGCGTCCGCTGCTCTAGATGTCAGCAGATCTATATCGGTGAGACCAAGCGGAGGTTGGGCGATCGTTTCGCCGAACACCTCCGCTCGGTCGGCAATAACCAAGCTGACCTCCCGATGGCTCAGTACTTCAACTCCCCCTCCCACTCCGTCTCCGACCTCTCCGTCCTGGGTCTCCTCCATGGCCACAGCGAGCAGCACCGGAAATTGGAGGAACAGCACCTCATATTCCGTTTGGGCAGTCTGCATCCTGGGGGCATGAACATCGAAATAGAAACATAGAAATTAGGTGCAGGAGTAGGCCATTCGGCCCTTCGAGCCTGCACCGCCATTCAATATCATCATGGCTGATCATCCAACTCAGTATCCCGTACCTGCCTTCTCTCCATACCCCCTGATCCCCTTAGCCACAAGGGCCACATCTAACTCCCTCTTAAATATAGCCAATGAACTGGCCTCAACTACCCTCTGTGGCAGAGAGTTCCAGAGATTCACCACTCTCTGGAATTCTCCCAATTTTGTTAGTCCTTGCTGTCTCCTCCCCTTCCTCAGTCCCCCTGCTGTCTCCTCCCATCCCCCAGCCTTCGGGCTCCTCCTCCTTTTTCGTTTCTTGTCCCCGCCCACCCCCGCCCCCGATCAGTCTGAAGAAGGGTTTCGGCCCGAAACGTTGCCTATTTCCTTCGCTCCATAGATGCTGCTGCACCCGCTGAGTTTCTCCAGCTTTTTTGTGTACCTTCGATTCTCCAGCATCTGCAGTTCCTTCTTAAACTCCAAATATCTCTCTCTGGATACACTATTGCCAAATTGTGTTGGCCAGATTGTCACATAATGTCGATTTGTTTCCACCCATATGGTTGATATATGCTACCACGGTGGTGTTGTCAATTTGTAGTCTAACATGCTGGTGATATAACCCAGAACAATATGACTTAAGGCCATGGAATGCACTTAACATTCCCAGGTAGTTTGACTTGACTTGACTTGACTTGACTTGACTAGTTTATGCCCAGTGTTTGTAATAATGATGCCTCCTGTGCATTCCATCTCCCCCACAGCTGGAGATGGAATTGGTAGCACCCCATCCAAGTGCACTGGCATCAGTTTGTAGTTCCATAGACGGGTAGCTGATAATGTTTGGATAAGAACAATGCCTAATGTTATCTTTCCACCATTTTAGTTCCATTATGGCCTCTGTTGGTAGCTTCATTGGTCTGTCAAAATGACCACCATAATTTTTTGAGTGCTCGTATTTTAGCCCTCTGTAATTTTGATAATGTAAATGTCCGATTTGTGTGGCTGGAAACGCAGCCACTATAATGCCAATTATTCTTGCTACCAGTCTGATGGATAGTTTTGTGATGTCAATGATTTTGCTGCAAGCCATTTGTAACCTTTTCTTTCGGCAAAGTCACTGACATGTGAACTGAGTTAAGGGTGAACCCCAGATGATCCATTGTGTCAAATAACATCTGTGGTCACCTCTAATGGGTACTGTATTGTAAGCATCTTTTAAAACGATGCTTGTCATGTTGTAACCTAGGAAATCAATTGCTTAGCTGTAACAAAGGTTTCCATCTAGTAATGAATATATAGTACGAAAGTATTCAAATTAGACAAATCTATGATGATGCGGCAACCACCATCTTGTTTATGATAAAGATTTTGGACTCGAATTCCTGTGATTCGTGTTGGGTTTCCTCCATTACTCCTTTTAGTGTGGCCACTGTAGCAGCATACGCTTTTGATTTTTCTTTGCCTGTAAGCATGAATATTCGGTTCGGTACATGCTGAACTGGAGGATTATGTTTTTGTATAAATTCTATGGTATAACCCTATACTTCTGAAAATATAAGTGTTGGTAGTTAATTTATTCCATGCATCCAGATAGAATTGTAATCTCCCACCAACCTCGTAACGAACCAGACCCACCTACCTCCATGGTTACTATTGGTAGGTTTGTTACTTTTTCGGCATCCTCCGTGGACGTTGAGGCGCCGGTGTCTGGATCTGTAGTTGGGTCGGTGTTGAGGGTTAGCGCATTCCCCTAGGAAGGCTGGTCTGGGCCATGGCCTAAAAAGACCAATGTTGAGTGTTCCTGGCCTTTGAACTTTCACCAGTTTGTCTTGGCCGACTGGTGGTGCGTAGGGTGTTTTTTCCCCACCGAAGTAGTTTTTTAAAGACGTTACTTTAATGAGCCCCAGGTTTTGCCCTCTTCGTCAAGTTCTTTTACCTGTTTTGATAAGTTGCCTCCAAATAGTAATATTGGTGGTTTGGAGGTTCCAGCTTTGCATAGGCCCGCAAATTAGGGTCTAAAGCCGGTTGGATGGCACTTCTTCCTAATGCTGTTTACTCGTATTGGTAGTTGCAAAAGCCAGTACATCCTGGTGATCTTGTGTCCTGTCTTTTTTGTTTATTGTGCGGGCAAAAACCGCAATTCCCGCTGTTGGGACTTTCAGAACTTTCTGTAGTTTCAAGTCCCTGGCTCTGATTGAGGCACCGACATGTTTTCAAATACACTGGTTGACACTGGGAACATTCAGTGTTTTTCAGTTCCCTGGTGGTAAGTGTCTTGCTGTGGTGTCCAAAGATGCCTGGCCTTATAGCTGGTTGAATGACAAGTAGTCGATACTTGCAGCTATTTTAGGTTCCAGGTTTTGGCCAATTTGGTCGGGTTGAGTAAACTGGGACACCATATCTAATAGGTTTTCTTGCACCCCATGTGCACTAGGGGTATGTTCTGCACCCCTCTTCAGGGTCAGCCCAGAATTGACCCCCTGTACTCCCCTCTGATGAGGGAGAAACACTATGCAGCCCTACAAGAGGTACTGCTGTAGGACTTACTAGCTGCCCACTGTGACTAGTCTCCATCTCCCGGAGCCTGTCACTTTGGAGTATTTACTCCAACAGCCGCTCCAACTGGCTCCAATGCTCTTGGGCACTGGCCACTCGCGGCTGCTCCAGTTCCTGCAGCCACTCCAACCGGCTCAAATGCTCACGGGCACTGGCTGTCGCGGCTGCTCCTGAAGTCGCTCCTGCTCTAGTTCATGCAGCCGCTCCAACCGGCTCCAATGCTCACGGGCACTGGCCAGCGCGGCTGCTCCTGAAGTCGCTCCTGCTCCAGTTCCTGCAGCTGCTCCAACCGGCCCCAATGCGCACGGGCACTGGCCGCTCGCGGCTGCTCCTGAAGCCTCTCCAACCGGCCCCAATGCTCACGGGCACTGCCCGCTCGCGGCTATTCAGAGTCGGACTCATCGGAGTCAACGACTCTGTTAGTTTTTTTCCTCTTCGCTCTTCCGCCCAGCCGTGGCCGGTGCGGGAGTGAAGTCGGGCACAGCTGTTCCCATTTTGGGAGATTGGCATGCCGTTGCCTGCTGCTGCTGGCTGCCCGCGGTTCTCCCCCGCCAGCTTTTTGGCAGCCTTCGTGGATCTGGTCCATGTCTCCACCTGTAAGGTAAGTGGAAGGAACGCAGAATCTCCTTACCTGCTGTTCCCGGCTACCAAATTCTGCCGCTAACGTTCCCCCCTGCTGTGACTCGTTGCAATGCGTGTAGCGATATGCCATGCATGCGTCCTGGCGGGGTTCTTCACGTAGTCACTCACGTGACACCGAAGTAAAATCTGCAGTTCATTCCTATTGAAGAAGAACCCTGGCCTGACACAACTCCTAATCTATTCCCTCCACAGATGCCGCCTAGTTCCTCCAGCACTCTGTTTTTTATTTAACTCTTGAAATTGAAGTTAGACATAAAGCTGGAGTAGCTCAGCAGGACAGGGAGCGACTCTGGAGAGAAGACCTTTCTTCAGACTGAACTGAACTCTCGTCGGTGTGAGTACTTGTGATTGGCTGCAGAAGGGTCTCGACTCGAAAACGATTCCCACAGCCGCCGCCCGTCCTGCTGAGCCACCCCAGCCCTCCTGTGTCCACCTTCAACACCAGAGCCAAACAACATACACAGAGTGCTGGAGGAACTCAGTAGGTCAGACAGCAACCGCAGAGGGAACGGACCAGGAGCCGCCACGGGCCAGAGTGTCCCCCCCCCCCCCCCCCCCAACAGGGCGGAACCACAGATGCAGCCGTCCCCGCAAAACGCCAAATTATTCCGGGAATGCCGAGTTGAGAGGGTGAGAGAGAGATGGAGTTAGAGCGAGAGAGATCCAAAGGACGGATTCGGATCCCAACTACTGAGACCTCGCCAGAAGTTTCAAACCTACAGCCCCCTCCTGTTCGACTCACGTGGACCAAGATACCACTTTGTAAACAACCACATTTGTTGCTTTGGAGTAGTTCCTGAGGACTGGAGGGTAGCTAATGTAACCCCACTTTTTAAAAAGGGGGAATTACAGACAAGTTAATCTAACATCGGTGGTGGGGAAAATTCTGGAGTCAGTTATTAAAGATGGGATAGCAGCACATTTGGAAAGTGGTGAATTCATTGGACAAAGTCAGCATGTATTTATGAAAGGTAAATTATGTCTGACGAATCTTATAGAATTTTTGAGGATGTAACTAGTAGAGTGGATAAGGGAGAACCAGTAGATGTGGTGTGTCTGGACTTCCAGAAGGCTTTCGACAAGGTCCCACATAAGAGATTAGTATACAAACTTAAAGCACACGGTATTGGGGGTTCAGTATTGATGTGGATAGAGAACTGGCTGGCAGACAGGAAGCAAAGAGTAAGAGTAAACGGGTCCTTTTCAGAATGGCAGGCAGTGACTTGTGGGGTACCGCAAGGCTCAGTGCTGGGACCCCAGCTATCTACAATATATATTAATGATCTGGATGAGGGAATTGAATGCAACATCCCCAAGTTTGCGGATGACACGAAGCTGGGGGGCAGTGTTAGCTGTGAGGAGGATGCTAGGAGGCTGCAAGGTGACTTGGATAGGTTGGGTGAGTGGGTAAATGCATGGCAGATGCAGTATAATGTAGATAAATGTGAGGTTATCCACTTTGGTGGCAAAAACAGGAAAGTAGACTATTATCTGAATGGTGGCCGATTAGGAAAAAGGGAGATGCAACGAGACCTGGGTGTCATGGTACACCAATCATTGAAAGTAGGAATGCAGGTGCAGCAGGCAGTGAAAAAAACAAATGGTATGTTAGCATTCATAGCAAAAGGATTTGAGTATAAGAGCAGGGAGGTTCTACTGCAGTTGTACAGGGTCTTGGTGAGACCACACCTGGAGTATTGCGTACAGTTTTGGTCTCCTAATCTGAGGAAAGGCATTCTTGCCATAGAGGGAATATAGAGATGGTTCACCAGACTGATTCCTGGGATGGCAGGACTTTCATATGAAGAAAGACTGGATTGACTCGGCTTGTACACGCTAGAATTTAGAAGATTGAGGGGGGATCTTATAGAAACTTACAAAATTCTTAAGGGGTTGGACAGGCTAGATGCAGGAAGATTATTCCCAATGTTGGGGAAGTCCAGAACTAGGATAAGAGGGAAGTCTTTTAGGACCGAGATGAGAAAATCATTTTTTACACAGAGTGGTGAATCTGTGGAATTCTCTGCCACAGAAGGTAGTTGAGGCCAGTTCATTGGCTATATTTAAGAGGAAGTTAGATGTGGCCCTTGTGGCTAAAGGGATCAGGGGGTATGGAGAGAAGGCAGGGATGTGATACTGAGTTGGATGATCAGCCATGATCATATCGAATGGCGGTGCAGGCTCGAAGGGCCGAATGGCCTAATCCTGCACCTATTTTCTATGTTTCTATGTTTGACTGGGAGTTCGCGTTCCGTCACAGTCCCACCAGCAGTTAACAGCTGTTTGATATCCGCTTCAAGATGGAGCGGCTGGTCTACGAGTTGAGCGTCCAGGAGGTGAGCTCCGTTTACGGCGGAGAGACGCCAGGTCTGATGAGGGCCAAGTTCTTAGACAATCATTATGGAATTGGGAAAAGTTCCAATGGGCTGGTGAAAGACGTGGACTGCCCTAACAGCGCCACTTTCCTCCACAATCTCCATCTCATGGAGACTGGAAACCATAGATCCTATAGCAAGATAGTCCACTCGACGAAAAAGCCGTGGTAGGGTCATGGGTAATCTTCAGCACCATTTCCCCAGACTGAGTCTGAAGAAGGGTCTCGACCCGAAATGTCATCTATTCCACTCTATGATCGTTGCTTTAGTCCGTCTGTCCACTCGCCCTTGGATTAAGTAGCGCAGGATAAAGCTGTGAATTCACGCACAGGATGGAAATTGGAAACTGAAAAGTAGGGGAACGGCATCCCCCTGCGTACCCCCCCATTTCCATCACTGCTGCCAGTGACTAGTGGAGTTTTGCAACGGTCGGTGCTGGGGCCACTTCTCTTCACGTTGTATATTAATGATTTGGATAAGGCGATTTAAGGCATTGTGGCCAAGTTTGCAGATGATGCTAAGATGATACAGGCAGTGTAGCGGAAGTAGAGACTCTGCAGAAGGACTTGGACAGGTTAGGAGAGTGGGCAGAGAAGTGGGCAGAGAAGTGGCAGACGAAATTCAGTATTGCAAAGTGTGGAGTCATGAATTTTGGTAATGAGAATAAAGGCGTAGATTATTTTCTAAATGGAGAGAGAATTCAGAAATCGGTGCAAAGGTACTTAGGAGTGCTGGTGTAGGACTCCCAAAAGTTAATTTGCAAGTCGAATCGATGGTAAAGAAGGCAAATTTAATGCTAGCATTTATATCAAGAGGACTGGAATACAAAAACAGATGTAATGCTGAGGCTCTATAAGGTGCTGGTCAGGCCACATTTGGAGTACTGTGAGCAAAGTTGGGCCCCAATATCTGAGAAAGGATGTGCTGGCTCTGCAGAGGGTCCAGAGAAGGTTTACAAGAATGATCCCAGGAATGAATGGGTTAGCATAAGATGAGCGTTTGAAAGCATTGGGCCTCCTCTACTCACTGGAGTTTAGAAGGTTGAGGGGGGACCTCATTGAAACTTACAGAATAATGGAAGGCTTAAAGTGGATGTGGAAAGGATGTTTCCACTGGTGGGAGAGGTCATAGCCTCAGAATTAAAGGGCGCTGTTTTAGAAAGGAGGCGAGGAGGAACTTTGGTCAGACGGTTGTTAATATGAGGAACTCATTGTCACAGAGGGCTGTGGAGGCCAAGTCAGTGGATATTTTTAAGGCAGGGATAGACAAATTCTTGATTAGAACGGGTGTCAAGGGTTATGGGGAGAAGGCAGGCAAATGGGATTAGGAGGCAGAGATTAGCCATGATTGAATAGCACAGTCGACTCGAAGGGCCGAATGGCCTAATTCTACTCCTACAACTTGTGAACCTCTCCCTCAATGTCAGCAATACAAGATATTGTGACTGATTTCAGGAAGCAAAGCAGTACATACACCCAAGTATACATTTATGGTGCTAAAGTAAAGATGGTCGAAAGAGTCAAGTTCTTAGGAATAAATATCACCCATTTGTCCAGGACCAGCCATAATGAAGCTATGGCCTAGAAAGCACACAAAGGCCTCCACTACCTTAGAAGGCTCAAGACCCTTGGCATGTTCCCAATAACGCTCATCAACCTATACAGATGTGCTGTAGAAAGCATTTAATCAGGATGCATCACAGTATGTACAGCTCCATTCAAGACTGAATAAAACTGCAGAGCTGTGGATGTAGCGCAGACCATCAGGCAAACCAACCTTCCTCCCATTGATCCCACCTACACCTCATGCTGCTTCGGCAAGGCCACCAGCATAATGAAGTATCAGTCACACCCCAGTTCATTCCGTCTTCTCGCCTCTCCTATCAGGCAAGTTTCTTCCCAGCAGTTATCATGCATTTGAACCATCCTCTCACCAGCTAGAATGCAGTTCTGACCTCCCACCTACCTCATAAAAGACCTTTGAACTAGCTTTAATTGGACTTTATCTTGCGCTGTAACTGTAGTCTTTATCTGTATACTAGAAACATAGAAAAATGTGTAGGAGTAGGCCATTCGGCCCTTCGAGTCGGCACCGAAGTTCAAGTTTACACCCCCATTCAATATGATCATGACTAATCATCTAAAAACTGTACCCCGTTCCTGCTTTTTCCCCGTATCCTTTGATTCCTTTACCCCTAAGAGCTAAATCTAACTAGATCTAAATCTTATTCCGTCAAGCTTCACCGCCATTTACGCATCAGTTTTCAGTTTATATAATAGTATCATGTTCATTGAATGGAACCTACTGGCTTCATCCAATATTAACCACACTTAAACCATGTATCACTTCTGTTAAGAATGTTACACAGTGAATGGCAGAACACTGGCGAGAGGTGTGGAACAGAGAGATCTCAGAATGCAGGTACATAGATCCCCGATATGATGTCACAGGTAGCTAAGGTAATCAAGGCAGTTTTCAGCACATTGGTATTCATCAGAGCTTAGAACATCATTTTAAGGTTGTACAAGATTTTTGATGTTCAGTTAAGGTCACGCTGTTATAGGAAGGATGTTAGGCTGAAGATTGCAGAGAATATTTACGAGGATGGTGTCAGTGCCTGGGCTACAGGGACAGGTAGGGCATGCCAGGACTTTGTTCCATGGACTGCAGGAGGATGAGGGATCATCTTATAGAGGTGTATAAAATTATGAGGATAGTGTGAAATATTTTTCCTCCCCCCCAGAGTTGGAATAATCAAGAACCTGAGGACATAAGTTTAAGGCAAGGGGAGAAAGATTTAATTGGAACCCGAGGGGTAACCTTTCTACAGAGGCCAGATGGAACAAGCTGCCAAAGGAGGTAGATAAGGCAGAAACTATAACAATATTTAAAAGACATCTGGACAGGTAAATGGATAGCAACGGTTTTGAGGAATATGCTGGGAGGTATAATTATATCTCCATTAGTCCTGTTGGTGACTAATTGTGCTTTCAGTCAGCTCACCAATGAGTTTTCATCATCCTCCATCTCATGATTAATGTTTATTTGTTGAATGAGATCAAATTAAATAGCCCTGTGCTGATTAATTCTATTTTCTGTAAACCAGGTCTGGAAAGATGCTGCAGCACAAATATTCTATACACTTGGAGTGGGTTCTGGCAGTTTGATAACCCTATCATCCTACAACAAATTCCACAACAACTGCTACAGAGACACCATCATTGTCTGTGTGGTGAACTGTGCCACGAGTGTGTTTGCCGGATTTGCCATCTTCTCCGTCCTGGGACACATGGCTCACGTACAGGACAAGCCTGTTTCAGAGGTTGCTCAGTCAGGTAAGTGCGGTGCCAGAGTTATTGTGTGGGATGTTGATGGAGCAGGGAATTGCGCAGCCCATCTCACTGGTTAGATACATTTCCATATCTGCACTTCAGTTGTGTGTCGGCTGACAGAACCAAGCCAAAAGCGACAGCACAAGAGTAGCAGGATCAACAGTGTTCTACCCAAATCATCGAGATTTAGTGGTTGAAAAAGAAAGTGGAACAGGATGGGTAAAGTAGAGGGAAGTCAGAAATCAAATCAAATGACAAGAGGGAGGAACAGAAAGACAAGATTAATAACACAAAAATTAGAAGACAAGTTAAAGTCTTAGCAATAACCATTATAAAACGTGCGACAATTGCTGTTGGGCAGGGGTGGAATCGGCCCGTGAAGTGTTCCAGTTAGCCTCAGTGTTGTTGGATCCCACTTCAAAAACATTTAGCACACTGTACACAAGCTCCATTTCCAGATTTAATTTTCTGCAGTGAAGTGAATGAAAATTGTCATGAACTGTGAATATAATGTCATCTGATAGTTCAGAAAATCTGCTTGTCCTTGAACACCAATGTCAGAATCATGTCAGATTAACTATATATTACTGCATTACTTTGCCATTGCATCACCGTATATCATTGAATCATTTCCACTGTTCAGGTTTCGGTTTGGCTTTCATCGCCTACCCAGAGGCTATTGCACAACTGCCGTGGGCTCCACTATGGTCCACTTTGTTTTTCTTCATGTTGCTCACTGTGGGACTCGACACTCAGTTTGCAGCTGTAGGCAAGTGTAGAATTCTTTGTTTAATGTAATTAAATCATTTGAATTGTTTTTACTAAATGATCACTGGTTATAATAATGAAGAGCAATGTTCTGCATCTTTGTGCTAATTCTCCACTCACAGCCTTCCTGGAACATCTAGTTGCTTATTGAACATCTGAAGCGAAGAACAAGTCAGGAGAATGTCCCAGGAAGTTTGTAATACAATCCCTATTGTACAGTTACTCCAGTGACTGTTCAGGTCATAATTTATCTTTGTTCAGTTGAACAACCCAGTTCCAAGGATAATAATTGTGCATTCTGAAGTTTCTTCCTCATTGTTTAACACTCAGAGCAATGGGTTGGGTAAAATGTGGCCTCAGAGCAGAGCAGAACAGTTGTCATCTGCACCTTCACTTTGTAGGCTTTTGATCTTTTCCATTTGGAGTGGTGGGAGTGGACGGGGGACATGGGAAGTGCTGCTTCCTGACACTATGTAAACCTGTGCAACCTGACTATTTTGTTGGGAGAATTAAGGTGACAATCGGAATCAGACCTAAGGGGCCCTGACACGAACATGGAAGACTCAAACTCCTGGGGATACCTCCGGCACAAGATTATCCTTCTTGACAGTACGTCAGAATATATGATTGCAGTCAGATAAATTTCCTCTTCTGCACTAATCATTTTGCAATGAAAACCCAATGTACCAATTGAGTTTCTAATTGCTTGTTCTACCCATATGTTAACTTCTGTTAAAGTGCTTTGTTTCCAATTAATTAAAAGTCCCTCCGAACACCAACACCATTTAACTCCTTGTTTACAAAACGCCACATTTTACTATTCATATCTAAGTGGATGACCGTACAATTTTGTACATTACATTTCAACAACCATGATCTGAATTATTCTTTTAACCTATCTCTATCCCTTTGAAATCTCGTTGTATTGTCTTAAAACCCCACAATGCCACCAGTTTAGGATGATCAGCAAACTTCAGAGGCACTCTTGGCTGCCTCATCTGACCCATGCTTTTACTGAGTGAACACCTGGAAATCATAGCACCATTCCCGGCGGCACCCCGCGAGTCACAGGTACCCAATTCTAAAGTGAAACATTTATTCCTACACTCTGCTTTCTGTCCATTAACAAATCCTCAGTCACAACAGTGCATCACCCACAATGCCATATTCTCTAATGATGTTTAAAGTGATGCAAGAAGATTGTTCCCAATGTTGGGGAAGTCCAGAACAAGGGGTCACAGTTTAACGATAAGGGGGAAGTCTTTTAGGACCGAGATGAGAAAAAAAAATTTTTCACACAGAGAGTGGTGAATCTGTGGAATGCTTTGCCACAGAAAGTAGTTGAGGCCGGTTCATTGGCTATATTTAAGAGGGAGTTAACTGTGGCCCTTATGGCTAAAGGGATCAGGGGTTATGGAGAAAGGGCAGGTACGGGAATCTGAGTTGGATGATCAGCCATGATCATATTGAATTGCGGTGCAGGCTCGAAGGGCCGAATGGCCTACTCCTGCACCTATGTTCTATGTTAATAATTTTTTTGCGTGGCAATTTATTGAAGACTATCTGAAATGCATATTAAATCACATCAAATAGTTCCCCTTAATCTGTTCTGCTAATTACAGACACAAACATTTCCTCTTTAGATATGTTAAGGGAAAAACAGTAGCAAAGTCAAATGTGGGTCCCTTGAAGGCAGACACGGGTGAAATTATTATGAGTAACAAAGAAATGGCAGAAGAGTTGAATAGGTACTTCGGATCTGTCTTAACTAAGGAAGACAAACACAATCTCACAGATGTACTGGAGGACAGAGGATCTAAGGGAGTAGAGGAACTGAAAGAAATTTTCATTAGGCGAGAAATAGTATTGGGTAGGCTAATGGGACTGAAGGATGATAAATCCCCTAGGCCTGATGGTCTGCATCCCAGGGTCCTCAGGGAGGTGGCTCTAGAAATAGTGGACGCATTGGTGATCATTTTCCAATGTTCAATAGATTCAGGATCAGTTCCTGTGGATTGGAGGTTAGCTAATGTTATCCCACTTTTCAAGAAAGGAGCGAGAGAGTAAACGGGGAATTACAGACCAGTTAGCCTGACTTCGGTGGTGGGAAAGATGCTGGAGTCAATTATTAAAGAGGTAATAATGGGGCATTTGGATAGCAGTAAAGGGATTAGTCCAAGTCAACATGGATTTATGAAAGGAAAATCATGCTTGACTAATCTTCTGGAATTTTTTGAGGATGTGACAAGTAAAATGGATGAAGGGGTGCCAGTGGATGTAGTGTATCTAGACTTTCAGAAAGCCTTTGATAAGGTCCTGCACGGGAGACTGGTGACTAAAATTAGAGCACATGGTATTGGGGGTGGGGTGTTGACATGGATAGAAAATTGGTTGGCAGACAGGAAGCAAAGAGTAGGAGTGAATTGGTCCTTTTCAGAATGGCAGGCAGTGGTGAGTGGAGTGCCACAAGGCTCGGTGTTGGGGCCGCAACTGTTTACCATATATATTAATGATTTGGAAGAGGGAGTTAGGAGCAACACTAGCAAGTTTGCGGATGACATAAAGCTGGGTGGCAGTGTGAACTGCGAAGAGGATGTTAGGTGGTTGCAGGGTGACCTGGACAGTGAGTGGGCAGATCCGTGGCAGATGCAGTATAATATGGATAAATGTGAGGTTATCCACTTTGTTGGCAAAACAAGGGGACAGATTATTATCTCAATGGGGTTAGGTTAGGTAAGGGGGAGGTGCAGCAAGACCTGGGTGTCCTTGTACACCGGTCACTGAAAGTTGGCTTACAGGTACAGCAGGCAGTGAAGAAAGCTAATGGAATGTTAGCCTTCATAACACGAAGATTCCAGTATCGGAGTAAAGAGGTTCTTCTGCAGTTGTATAGGGCTCCGGTGAGACCACATCTGGAGTATTGTGTACAGTTTTGGTCTCCTAATTTGAGGAAGGGCATCCTTGTGATTGAGGCAGTGCAACGTAGGTTCACGAGATTGATCCCTGGGATGGCGGGACTGTCATATGAGGAAAGATTGAAAAGACTAGGCTTGTATTCACTGGAGTTTAGAAGGATAAGGGGGGGATCTTATAGAAACATATAAAATTATAAAAGGACTGGACAAGCTAGATGTAGGAAAAATGTTCCCAATGTTGAGCGAGTCCAGAACCAGGGGCCACAGTCTTAAAATAAACGGGAGGTCATTTATGACTGAGGTGAGAAAAAAACATTTTCACCCAGAGTTGCGAATTGATGGAATTCCCTGCTACAGAGGGCAGTGGAGGCCAAGTCACTGGACGGATTTAAGAGAGTTAGATAGAGCTCTAGGGGCTAGTGGAGTCAAGGGATATGGTGAGAAGGCAGGCATGGGTTATTGATAGCGGACGATCAGCCATGATCACAATGAATGGCGGTGCTGGCTTGAAGGGCCGAATGGCCTCCTCCTGCACCTATTTTCTATGTTTCTATATTTCCAAACGATTCAAACATAATTTCTCTTCCATAAATCCATGCTGATTCTGGTAATATTATTTCCAAAGTATCTTGCCATCTGTTCTTTAATAACAAAAGTTTTTCACTGTACCTGACAATGAACTAAATTCAAACTAAACGCATTGCTGATGACAGGCTAACTGGTGCATGAATCTCTGCTTTCTCCCTTCTATCTTTCTTAAATAGTTGCAGTAGGTTACATTTACTACCTCTTAGGAATCCTTATAGAAACTATGGGATTTTGGAACGACAACCACTATGATATCTGGACCTACCTCGTAAAACCTTGGGCAGCAGATTATCGGGGTGTTGGGGATTTATTGGCTTTCAGTCTTATTTCTTGAATACTATTTTTAAAACTGCTAATTTAATTCAATTTGTCATTCTATGGGGCACGTTAACAAATCAATATTAATAAGGAACTGGAGTAGGTGATCTTCCCTTCAAGCCTGCTCCCCATTAAATAAGAAGGTAGACACAAAATGGTGGAGTAACTCAGCGGGACAGGCAGCATTTCTGGAGAGAAAGAATGGGTGACATTTCGGGTCGAGATACTTCTACAGACTGATGTCTGGGGAGTGGGAAGTGTATAGATAAGTGTATAGATAAGGACGCAAGGTGTGAAAACATGAGAAAGGGAATGGAGATCAAGGAAAATGTATAATTTATCATTGTTAGTTGGGAGAAGGTAACAAAGCAAACAAAGATAAAATGTAGTCAGAGACAGTAAGACTTGTCGGAGAACTGGCAAGGGGAAGGGATGGAGAGAGAGAGGGGGGGAAAGCAAGGGTTACTTGAAGTGAGAGAAGTCAATGTTCATACTGCTGGAGCGTAACCTGCCCAAGCGAAATATGAGGTGATGTTCCTCCAATTTGTGCTTGGCCTAACTCTGACAATGGAGGAGGTCCAGAAAGGTCAGTGTGGGAATGGCAGGGGGAGTTAAAATGTTTAGCAACCAGATCAGGTAGGTTTAGGCGGACTGAGCGGTGGAGGTGTTCAGTGAAATGATCGCCGAGCTTGTGCTTAGACTCACCCATATACAGGAGTCCACATCTGGAACAGCAGATGCAGCAGTGGAACTCCACCAACCTTTCAAAGAGACACAATTCTCTCAGAAAGTGTTGTTATCTATGATGTATTTGGCTGACCCGTCATTTATTGGCAGCTGGCAATATTGTTATTTTCAGTGGGAAGCTGGTTTGGGGAACCAAGCAGCCTCTGTGGGTGAGAGCAAGGAGATATAAGCTGCCATTGAGGTGATTCTGCTGAAGCATTATGTAATTTGGTTTGTACAAATTATTAAAAATCACGAACCCTGTTTTGAATTTTAGAAGGAATTTTAACATCCCTCATGGACCAATTCCCCAAGTATCTCCAATCAAAACGTCTTCTGCTGACCACTGGTGTATGCTTATTGTTATTTCTCCTTGGCCTCGTGTGTGTAACACAGGTAAGCTGGTCTGCAAGACTACTTCACTACAAGTCCACATGACCGCAGTAGCATGTAGGAAAGCCTATCAGAATGAGGGAAATGATGAGTGTAACATGAGGGAATATGAGGGAACAATATTGAGGGGTCTAGAAGGCGCAAGCGAGCTGAAGGAACTCAAACATCAAGGATTCCCAGTGATAAATGGAGCTAATGACGTGGCGGTAGGAAACTGGTACCTGTATAACAAATAAAATAAAGCAGTTTCTAACACTAGTAGGTTACAAGCACTCCCAGGTAAAGTTACTTCTTTGTGAAACTGGTTGCTTCAACTCAGTTGGTTGCAACAGAACACAAATAATACTTGTTCCTGGTTCATTGAATTCATGAGAGATAATCTCATCCAGACCCTCTGTTCATGAATCACCCAGAAGTGCTCTTGATCAGAATCACATTAAAAAATGATACGGGAAACCTTGGAAAAGGTGAGTGTAACCCAAATGCTACAATCATTCACTCAGCAGCTGGGGAGCAGTCACAGACATGTAACCACCAAAAGACAGCTCGGCCTCAATTAAAAATGATATTATTCTGAATTACAAATGTTTCCAAACAGTTACAGCAGGAAATATGAGCAATTAGTTATTTGTGCTGATTTGCTTAATCTATTTCAAAAGTAATATTCCTTATTGAAGAGGTAATGAATTGCATGAAAATTGAGTAAGCTGGTTAGAACTGTAAGTAGTGTGTAGCTGACTTAACTCACACCACATTGGTATATTTTCAAGCTTGAATGCTGGAGTTTTCTCAGACATTTTCTCATTTTCCATTTAATTTTAGGCTGGGATTTACTGGGTACATTTAACTGATTATTTCTGTACTGGATGGACTTTCATTACTGTAGGCCTTCTGGAACTTGTTGGCCGAAGCTGGATTTATGGTAAGGGCAGAATTTTATGGTAAACTAGACTAAGTGGGACTGGTTGGGTCCCAATCACACGGGAGGCCTGGTCCCCCAATGCAACCCATTCCCCAATGCAATATTCCACCACGTGTGGGAGAGGGGGTAATGTGGGAGAGGGGAGGGTGGTGTGGGAGAGGGGGGCTGTGGTGTGGGAGAGAGGGGGTGGTGTGGGATGGGGGGGTGGTGGTGTGGGAGAGGGGGGGTGGTGTGGGAGAGGGGGGGTTTTGTGGGGGGGGTGGTGTGGGGGAGGGGGGGGTGGTGTGGTAGAGGGGGTGATGTGGGAGGAGGTAGTGGGGAGGGGGTGGTGTGTGGGAGGGGGGTGGTGTGGGGGAGGGGTGCTGTTGGGGAGGGGGTGTGTGGGGAGGGGGGTGGGTGTGGGGGAGAAGGGGTGTGGGGGGGGGGTGTTGGGGAGGGGGTGGTGGGGGGAGTGGCGTGGTGTGGGGGAGTGGCGTGGTGTGGGGGGGGAGATGGGGAAGGGGTGGTGTGGGGGAGGGGGGTGGTGTGGGGGAGGGGGTGTGTGTTGGGGGAGGGGGTGTGGGAGAGGGGGAGATGTGGGAGGGGGGTGTGTGTGGGAGGGGGGCTGTGAGAGAGGGTGGTGTGGGAGAGAGGGGGTGGTGCGGGGGAGGGTGGTTGGTGTGGGGGCAGGGGCGGGTGGTGTGGGGGGGTGGGGTCGTGTGGGGGAGTAGTGTGGGGGGGGGGGGTAGTGAGGGGGGGTGGGTGGGGTGGTGAGGGGGAGTGGGGCGGTGTAGTTGTGGGGGTGTGTGGGGTGGTGTAGGAGGATAGGGTGGTGTGGGGGGGGTGTGGTTGTGTGGGGGGAGTGCGGTGGGGGGGGGGGTTGGGGGAAGATGGAGGAACAGGGATGAGGTAAAGGGGAGGTGTTGGTGTGTGGGGCGCAGGAGGGGTGTGTGGGGAGGTGGTAGGGGGGAGGAGGGGGAACGGGTGGTGTGAGGAGGATGGGAAGGGGGAAGGGGGATGGCGAGTGGGTAGAGAGGCTCCACTCTGCGGCCACGGCACCACACACCACTCCTGACTCCACACAGCGGCTTACCCAACTCCACACACCTCCCGACCCCACACAGCGGCTTTCCCGACCCCACACAGCAGCTTTCCCGACCCCACACAGCAGCTTTCCCGACCCCACACAGCAGCTTTCCCGACTCCAGCGGGCTTTTCAGACTCCACACAGCCGGCTTTTCCGACTCCACTCTTGCAGACTCAATCATGACTACTTGCGGACTCAGCCCCGTATCTGGGGTTTATTCTCCAGCGGGAGCCGGAAGGGGCGTCCCTTCATGGTGACTGACAGGCGGGAAGACCAATCTGCTGATCTCACGATTCTTTAAACCTTCATACCTTTTGTGTAATTCCACCGATCCGAACAAAACCTGGTGGGTTGCAGAACCTGGGTAGGTTGCGAAATAATCCTATTGATAAAGGGTACCATTTTTGCCCAAATGTTTAAAAAAAAGCAAACAAAGTGGTCAAGATGAGAGTTTTTGTAATAGTATAGACTCAGGGGAAGCGTCAAAACAAATCGCTGAATTCGGTCAAATTAAAACATCTGATGGGGAGCCTGTTATACCTGCGGCTTGGCAATGACAGGATTGCCTTAGTTGTGTTGAGTACTGCAATGGATTTAGTGGAGGAATTTTGTCCAATCATCTTCACCTCAAACTCTGGATTTACACACCATGAAATTAAATAAATAATTGATTGAGCATCTGCTTTCCTGCTGTCAACAGGGGTGAACAGATTCATCAAGGACATTGAGATGATGATTGGGGAGAGGAATTGGCTCTTCTGGTTGTGGTGGAGAGCATGTTGGTGTTTCATCTCTCCAAGCTTGCTGGTGGTAAGAGGTTATATCATTTATTGATTCAAACTAAAAATCACCAAGCTCCAGATTATTTTCTCTTTGGATCTCTGACTTCTTTCTCTGCAATCTTTTGAAACAGGTAATCTTAGCTTGGTCTTTGGCAACATTTTCTACGCCAACATATGGACTCATGGAGTACCCTGATTGGGCAATAGCACTCGGCTGGTGTATGATCATCTTCTGCATTATGTGGATCCCCATCATTGCCACTGTGAAAGTTGTCCAAGCTGAGGGCTCCACATTGTACCAGGTGAGGAAACGCTTGACATCTTTCAAAGAACAAATCCATGTCACCGAGATGACTGCGGTTGTTTTATTCAACATCTTGGATCACACGAAGGAGAGAGCAGTGGGGCCGACGATGCCGGAGCTGAGGTCATTGGGTTGTGAAATGCTTCACGGCCTGTGGCACCTGAAGAATAGAACAAAATTGCACGTCAAATGAATTGAAATGAAATGCAGGGAAAGGGAGGGATGAGGACCTTGGCTTGGAGAAAGGCTGGAAATGCCAGAGTTAGAGCAAAGAAACGTGATAGAGGGTTCAGAAAAACAAAGACCTAGACAGAATTAGCAGAAAGAAACTGTTCCTGTAGGGAGACACAAATTGCTGTAATTTGGCAGGTCAGGCAGAATCTCTGGAGAAAAAGGATGGATGACATTTCAGATTGGGTTCCTGTGGTGCAGGGACAAGAACCAAAAGCCAGACATTTCAGTAGAATGACAGAAGTACCCAAGGTAACAGGAAGAAAGTCATGTAATCGCAGTAAGAGAGATATGAATTAAAGGATCCAATTTTTCAGTAATTTAGTTTGGTTTATTAACGTCATGTGTACTGAGGTACAGTGACGAGCTTTTGTTTGCGTACCATCCAGTCAAAGACTGTATGTGATTACAATCAAGCTGCCATCAGAGCACAGGTATGGGATAAAAGGTACAACATTCAGTGCACGATAAATTCCAATAAAGTCTGATTAAAGATAGTACAAAGATGTCTAAAGAGGTTCATGCAAGGTCAGGATCACACTATAGCTGATGAGAGGACCATTCATTTGCTTTATAACAGCTGGGAAGAAACTGTACCTGAAACTGGAGGTTTGTTTTTTCAAGCCTATGCATCATTAACCTTGATGGGAGAGGGGAGAAGTGGGAATGACTGGTGGGGTGAGATTGCTGCCATGCCAAGGCAATGGGAAGTGCATGTTGTTTAATTATGTCTAAGAGTTATGTTGTCTAATTGGTTTTGATAGCTGCTCTGAAGAAGTTCCATCAGTAATATTTTTATGCACAGATATTGCATTCATCTAGCTGTTTGCATGCTGAAATTGCTGAGATAAACACAAGATGCCATGTGTTGGAACATTCCACAGAAAAATCTGATCAAGCTTTAGGCTTCTTCTACTTGGAAGAAGTAAATAGAAATGATCCTCTTAAGAACACTGACAGTCCATATGCAATGCTGATGTCGGAGTGTGCTGACAATGTCCGACATAACATGACGTCCACTGGACACGACCCACTGCTGGAAATCATTTTCTAATGATCGAAAAGTATTGGTGTGAAATTGTTCACTTTTCTTTCCACAGAAACTAACTGCTGCTTGTACATCATCTCCTGACTGGGGCCCTTACTTGGAACAGCACAGAGGAGAAAGACACAGAAGGCAGCCAAATTCTGCAGAAGCCCCTAATGCTCTGGTACTGCTTACGAACTCTGAGGTGTAAACTGTTGAGGGAAGATCTGTAGCCACTCTGATGCTCTCACTGTAGTTTCAGTGGGCAATAACCGAGTTTGGTATTCCTACTGTGCATGGTCAGATCATGGGTCACTCGCGATAAACATTCTCAGCAGCTGTGCTGCTGCGTGTGTGCAGGCTTGCGTTTCGTCCAGTCGGGATCGGATCTCTGGCGCTACAGGCGCTGTTGAGTTGCTGCTGGGCCGTCCCCGTCCCCTTCCGGGTGTGCCTTCCCTGTCCGGGGACGGCCGGAGATGTCCGGGGACTGGCGGGGCACTGGCCCTTCCGGTGGCAGTCCAGACTTGCAGCCGGCGTGGAAAGGAAGCGCTGGCTCCGGCTCAACTCTGCCTGTCCCATCGGGTTGTTCGGCAACTGTGGACTGGCGGGGCGATGACCCGTTGCGGTGGTCGCCTGGGCTTGTATCTGGCACGGAGTAGAAGCGCTAGCTTCACTGCTCCTGAGCGGTGTCCCGTCAGTCCAGGGCTGTCAATTAACCCGGCGGGACAGGCAGAGTTGAGCTGTTGCCGCTTCTCCGTGCTGGCTGTGGGCCTGGGCCGCCGCTACAGCGGGCTGGTGTTCCGTCAGTCCAGGGCTGTCGATAGCCCCAGCAGGTCAGGCGGTGTTGGACTGGAGTTGGAGCTTCTTCTCCGCGCTGTCTGTGGGCCTGAGCCGTCGCTGTCCCATCGGTCCGGGGTCGCCCCAGGTGTCCAGTGGCAGTTCAGCGGTGGAGGCCCGGATTCGATCCTGGCTGCGGATGGGGCGCGGGTCTGTTTGTATGCGGCAGCATGGTTGCCGGGGGTGTTTATCGCGAGTGACTTTTGACAAATCCCATGTATACAAAAAAGCTGGAGAAACTCAACGGGCGAAGCAGCATCTATGGAGCGAAGGAATAGGCGACATTTCAGGTCGCAAAACTTCTTCAGACCTGAAACGTCTCCTATTCCTTCGCACCATAGATGCTGCCTCACCCACTGAGTTTCTCCAGCTTTTTTTTTTGTCTACCATCGATTTTTCCAGCATTTGCAGTTCTTTCTTAAACATTTTGACAAATCTCATGATTCCTTGCGTTTTTCGGAATACCGAACTCGCTTATTAAGAATAGACAAGAACTCACTGGAGCACATGGATATCAGCCTGGGGTGAGTGGGGTCCAGGAGAGATCAGTGACCATTAGATTTTCTACACCATGACCATCTGTTGCACTCCAAAGTTATTACATGGTTTAATGTTTGGGATGCCAAACACTGCATAATGTGGATAGTATCTCAACATTTCCCATCAAGGATTGGTTTCCGAAGATTAGCCATTGGATATGGCAAAGATCAGAGGGACCTCAGCATTGTCACTAGTTAGTTGCTGACAATCTTGGAAACGCCTACTATTCATGGGCAATACTGATGGTCATAGTGTGCTGACAGTGTCCAACATGAATTGTCCACTGGACCCAACTCACTGCGGGAAATGACTTCATAATTTTGACAGCTGAATTCCTCTTCAATAATTACTTTTACTCCAGTTTTCACATGACAAATATACTGCTCATGCAAAACATCTTCATTCACATCAAGCAGATATTTGCATTAACCTTGCACTGTTAATGCTCTAATCCAGTGCTCTCCAACCTTTTAATACTTAGTGCCCACTTGTAATTTTCGTGAGGGTAAAACCTCTGTACCACCCACTTATATTTAAATTGAAAGAAAAATGACATCCCCAGCATCTATCTATCTATACACTTTTAGTGTGCGTGTGGGTGTATGTCATTTTGATTTTGCCTTTGATTCGTTTCTCCGCGAAAACCAGACGCAAAAACACCGAGATTTTTACCATTTCACTAGCGATTTTACTTTTACATTCGCAAATCCACTCCTCATTAAATTTAGTAATTTTTCTGTACACATTTTCAATAAAATCCTTCACAAAACTTAGTTTTCTTTAAATCAGCAGCTGTGGATGTCACAATGCACACATGCCGACCAATCCAGGCCCACATGCCTCCAGTATGCCTCCAAGTACGCTCGCGCCACGCCCTCCGCAGCTGGATTGCATCGCCCACCCGCCTGCCCTCTCACTCCAACCCCCCCCCACTCCACCTCTCTTTCCCCATCCTCCCCTTCCTCTCCCCCTCCTCTCACCCCTTCACCCCCACTCGCCCTCTCCCCCTTCACCCCCACTCGCCCTCTCCCCCCAGACAGAGCGGAACACCGGCTGTTGCCAGAACCGCAGCCGCAGTTTTCCCGCTGCAATATTTAGTTTTCAGCTTCTGGCAACTGTGCCCGACCGACCTGCTTCAGGGGAGAAGAGATAAGGCGACGGGCGGGCGGGGTAAAGGCCGGGGTGTGAGGAAACGAGCAGCCACCTGCTACAATAGGCGCAATGGTCCTTACTATAGTGAAACCCGCTGCTGCTCACAGTCTCTGATGGGGCTGCTTTCACAGACTTAACTGTGAGCGGCCCCCGCGTTTAACCAGGGCTCTGGGAACTTGCCATCTGATGGGGACGAGGAGGCTTCCAGAGGGAAGGCAGGGACAACTTAGAATCCAGCAGCAGTGGCTCCTTTAATGGATTCATTCCAGTGAGTTCAGTTTGGTAACAATCCCCCCTCTCCCCCCCCCCCCCCACCCCCCTTCACCCCCCTCACTCCTCCCATCCATACCTCCCTCTCACCCCTCCCCCCTCTCACCCCCCCTCCCTTCCCCCCCCTCCTCTCCTCCTCCCCCTCTCACTCTTTCCCCCACCTCTCACCCTCCCTTTCCCCCCACCTCTCACCCTCCCTTTCCCCCCCCACCTCTCCCCCTCCCTTCCCCCCACCTCTCCCCCTCCCTTGCCACCCTCCCCTCTCCTCCCCTCCACCCCTCTCTCTGCCCTTCTCTCTCTGTCTCTGCCCCTTCTTTCTGCCCTCACTCTCTAACTCCCCCCCCCAGAAGCGCCTGCAAGTTGGGGGCTATGCGTCAGTAGATAGGGCCGTTATGGGGTAAAAGGAGCATATTAATATAATATCAAGGGGGTAGTTTGTAGTTTATATTATATCAAGCGTGTGTGTGTGGTGGGGGGGAGGGGGGTTGGTTAGTGTGTGTGACACCGCATGCTGCCCCCCCCCTCCTTCCCCGCAACTGCACGTTGGGGGAACAAACCCAACAGGTCTGCACTTGGTCTAGTTATAATATATAACTCTGATCTAGGAAGTTTGATTATGGGTTTGCTTACTTGCTTGCTTGAACTTTTTCTTTGATTCACATCTCCTCGAAAATCCAACACAGTAACGGTGACTTTTTAACATATTCCGGTATAGATTTACCCTATGATCTCAAAAATCCCCTCATCTGTAAATTTGATTTATTATTTCCCGAGTTTTTTTACTAAAATTATTCACCAATCTGACATCTATATATATATAAAACTCAAATCAGTCCGCCTGCAGTACGGATCCCTTCCTGCCTTTCGATTCGTTGACGGCTGCTCCTTCCTCAGCTTCCAACACACTTCGAAACAATGTTGCAAGACAGGAACACTGAACTTTTCACTGCTGCAGCAGGCAGGGATTTTTTTTAAAGAGGCAGGGCAGTGCTGGAATCTTACTTTTGAGAACGGCTTCAGTTCCATTGGAGGAGACGGGTGCATGGTGGAATATTGGGTTGGGGGATCACACCATTGGGGGAGCAGACCCAACGGGTCTGCACTTGGTCTAGTATATATATAAAACTCAAATCCGTCCGTCCGCCTGCAGTACGGATCCCTTCCTGCCTTTCGATTCGTGCCCGATACTCGCAGATGTCCAATCGGAATGGCCGATGCTCGCAGATGTCCAATCGGAATGGATTCATTTGCATGTACGGCTGCCGGCTGCATTTCTTCCTTTGATTCATTGCCACGCCCAATCCAGACGCTCAATCTCCGAGATATTTTCCATTTCGGTAGAGATTTCGCTTTTCTTTCTAAGTATCCGCTCCTCATTTCATTTCGTCGTGTTGAAGTACATGTTTTTAATCAAATCCTTCTCCCCCCCACCCCCCCCAAGTATTTCAAAAATAAACAGGCTTCTCCATTTACATGTCAGCTTCCAACATACTTCGAAACAAAGTTGCAAGAGAGGAACACTGAACTTTTCACTGCTGCAGCAGGCAGGGGAGGGCTACAATCTTACATTTGGGAACGGGCTCAGTTCCAATGGAGGAGACGGGTGCATGGTGGAATATTGGGTTGGGGGATCACACCATTGGGGGAGTCTGCACTTGGTCTAGTCTTTTTTAAATCTAACGAGGTGGATGAAGTCACAACGGCTCCTCTCGCACAGTCAACTGACTTGCCATCCGCAATGCTCCGCCCCGCCCAAGCCGCCCATCACCCCCCCGGGCTCTGGATTGAAGCCAATTACGAGCTACGTTAACCCCCCCCCCGACTCAGTCATTTTGTCACCCCACCGACACACAGTCCACTCGCACTTGGCCGGCCGTCCGCAGCGCAGCGCCCCGCCCAGGGCTCTGGAACGAAGCCGCTCAAAACGGAGTAGGCTCGTGCCTCGGCTCGGGTTTTCTGAGAGAACCCGAGTGATACCGATGAGCACCCGAGTAATGACGTCACAAAGAGCGAGAGAAGCCGATAGCTTTGTACTAGAGGGTTACACAAAAAAGCTGGAGAAACTCAGCGGGTGCAGCAGCATCTATGGAGCGAAGGAAATAGGCAACGTTTTGGGCCAAACCCTTCTTCAGACTGATCGGGGGCGGGGGTGGGTGGGGACAAGAAAGGGAAAAGGAGGAGTAGCCCGAAGGCTGGGGGATGGGAGGAGACAGCAGGGGGGCTGAGGGAGGGTAGGAGACAGCAAGGACTAACAAAATTGGGAGAATTCGATGTTCATGCCCCCGGGGTGCAGACTCCCCAAACGGAATATGAGGTGCTGTTCCTCCAATTTCCGGTGCTGGAATCGAATTCTCCCAATTTTGTTAGTTCAGCACCGGAAATTGGAGGAACAGCACCTCATATTCCGTTTGGGGAGTCTGCACCCCGGGGGGCATGAACATCGAATTCTCCCAATTTTGTTAGTCCTTGCTGTCTCCTACCCTCCCTCAGCCCCCCTGCTGTCTCCTCCCATCCCCCAGCCTTCGGGCTACTCCTCCTTTTCCCTTTCTTGTCCCCACCCACCCCCGCCCCCGATCAGTCTGAAGAAGGGTTTCGGCCCGAAACTTTGCCTATTTCCTTCGCTCCATAGATGCTGCTGCACCCGCTGAGTTTCTCCAGCTTTTTTGTGTAACCTTCGATTCTCCAGCATCTGCAGTTCCCTCTTAAACAGCTTTGTACTAGAGTCGGGCCCTTTACTAGAGCTCTCTCTCTCTCCCCGGGCTCACTCCGCTTTTCGCAGCCCGCTCGCTCGCCTTGCTCCCCTCCTCCTCTCCGCCCCTCTTCTCTCCCCTCTACCCTTCCTCCCTCCCTCTCCCCCCTCCCACCCTCCCGTCCTCGTCCTCTCTCTCCCCTCTCCCCTCTGCCCCTCATCGCACCGCCACCTCTTCCTTGCCCCCATCTCCCCCCTCTACTCTCTCCCCCTTTTCCCCACTCCCCTCCCATCACTACCCCCCTCGTCTCTCCCACCCCTACCTCCTCCTCTCTCTCCCCCTCCTCTCTCCACCTCCCCTCTCTCCCCCTCCTCTCTCCACCTCCCCTCTCTCCCCCCTTCTCCCTCTTTTCCCCCTCCTCTCTCTTCCCCTTCCCACCCTCCTCTCTCTGCCCTCCACCTCTACTCCCCCCCCTCCTCCCTCACCCCCTCCTCTCTCGCCACTCTTCCCCCCTCCTTTACTCTCTTCCCCCTTCCATCCCCTCTCCCTCTCCCCTCTGCCCCCCTCCCCACTAACCCCCTCCCCTTCCCCCTTCTCTACTCTCTCCCTCTTTACCTACTTCCATTCAAGATGGCGGACAGCGGGGGTGATGCACCGTTGTGTATGGCCGCTCCTCCTGCTGTCCGTCCTTTCACCCTTTTTTATTTTTATTTTTAGTCCTGTTCGTATGAAATGTTTATTGGAGGACTTCTTTTATGTGGTGGGTGGGGGAGGGGAAGGGGGAAACTATTTTAACCCCAGTCCTACCTGGTCGGAGATGCGGTTTTTCTCCGAACCGCATCTTCGTTCTCTCTGTGCGGCCTAGTCAAACTGGAGCAGCGCTGGAGCGGCGTTTCCTGCGGGGACTGCAGCTTCGACGGCGGTGTAGATGCTGGGACATCTACAAGGAGCGGGCGATGCCTTACCGGGTCGCCTTGCGGTAATCTCCGGGGCACTGGGACCGTCGACAGCACCACGGAGCCTGGGATCCGAGATCGCCAGTGTCGGGGGTTCGGCCGGCGCGGCCTGTGAACTTTGGTCGTTGCAGTCTTCGGGGGGGAAGCGGCCGCTTCAGTCCTGGCCGCTGATGGACGTTCACCGACGCCGATGGTCCAGCTTCACGGCAGGAGGGCCTGAAGATACCGGGCTGGCTGAGGAGGCCAGATATAGGCCCCGACCTCGGGTGGACTATGAGGGGGAGAACTGGATATTTTTGGTGCCTTCCCTCACAGTGAATTCTGCTGTGGGGGGACGTTTCATGTTGATTTCTATAGTGTACTGTTTCTGTGTCTTTTTTCTTTTTCTCTTTTTTCTCTTTTTTTGATTTGTATGGATTTATTGCATTGATCTGTTCAATTAATTTAATCAATCTCTGTAAAGCACTTTGGTTCAAATACTGGTTTTGTTGAAAAGTGCTATATAATAAAATTATTATTATTATTATTATTTCCACCCCTCTCCTCTATCTCCCCACCCCTACCCCCCTCCTCTCTCTCCACCCTCCCCCTTTCCCCCCCCCTCTCTCTCCCCCCTTCCCACCCTCTCTGTCCCCCCTCCTCTCTCTCTCCCCTCTCCCCTCCTTCGCCCCCCTACACCGCCTCTCTCACCCTCTCCCCCTCCTCTATCTCCCCTTCCCCCCCCCCCACCGCCCCCCCCCCCCCTCCTCACCTCCCCCCCCCTCCACCTCCCCCCCTCCCCTCTGTCCCCCTGTTTCCTCCCCCTCTCCCCCTCTTTCCTCTCCCCCCCTCTGCCCTACCTCCACCCCACCGCTCCCCTCTATCTCCCCCTGTGTGTGTGGGGGGTAGTTAGTGTGTGAGACGTCGCAGGGCCACCGCCCCGCAACCGCGTTGAGGAGTGTATGGGACCCGACGGTCCCCCCCTTGGTTAGTTACGATATAAAACTCTGATCTTGGATGTTTGGTTGTAGTTTTGCTTACTCGCTTGCGTGAACTTTTTATCTGATTCATATCTCCTCAATAAACCCTACGCGAAAACGGTGAAATTTTAACATATTCCGGTAGAGATTTATCTCATGATCTCAAAAATCCCCTCATCTGAAAATGTGATTTATTATTTCCCGAGTTTTTTACTAAAATTATTCACCAATTTGACATCTTTTTAAAATCTAACGAGTTGGATGATGTCATAATGGCTCCTCTCGCACTCATTCGACCGGCCTGCCGTCCGCAGCGCGCCGCCCCATCCGAGGCCCAGTCGCCCTTCCCCTGACCCCCGGGCTCTGGATTTTGTCGCCTCCCGACTCACAGTCCACTCGCACTTGGCTGGCCGTCCGCAACACAGTGCCCTGCCCCGACCAGAGCAACGTGCAGTACACTCACTCCTCGACTCGGGTTTCCCGAGAGAAGCCGAGAGCTTTGTACAAGTCAGGCCCTGTACTAGAGCTCTCTCTCTCTCTCTCTCTCCCCGAGCTCTCTCCGCTTTTTGCAGCCCGCTCGCTCACCCGGCTCCCCTTCTCCTCTCCCCCCTCTGCTCCCTCCTTTTTTTTCCCCGCTCCTGATATGCCATTTATTGTCACTATACATGTACAGTGAAAGCGAAAGCTGCTCGTACTCAGTGCATACATACAATTTAGCACAAAAAACAAGAAACAGAAAAAACAAAAAACAGAAGGGAGAAGGGGGGGGGGGGAATAGGTGCACAATTTCTGCGGCGCTACATACATATATACATATATACAGATGGAAGTCCGTGGTGTTGGGCAGTGAAATCAGTGCATGTGTGAATTAGAATTAATAGTAGTTATAATTCTCGGAAAGCAACTATTCCTGAGTCTACTTGTCCTGGATTTGATGCACCTATAGCGCCTTCCAGAGGGCAGCAGGTCGAACAGTCCAAACGCAGGATGGGAGCTGTCTTTGATGATCTTCTTTGCCCTGCTAAGGCAGCGGGAGGTGTAGATGTCCATCAGGGAGGGGAGAGGGCAGCCAATGATCCTCTGCGCTGTCCTAGTTACCCTCTGAAGCCTCTCCCTGTCTGCCATGGTGCAGCTGCCATACCATGCTGTAATGCAGTATGTCAGCAGGCTCTCGATGGACGAGCGGTAGAAGGTCAGCAGCAGGTTAGAGTCCAGGTTGTGCTTCCTGAGGACCCTCAGGAAGTGCAGCCGCTGCTGAGCCTTCTTGATGACCGCTGTCGTGTTGCCCGTCCAGGAGATATCAGCAGCGATATGGACGCCGAGAAACTGGAAGGTGTTGACCCTCTCCACACACTCGCCGTTGATGTGTAGGGGGGCTAAGTCGGTGCTGTGCCTCCTGAAGTCGACAATGAGCTCTTTTGTTTTCCTGGTGTTCAGAGCCAGATTGTTTTCTGAGCACCAGGTTGTCAACTTCAGGACTTCCTCTCTGTAGGCTGCCTCGTCTCCCTTTGATATAAGTCCGACCACAGTAGTGTCGTCAGCAAAGTTGACGATGCGGTTGTTGTTGTGGGCCGGACTACAGTCGTAGGTGTAGAGACAGTATAAGAGGGGGCTTAGCACACAGCCCTGTGGGGAACCGGTACTCAACCTGCGAGTGGAGGAGAGGTGGGGGCCGAGTCTCACAGTCTGGGGCCGGTTGGTGAGGAAATCCTTTATCCAGGCACATGTGAGAGTGGGGAGGCCGAGAGTGACCAGTTTACCAATGAGAATGTCCGGAATGATTGCATTAAAGGCTGAACTAAAATCCACAAAGAGCATCCGGACGTAGCTCTGCCCCTGCTCCAGATGGCTCAGCACAGAGTGGAGAGCTACGGTAATGGCGTCTTCTGTGGATCTGTTTTGGCGATAGGCGAATTGGTGGGGGTCGAAGTCTGGTGGTAGATAGTCCTTGATGTGCTGGAGGACCAATCTCTCGAAGCACTTCGTGATTACCGGAGTGAGGGCCACAGGACGGTAGTCATTAAGGCTGGTGATGGGAGACTTCTTCGGCACAGGGACGATTGTGGCTGATTTTAGGCAGGACGGAATAACTGCCTGGTCCAGGGAGAGGTTGAAAATTCTGGTGAAGATGGCAGTGAGCTGGTGGGCGCACGCTTTGAGCACCTTACCAGGTACTCCATCTGGGCTGGTAGCCTTCTTGGGGTTCACTGCCAGGAGCACCCGTCTGACATCGTGCTCCCTGACAGTGAGTGGGGTAGTACAGGAGCCAGGTGAGGGTGGGAACAGGGCTGTAGCAGGTGAGTGCTGCTGTTGTGATGTTTCAAAGCGGGAGAAGAAGCCATTTAGCTTTTCTGCCAGCGGTGCACTCAGGTCTTCTGACTTTGTGGCACAGCCTCTGTAGTTGGTAATGTCCTGTATGCCCCGCCATACCTCCCGTGTATTATTGCTGGACAAGTGGGACTCTATGCTCCTTATGGTCCGCCTTGGCTTTTTTAATACCACTTTTCAGATCGGCTCGAGCAGCCCTGTACAGAGCTCTGTCACCTGACCTGAAGGCAGCATCGCGGGCTCTGAGGAGTGTGCGGACCTGGCTGGACATCCAGGGTTTCTGGTTTGGGAAAACCCGTATGTTTTTGTCTACAGTCACATTTCCGATGCAGAACTTGATATAGTCCAGCACCGATTCTGTGAGTTTCCAGATCCTGGTGTTCGAATATGTCCCAGTTTGTCTGTCTCCTACCTCCCCCTCCACTCCCTCACCCCCTCCCATCACCTCTACCTCGCCTCTCACCTTCCTCTCTCTCCCTCCCCCTCTACCCCTTCTGCCCCCCTCCCTGCTTCCCCCCTCCACTCCCTCTGCTCCCACCTCCACCCCCTCTCCCTTCCTCTCACTCCCCCTCCTCTCTCCCTCCACCCCCTCTACTCCTTCCTCTCTCTCCCCCTCTGCCCTCCTCCCCTCAAACCCCCCTCTCTCCCCCACTGCCCTCCCTGCACAGCAACCCCCTCCCCTCCACCTCCCTTCCACCCCCTCACCCCTCTCTCCCCCCTTCCCCCGTTGAGGGGACGTGACCCAACCGGACCCCCTTGCTCTAAAAAAACAATACAATTAATTGAAAATACCTTTAATTTAATGAGATCCATGAAGGTGAGAAACTAAATGTTGGATATCGGGTTTGATTTTCGTAAGGAATAAGCGAAGGTCTCTTTCAGTGATTTTCAGACAGTTTCTCTGTTTGGTGACAACACGGGGGGGGAGCAACCCCTACAAACCCAATCACCGATACCAGATAGAAGATACATGGACAACTCCTTCGACCAATCATATAACAGTACCTGCAAACATCTTCATACATAGCAACAAAGTACAAACATAGAGAATTACACAGTAATTACAAATAGAAACATACCATTGAAGGGAAACAATCATGGGCGATGGTGGGGAGACACAGAAACAAAGTAGAAACATCTTTAGGGCAATAGGAAACTACCAGGTTCAGGCCACCTTTCTGGACCAATCTTCTTCTTAGGTCCCTTTCAGTCGTGGCTGACCATCGGTGTCTCCAGGGTGCTATTCCCTATATGGAGGACGCCTGTGCGTGACTTTATTTAATGTGGGGAGACACCCAGTCACCCCACGGTCCTTGACAGATTTAGGTCAGGATCCAGTTGCATGGAGTCCTAGACGACCGGAGACCCTTTTCTGCTGCAGGCTTCATCCGCCTTCCCAGCCGTTATAACGTTCCACTAAGGTCATCCATCGTCCTCCGCCTGTTCCACCGTTGAGGTCTTGGTTGGATTGCTCTTTGTCAGAGACCTCCCCCTCGATCTTACCGCCATGGGTGGCCCTACCAGGAGCATAGTTACAGACGGCATCGCTCTCAGGATCTCAGGTCCACACAAGCTTCTCCACCACACAATAAGGTGACAATCCACGGAGAAGGGACCAATCACAAGCATGTACTAAGCATCAGTGTTCTGTAACTCCTGCAAAAGCCCAGACTTTGTGGCAACCAGTAGGTCACAGGTGCAGAAGCTTCCTGAAACTTCTGCAAAGTTCCAGACTCAGTGGAGCCAGGTCCAGCAGCTTGCAAAGTGATGTCATCAGCCCATTCTCACAGGCACCCACTTGCCATTTCCCAAGTACCCAAATCCCTGCATACTTACATGTGCACCGATGAACCAATATAGTGGCGCATTGAATGAAAACGTTTTATGTATGTTCAATACTCATATAAGCGAGTTTGGTATTCCGACTGCGCATGCCCAGGTCATAGGTCACTGGAGAACAATATTGGATCGAACCGGGTCTCTCGTGCTGCAACCGCTGTTGAATTGCTACTAGAGTTAGCGACACTAGTTCTCCCTTTCTCCACTGGTCCATGCAGAAGGGCGGCCGGACGTGCCGATCCCTGTCCAGTGGCAGCCCCGGACTTGCAGCCAGCGTGGAGAAGAAAGCCTCTCTCCCATTCCCCAGCCCTGCCTACTCTCTCCTGCCATCTATCCCAATGACTGCCACTCCTTTGTGGGAACGGCTGCTCAGCGATTTCCATCGCTGCACCGACTGAGGCCGGTGCTCCGGGCATGTGGAGAATCGCACCTTCTCTCCCCTACAGTGAGTGGGACCCAAATCCTTCGGCATCTTCACAGGTCACAGAGCGACCTCGGCGGGCCGGTGACCGTCCGCTGCTCCTCTCGCCTTTTCCAGTGGTTGTCGTTTGGCCCCTCTGCCAGAGCAGCAGCGGGGAGGGAAAGTGCAATTCTCCACAGACCCGGAGCTCCGGCCTCAGTTGGTGCAGCCAGCGTGGAGAAGCAGCACCGCCCAGCCGGGGCAACCAACAGCCCCAGAGCAGACGTGGATCTCCGCGCCGCCGTTCCACCGCTGGGCTGTCCCTGTCCGGAGGCGGCCGGGCTCGCAGCCAGCGCGTAGGGGGCTCAGCGCCAGCTCCAGCCCGGCTCCCAGGGGGGGGAGGTTGGTGACGGTTAAACATTACAATATTTTACATAGTTAAAAATTAATGCAAATGCAGCATAACAGTTTAAAAATACATAATTCAAATACTTTTCTCTAAAATGATAGCAACTTTTTCTTTCCGCATACATTTTCTCACAGATTTGAGTTTATATATATTTGGATGTTTTTAATACAGCATGTAATTATTATGCCGCCCACCTGAAAGCTTAAATCCACCACTGGTGGGTGGTACCTCCCAGGTTGAAGAGCACTGCTCTCATCAACCATGAAACCAAGATGAAACTTACCACAAGAGCAGCAGGGTTGAACAGACAAAAACCAAATAAAAAATATCAATGGCCAAACTTCCGAGTGATGTGGTGCTGAATCTGACAGTGAGGCAATCCGGGCACTGTACTGAGACCATCTGAAACCCTTCCTAGCCAGTGCGTACCATGTCACACCAAGATACACATTCCAAGCAGATCTACATTTCAATGTAAACTCACAAACGATGCGAACAAATATCAAAGGTAATTTAATTTCAACTCCATGTGTTTGCCCTGTTGAATTCCTCCAGAAATGTTGTACTCATTGGTGCTGAGATATGACAATGCCTGGAGCTTCCTGCAGAACTTCACAACTCATTGATCTCTGGCAGAACCTGACTATGCTGTCTCAAAGGCAGGGCTGCCTAAATTGGGAGAAACTTGGGAGTGAGAAATTGCGAGAGACAAAGCCCGAGGGAGCGTAGAGACAGGAGGGGGGGGGGGGGGGGGGGGGGGGAGGGTGGTGTGGGAGGAGGGTTTCCCCCCCCTTCCTATTGGTATGGAACATTTGCATTTTTCAACTTGAAATTGTGCAATATGGTGCATACTGTAGCGAGTCTTTTAACTTACACTTGAATGCAATATATATGCTTTAAATCGGATTCGCTATGAATAAGGTTAGACTAAATTGCATTCCTAATTACATTCCACTGTAGAGCCCAGGCTCTCATCAACATGTGCAGCACATGAATGACCTTAGTATAGTCATGTATGGAAATCAAATTATAATCAGACACATGTTAACCAACCTGGGTCTCACTGCACACCTGGTGCTACTCCTGACCCTGACTCCAGTTGCATACCTTCTCTCATTCCTGACCGAGTCCACCTGGCCCCCCATTTTTACCCTGATCATAGCTGCTTACCTGCTTAGGTTCCCAGTGCTGAACACTCCCCTGGTCCCAGCTTTGACTGCACACCTAGTACTATTCCAGACCTTGACTATGGATGCACACTTGGCCTTGCTCCCAGCCATTCTGCACTGACAATATATCTGGCCCACACATAAAGCCCCATATCTGACCCCCTGGACTTAACCTATTATGTTCAAGTCCACAGGTGCTTATCCAATGCGTTAATCTTTTATGGGGCACTTCACAGACCAAATTATGTAGAACAAAATTTGCTACATCCATTGGCTTCCTTGTTATCTAACATGCTAGTTACTTTCTCAAATAAGTCATCAATTGGTTGAACACAATTTCTCATCCATAAAATTATACTTACTCAGCTGTATAAGTATTCTGCTACCATTTCTTTCATTTTCCGAACAAACTGCCCTGAAGTCATTTTCACTCGCAATATTTTCAGTATTTAGCTGTCTTCCTCTCAGCTGGGACTTATCCAAAATGCAAAGTCTAATAACTATATATTTGAGCAATATTATTCTATTAAATGTGATCTTGAGAGTACATAATATTTTCTGTGGTATTCATAACACAACAATGATAAAAATATCTTTATTTTGATTGCACCTACCAACATGCATACACTATTATATTACAGTTAATATGTAGCGAGGGCAAATTTTTGTTCCAATGCTCCCCATTCCCAATTACTTTTACATTGAAGTGATTGAAATCCAAGTGAAGTTTAAATGGCATCATAAAAGTAAAATCTCCGAAATGGATTCATTACGTGGTTGGTTGGGGTCAGTATCAGCACAATGACTATATTAAACTTTGAATCTTCAGATGTCCTGGTTCAAGCAAAAACTAAAGAAAAATAATAATCTCCTCACACATTCCCCTGCACGTATCTCTGTCACTCTTTTAATAATAATAATAATAATAATATATTTTATTGTCATTGCACGTTAGTGCAACAAGATTTAGTATGCAGCTCCAACTGATGAAAAAGAAAAGTAAAATAAATAAATAAGCTGTGTGTCGTGACCATCCGAGGGAGACAGTTCATGGGGGGTGGGGGGCACTCAGCAGGGCCGGTTCAGAGCCACTATAGCTCTTGGAATAAAGCTGTTTCTGAGTCTGGAGGTTCGGGCATAGAAGGCCTTGTAACGTCTGCCGGAGGGAAGTAGTTCAAACAGTCCGTTACAGGGCTCTCCTCTCCGCCTCCGTGCAGCTGAGATACCACACAGAGATGCCATACGTTAATATGCATCTGTGGTGCAGCGGTAGAACGTTGTCAGCAGCTGTTGGGGCAGACCAGTCTTTTTTAATGTCCTCAGGAAGAACAGTCGTTGCTGTGCCTTCTTGACCAGCGCAGCGTTGTTGGTGGACGATGTGAGGTCCTCTGAAATGTGAGTGCCCAGAAACTTAAAGCTGGACACTCTCTCCACACTTTCCCCGTAAATGGCGATTGGGGCGTATTCTCCATTGTGGGACCTCCTGAAGTCAATAATCAGCTCCTTGGTCTTGGAGGTGTTTAGTGACAAGTTGTTACGTGTGCACCAGTTCGCCAGGTTCTGCACCTCTGCCCTGTATTTTATTTCATCACCGTTGGTGATCAGCCAAAATATGCCCCTTCTTTGAACAAGCTCTTAAATATCGCATCTTAATCAGTTTCCATCTGATTACACTCCTTGAGGATGTTCATCTACATGTTCAATTAATAAAACAATGAGATTGGGGACATTTTTATTCAACCTGTCAAAGAAATTGGGAGGGGGGGGGGGGGGGGGGGGTTAGAAATAGTCAGTGTGGTAAACAAACATAATAGTTGAGTGGCAAATGACAATAGTGCCACCTTCCCAATATTTAACTGAAGGAAATGATGGGTTATCGGGGTTGTATGTTGTGACAGACAACCTGACACCTTGTATGTAATTTTAATATTACACTTATCCCATCCCCCTGGAAATTCCGGATTAATAAATTAAGGTTTTGTCAACTAATTACAAATCAATAACATTAGCCAACTCCGAAACATGAAGCGCTGAGCATTGGGATCCAGACATCAAGGACAACTGGCCTCAGTTCCCCGCTCACATCTGGCAGTGTTCTCCGTCTGAACCAGAAGCCGCGGAGCGTTTTTGAAAGTGGGGAGGCTGAGCAATCACAGATCACTCGCCTTGGGGGTACCCGGTGAGGGAATGGAGCAACCGAGTGGGAGGAGGGTGTGAAAGGGGGGTATCCCCCCTCCCACGGTAGGGACTTTTTGAAATTTGATGTATTAAAATCATGTTTTAGTGCATTGTAGATGTATGATTTCGATATTTTTTGAATTAAGAATTTTTAAGAGGAGACTTTTTAAGGGGTAACTTTTTCCACACAAGGGGTGGTGGGTGAATGGAACAATAGACAATAGGTGCAGGAGCAGGCCATTTGGCCCCTCGAGCCAGCACCGCCATTCTATGTGATCATTGCTGATCATCCACAATCAGTACCCCACAACAAGCTGCCTGAGGAGGTAGTTGAGGCAGGGACTACCAAACATTTAAGAAACAGTTAGACTTACATGGATAGGACAGGTTTGGACCAAAAGGTAGGTAGCGTAGCTGGGACATTTTGGCGGGTGTGGGCAAGTTGCGCTAAAGGGCCTGTTTTCACACTGTATCACTCTATGACTACATTATACCTCCATCATGCATGAATGCTTCAAAATCAAGTGATCGAGTTTTATTGACATATACTCAAGCGTAGAAACATAGAAAATGGGTGCATGAATAGGCCATTCGGCCCTTTGAGCCAGCACTACCATTCAATATGATCATGGCTATTCATCTAAAATCAGTACCTTTTACTGTTTTTTCCCCCATATCCCTTGATTTCGTTAGCCCCAAGAACTAAATGTAACTCTCTCTTGAAGACATCAAGTGAATTGGCCTGCACTGCCTTCTGTGGCAGAGAACTCCACAAATTCACAACCTGATCCATTCCGGTCACCTGGGCGAATTTGGCAGCGGCGTAATGCCTCCGACGTCTCAGACGGCCCGGGACTCTTGCACTGAGGCTGCTCCATGGCCGAAGCTGCAGCAAGCGACTTGCCAGCCCGGAAAACACTTGTCAGCCCCGCTCCCCATCCGCATCTGTCCCCGCTGCTGCTTCTGCTTTCAACACCCGTGGCCCATGCAGTTGATATAAGTTTTGAATTTTCGTTGATCACAGAATTACTCACCGAGTGTGAGAAAGTTGTGATCAATGTGAGAATTTGGCAAAATGCATGATTCTCACACTCTATTCATGAGAGTTGGCTGCACTGCCTCTCTATCCCCCTCTCTCCGTCTGTCTCTCCCTCTCTCTCCTCTCACCCTCTATCTGTCCCATTCCCTCTCTCTTATCTCTCCCTCTCTCTCTCCTCTCATCTCCTCTCTCCTCTCCCCTCCCTCCCACCCCCTCTCTTTCCCTAACCTCTCCCTCCCCCCATCCATCCCTCCTCTCTCTCCCCCTTACTTCTCTCTCCTCTTCCTCCTCTCCTTCTCCCTCCCTCTATATCTCCTCTGCTCTCCCCTTATCTCTCTCTCCTCCTCTCTCCCTCTCTCGCTCCCCATTTCTCCCTCCCACCTCACTCTCCCCCTTGCTCTCTCTCCTCTCTTTTTTCTGTCTCTCACCTCTTTCTCTTTGCTCCCCTCTCTCTCTTTCACCGTTTTCTCTCGTCCCCTCCTCTCTCCCTCTTCCCCTTCTCTTTTACCACCCCTCTCTCTTCCCTCTCCCTCTCCCCTTCTCTCCTACCCCTCCTCCCTCTCTACCCCCTCTCTCTCCATCTCCCCCTTCCCTCTCTCTCCCCCCTCTCTCCCTTCCCACCTCACTCCCCCTCTCCATCTACCTCACCCCCTCTCTCTCTCTCCTCTCCCCTCTCTCTCCTCCTCTCCTCTCTCTCTCCTCTCCCCCCCGTCTCCTTCCCCCCTCTCTCTCCCCCTCCCTTTGAGAGTCTCTGTCCCTGCAGAGACTCTCACGGCAGCGGCACAACGCTTCCGACGCCCAGGGCCTCTTGCACTGAGGCTGTTCCATGACTGGAGCTGCAGCAAGTGACTCGCCAGCCCAGCAAACACTCGCCAGCCCGGCAAACACTCACCAGCCGGCAAACACTCGCCAGCCGGCAAACACTCGCCAGCCGGCAAACACTCGCCAGCCCCTGCTCCCTGCATGTGCCCCGCCACCGCTTCTGCTTCCATCCCTCCCTCAGCCCTTGCTCTCAACACCCGCGACCCATGCAGTTTATATGAGTTTTTACATTTTCGCTGATCACGGAATTTCTCACGACAGAGCATGAGAAATTTGTGATCAGCGTGAGTGCGCGTGAATTTGGCCAAATGTGTGATTCTCATCCCCAAAGCGTGTGAGTTGGCAGCCCTGCAAATGATCTTGGTTAAAGACAGTCCTGTGTGCTATTCCATGCTTTGACTTGCAGGTCACAGCTCTTAGAAAATAAAAATAAATGTGAATTTGGAGAGAGGTAGAGTGCAAGAGAGAGAGAGAGAGATGAAGTTACAATTTGGAAGATGGGGGAAATCGTTTGGATTGGACAGAGAGGATGGGACTTCCATGTGTTAAGCAGCAATACAACAGACAGCTTCAAGTCATTTTCAACTCTGCACTTACCACAATGCCAAAAGGAATGATTGTATCATCACCTGCCTGGAGATGTGCTGATGACAGTCTGAGGGATAAATAAAAGTTATACCAAGGATAAACACGGGTTGTCACATATATTATTTATTGAACAGTGAGCATTCAAAGAAACCAAGTACAACATAGTTGACAAAAGTGGGGGGGTAAATAAGAGCTTCACCGAGGTTGAACAATTTGTCACGGGATTATTTATTAAACAGTGAGCATAGAATGAGACCGAGTGCAACATCAGTTGACAAAAGTGAGAGCTACACCGAGGATAAACACCTGCTGTGGAGGAATTGTTTATTGAACAGCGAGCATGGAATGAGACCGAGTACAACAGTTGACAAAAGTGAACTTACCCACAGGCCGAAGTGTGAGAGTGGAAGAAAGCCCCGGCTTGGATCAGACCCGGACCCGCCGCCAGAGGCGAAGGCCTGATGTCCCCATGTCCCTGTCCCGCTCCCGCCAAGCCGAGCGGCCGCCCAACCGCCGCCCCCCAACCGCGCGCGCCCTCTGTAAACCGCCGCCCCCCCCCCAACCGCCGCGTGCCCTCTGTAAACCGCCGCGCGCCCTCTGTAAACCGCCGCCCCCCAACCGCCGCGCGCCCTCTGTAAACCGCCGCCCCCCAACCGCCGCGCGCCCTCTGTAAACCGCGCGCCCTCTGTAAACCGCCCGCTCATTGGCCGAGCGCTCGAGAGCTCGCTGGCCGCGTCGCGCGGCAGCCGACAGGCGCCATTTTGTGGCCGTTTTCCCGCCCGTCTCCAGCTCGACCACCGCCGCCGGAC
This sequence comes from Leucoraja erinaceus, assembly GCF_028641065.1. Classification (NCBI taxonomy): domain Eukaryota; kingdom Metazoa; phylum Chordata; class Chondrichthyes; order Rajiformes; family Rajidae; genus Leucoraja; species Leucoraja erinaceus. The sequence continues at coordinate 2,281,458 of NC_073388.1, read as the reverse complement.
TCTCAGCTTCCCCTTTCACTGACAGACACGTCCCCCCTTTCCGCCTTGTCTGCCTAAACCTACGTGATCTCCCGTTTCTAAACCCTTTAACTCCCCCTCCCATTCCAAGAAAGTTCTCGACCCAAAACGACACCCATTCCTTCTCTCTCGAGATGCTGGCTGACCCGCTGAGTTACTCCAGCCAGTTTGTGCGCCTATTTTCTACGTCGACCTTTCTGTCCTGTTTATCCACCATTGTTTGAGTGGGCCCTTATGTAAATTGGATGAACAGCACCTCATATTTTGCAGAATATAACCCAGGGTATGATATTGATTTATCTAACTTCAAGTAACCCTTGCATCCCCCTTCTTCTCTCCCCAACCCTTGTTCTCAGATTAGTCCTGATTATTTTTTCTGCTTGCATGCCTCGTTGTCACCTTCCCCTCAGCTAACAATGAACAATGCGGGAGATGCTGGCTTAAACCGAAGATAGATCCAAACAGCTTGAGTAAGTCAGCATCTCTGGGGAAAGGGAATAGGTGAAATTTCGGGTCGAGACCCTTCAGACTGAGTGTCAGGGTAAAGGGAAACGTGAGATATAGAGGTGATGTAAAGATATAGAACAAATTAATGAAAGATGCAAAAAAGTAGGAGGTATCACAGAGGGGAAACTGAGAGACGATGTTTCAGAACTTGGCGGAGAGAGGAGAAGAACTTCTTCAAATGGTCGCATCAAATGAGACAAAACCTGGTAATTATTCATGTTTTCCTTCTACTACACCATACTAGGGGTGATAGTTCTTACTTTCAAGGTAAAACCTCTTGAACCAGAACAATTGTAATTGGAGTTTCTCCTTTGATCTAAAAGGGTGTCACTGCCCTCTCCTTACCCTTCACTGAGCTTCTTATCTCTCCCTCTCCTATCTGGTATCTAAATTAGCTATCACGCACCTTAACATAATGCACTCACATAAATCTCACGACCAAGAGTTATCTATTATCTCACTGGACGCAGAAAAAGCGTTTGATCAAGTAGAATGGGATTATATGATTAAAGTATTGCAAAAATTCCAATTGGGAGAAAACTTTATCGCATGGATAAAACTATTATATAACAAACCTACGGCTAGAATATTAACTAATAATATTTTATCCTCGAAATTTGAACTATCAAGGGGCAATAGACAAGGATGCTCATTATCACCACTGTTATTTGCTTTGGCAATTGAACCCCTTGCTGAAAAAATAAGAACACATCCGGATATTCATGGTTATAATACAAAATACTCAAAGAATAAAATATCCCTATATGCCGATGATGTACTACTGTATATCACAAAACCACAAATTAGTATACCAAACATATTAAATTTAATTGAGGACTTTGGATCCTTTTCGGGATATAGAATAAATTGGAACAAAAGTGAAATTATGTCGATAAAACCAAAAGACTCAACACATCTTCGGAAATTTCCCTTTAAAATAGCTACAGAAAAATTCAAATATTTGGGAATTGAAATTACTAGAAATTACCAGGATATGTTTAAAGCCAATTATAATCCCTTACTCAAGAAATTGAATAATTTGATTAAATTCTGGAAAACACTTCCGATGTCCTTAATAGGCAGAATAAATGCTATTAAAATGGTTTTCTTACCACAAATTCTATACCTATTTCAATCAATACCTATATATCTCCCAAAAAAGTTTTTTTTTAAATTGGACTCAGACATTACAAATTTTATATGGGATTATAAATCCCATAGAATACAAATAGCACACCTTAATAAACGAAAAGAGCTGGGGGGTCTAGCGCTCCCTAATTTTATGTATTATAATTGGGCAGTAAATATTAAAAATATGATTCACCTGCTGGATAATTCTGCACAGCAGGCGGACTGGATGGTAATGGAAAAAGGGGACTGCTCCCCGAGTAATATAGGAGCGACCATCCTCTCACCAATAAATTTGAATAATAAAAATTATAATAAAAATCCAATTATACATAACACAATAAGAACATGGAAACAAATAAAACAGAATTTAAAATTAAGAAACCTATCTCTTTTAATACCAATAGTCAATAATCCATCGTTTAAACCATCAATCATAGACAAATCATTTATACAATGGGAAAGAATGGGAATTAAAACGCTCGAAGATCTGTATGAATTGGGGAATTTACTATCATTTCAACAACTACAACTGAAATATAATTTGAAAAATAACCAATATTTTAAATATCTTCAAATTTGTGATTATCTGAAAAAACACACAAAAGACTATCATGATATGCCTTCCGACTTATTGGATGAAGCAATGAAGACCAAGGCGGAATCAGCTAATTTAATATCGTACCTATATAATATCATTTTAAACATAGAAATACCCACAACAGATGGAATTAGAAAAGATTGGGAACAAGAATTAGCTATAAAAATCTCAAAAGAGACCTGGGATAATCATTTACTACAGGTGCATAAATGTTCGATCAACGTACGACATACGCTCATCCAATTTAAAACATTACATAGATTATATTATTCAAAAACTAAATTAAATAAAATCTTCCCTAATGTTTCACCAATCTGTGATAAATGCCTGTGTCAAGAAGCTACCATAGCGCACTAATTTGTTTTTTGTACAAAAATCCAAAAATTCTAGTATGAAATATTTGATATTTTTTCAAAATTGATCAAAATAAAACTGGTACCAAAACCAGAATGGATTATCTTCGGAATATCGGAAGATAACCCTGAATTAAACGTGTTTCAGAGGAATTTATTTAATTACGGGCTAATAATGGGAAAAAAGCTTATACAGGTGCACAACCTTTTATCCGGTGTTCCAGAAACCGAAAAGCTCCGAAAACCGACCATTTTTTCCAGATGTCGTCTGCGCACCAAAGCTCGCGTTTGGCGCCAAACCTGACCCAAAACGACCCACGGTCAACCCAGGTCTGTACTACTGTAGCGGCTGCCTCCTCCCTGGAGACCGGGAGACGCTTAAACATCTGTAAATCATTGCTTAAATGTTAGTCAGTTAGTTTGGAGGGCTTTTATGTGAAGGGGGGTGAAGGGGTAAACTTTAATTCTTAGTCCCCTACCTGGTCGGAGAGGCGGGGAGCGGTCAATGCCTTACCGGGTCGCTGTGCAGTAAGCTCTGTGGCCGGTGGGGCCGCGGGTGGCGCCGGTTGTAGCTCCGACCCCGGCAACTCTACCCCTTGCTGCGAGGCGCTCCAAATCCAGCGCGGCCCGCGGCCGGACGCCCCAGCTCCGCGAATGTCGGGAGTCGGCGGCGTCGCAGCGCTGGGATACCAGCGGGGTGCGGCAATGCCTTACCGGGTCGCCGTGCGGCAAGCTCCGGAGCGCTGTGGCCGCCGACACACAACATCGCGGAGCGTCGCTGGATTTGGAGCCGCACAGCCAGGGGTAGAGTTGCCGGGGTCGGAGCTCCAACCGGCGCCGCCCGCGGCCGGTGGTGCCCCCAGCTCCGCGGCTCCAAATCCAGCGACGCTCCGCGAATGTTGGAAGAAGGCGGCCACAGCGCTCCGGAGCTTGCCGCACAGCGACCCGGTAAGGCATTGCTCGCTCCCCGCTGGTATCCCAGCGCTGCGACGCCGCCGACTCCCGACATTCTCGGAGCTGGGACGTCCGGCCACGGGCCGCGCTGGATTTGGAGCGCCTCGCAGCCAGGGGTAGAGTTGCTGGGGTCGGAGCTACAACCGGCGCCGCCCGCGGCCGGACGGAGCCCCCAGCTCCGCGAGGTTGGGAGTCGCCGACCAGGTAGGTAGGGGACTAAGAATTAAAGTTTCCCCCTTCACCCCTACACCACCACCACCACATAAAATCCCTCCAAACTAACTGACTAACATTTATGCAATGATTCTCCCGGTCTCCGGGGAGGAGGCAGCTGCTCCAGACTTTTCAAGCCGCCCGCGCTACCTACCTAATCTACGCTAAAAATCTTCCATTCTGAAATCCGAAAATGTCCGAAATCCGACAAGTGTCTGGTCCCAAGGCTTTCGGATAAAAGGTTGTGCACCTGTACTTAAATTCTGGAAAAATGCGCCGACACCAACAATAAAAATGTGGATATCAAATATGTTTGAAACATTACATCTGGAAGAGATGAGATTCCTCCTAGCAGGTAAAGCAGACCAATTCCAAAAGACGTGGTCTATGTTTCTGGACCTATTACAAGTATGAGGTGCAATAGTAATTAAAAAAAAAAACAAATATATAAATAAGTGGTATCAGGACCTGGTAACGGGAGGTAAAATAACAAAAACAGACTTGGTTGGTAGTCCCCTTTCTGCGGAGTTTAATGTTATAATAGAGCGATTGTTTCTATTTTCTCTCTCTTTCTTTTCTAGGGTCTATTTTCTCACTTTACTTCCTTCTCTAACTTCTTTCCTAAGGGGCTTTCTTTTCCCAACACTCTTGCACTGCACGACTCTCTTGCACTTTCTTTACTTTCCTTACTTCTACCTTTTTTTTAAAGCTCAAAAAAAATGAAGCGGTACAAAAAATGTATTAAGATATATGTGTTGTGTAGGATTGTAATTTACCGTACTTCTAATAAAAATATAATAAAAAAAAAAATAAAAAAAGCTATCACGCACAACTTTCAAATATTTCAAAGCCACACTTTTGTGGTTTCAATGGTTACACTTTCATTGACCCATAGACCTCAATCGGTGAGGATAGGTGATAACATCTCCACTATAATTGTCAACATTGGTGCCCCATAAAGTTGCGTTCCTAGCCTCCTACTATACTCTCTATAGGGTGATTTCACTAAAGGTCACTGGAGCGTAGATCCGCACCCACGTGACCAAAATTCTCAAGTGGAGGACACTCGAGGGTTCCGGTACATGTTAGTGCATGGGAAAAAACGCATTTTCCCACCCGTTAAAAACATAGAAAACGGCGAGGTTGTGAGCTGCAATTTACTGTGCCAGTCGGGGTGACCGTGAGGCACAGCTACCTAGATTTACAGGGGAAAAAAAGATAGCAAGTAAGGTAAATTCAAGAGGGAACTGAAGGTGCCAAACCGGCGGAAGTGAACAGCCGACATTTGCCGTGGATATTTAAAGGTCCAAAATATCGGGAATTATCGCGTTTGCTCGCTGAATTTCATCAAAAGTAAGTTAATAATGCCTTACTTTTGATTAAATGGCGGGGTTCTGAAATGGTAGTAACACCACTTCACTTTACTGACTTCTCCCGGGCCTAGCAGTGCAGCCGAGCTCCCGGTGGATACAGGGCCTGGTCGCTGGGCCTTCCAAGGCACTGCCAGCACCCGATTGAGTGAACCGCCGCCCTGCTTCTTGGACTGCCACAGCTTGTCCGCACGCTCCGCTCGCTGCAGAGGGTCTTCAAAATTCTCACCTGCGAGGAGCAGGTAGATGTCGTCTAACATTTGCTCCAGAAAGGCATGTTCAAACAGGAGACAGGGCTGATGACCGTCCATCAGAGTCAGCATTTCGCTCATGAGCACCGACTGCTTGCGATCGGCATGCCCGCCCATGTGCATGAGACGTGCTGCTCAATCCTGGCGGCTGAGCCCAAAGTAGTCTAAGCTCTTTGAGGCCCCAGTACTTGTCCACATAATAATACCGGGCATCATCAGCCATCATGCCTCGGCCTGCTGACACCACACTTGGGGCTGCAATGTCCAGAACAGGGGCAGCTTAAGAGCGACAGCGTTTTGCTGGGCTGGATCAGCGGTAACTTCGGGTTGAGCGTTGGCTGCTTCCATTTTTCAAATCTAAAATAACCGTTTTGGATCGTTGGAGTCACGAATATAGCGAGACACGTGTTGTTAAACAAAGTGATCTTTATTAAGTTGAACAAATAACACCCACACATGACTGGGAGGGTTTCCCAAAGTTTTATGTATATCACAGGGCACACCCCTAAGCCACGTGACCACTTCTTCCTGCCAAACCTAGTCATGTGACCCTGCCAGTCCGAGGGCCGAGGGTTCGCCCAATAAGTGGCCTAACCACCGGGTGGCGTTACAATGGGTTATATATATGGTAGGAAAATGCATGTGCTATTCTGTGTTTGTTGAGACTAATTAATGTTACATTGTAATGTGTAAACAAACAAATCCTCCAGACATACGATGTTTGATCATCTGTAATGTAATAGACAAATGCAACTTTCGAATATTTTACATAGGTTACAGTGTTTTCAAATGATTGAGAACTTACTAGCTTTTGATAATTTTGATTATTGCTTTACCAAGAGGTTGGACAGACTGATTGTTTTCTCTAGTGTGCCAGAGGTTGAGGGGATGTAATGAGTCAACTCGAACACACATCAAGGTACAATGCATCTATCTATATTACTAAGTCTATATTACTAAAATAACCACTTCCTGTTGTTCTGTATATTGATTTTAGAAAAAAAAAATGCTGCCACTTACGGCTGTGATTTTTGGCCATTGTACTCAAGAGTCCCCTTCCCCTGCGCAGGACAAGAGGATTTTTCTCATCGATGAAAAATAAGAGTTATTAGTGTTTTAAAAATGTTGAGATTCATTCTCCTGAAGGCCATGCACCTTCCGGAGGGACTATTAGCCCAGAAGTGTTGTGTGCCTCAGTCAGTCTCTGCAAGATGGGGGAGCGAGAGGGTCACGAATCTCAGTCTGAGCTGTGAATAACACTGAACACATGTCTACTAAACAGTGAGTGGTTTTACTGACCTGTCAGTGCCCTTATTGTGGCAGTCCCTGGGGGGTAGGCCACTCCTTGGATCATCCCCCTCACCGATTGAGGGACAGGGGCGTTGGTCTGCCACGGGGTTTACCGGTCGACTCCCGAGGGGTAGAGATAAGAGTGTCGGTGTGTGTTCTTGGACTGTTGGAATTAAAAAGCTTCTTTTGAATCCGCCTGGCGTCCGGTCTTTTCATGACCTTGACCAGGCCACTACACTGGTGACCCCGACGTCGTTCATCACGCGTCGTGATGGATAATAACGCTGTTGCGATGAAGCTCCCAACTCTATGGACTGAATAACCCGAAACCTGGTTCCAGCAGGCAGAGGCACAGTTTGCTGTGCGAGGTATCACGCAGGATGAGACTAAGTACTTTTACGTGGTTGGCTCGCTTGACCAACTGACCGCGAGGTGGGTTAAGCCTTTCCTCAGGGCCTCCCCGGTAGCAAACAAATATGCTGGCCTTAAAGCATTTCTCATCAGGAGGTTTGGCCTGGGTGATGCCCAGCGGGCAGCTCGCATTTTCAGAATGGACGGCCTGGGCGACCGCCAGCCGTCTGCCCTCCTGGAAGACATGCTCACCCTAATGGGGGACCATGAGCCGTGCTTTCTCTTTAAATATGCCTACCTGCAGTAGCTGCCTCCCGACATTCGCATGCAGCTCGCCAGGGATCCGTTTACCGACATACTGGCGCTGGGTGAACATGCCGACGAGCTGTGGAATTCTCGCCATCGCAACCTGGAAGCAGTGGACGTCCTTCCCGAGGCGTTTGAAGACTCAGAGCGGGTCGGGACCGCTATCCACCACGTCTCCACTGCTCCCGGTCGGCCCCCGCGGCAAAATCCGGCGGCCATTACGCATTCAACAGCAGGCACGTCCTTCCAGCACGGCCAGCCTGCACTTCAAACCAATGCCAGCAGAGGTCGCTGGCGCTCAAACCAGCCTGCAGTTCAACCAGACGCCAGCAAAGCTGGTTGGTGTTATCATCGCCGCTGGGGAGCTGCAGCCAGGCTTTGTCGCCCACCCTGTTCGTTCTCGGGAAACTAAATGACATTCACTGCTCGTGGATGTCAGCGATTCCTTCGGCGGCCGGCACGATTCATCGCGTTTTCGCTTGGGATCGCCGCAGTGGGGGATGTTTCCTCGTCGACAGTGGTGCGGAAGTGAGTGTTCTGCCTCCCTCCATCACTGACATCCGGGCGGGCAAACAAGACCCACTCCTCACCGCGGCAAACGGGAGTGCTATTCGCACCTACGGGTTTCGCACCATTCCCCTCAACTTTGGCCGCAACTCGTTTTCGTGGAGGTTCATCATTGCAGACGTTTCCCAGCTGCTGCTGGGCGCCGACTTCCTTAGAGCCCATTCACTGCTCGTGGATGTCAAGCGGCGGCGCCTGATGCACTCTGTCACGCTGGAGCCAGTCTTCCTCCGTACTGGTGATCCTGTAGCACGCCCTGATGGCCCCCTGTCATCCGTGGATGCGACTTTCGCACGTATCCTGGCAGATTTTCCTGGCATTCTCGAACCCCACTTCCATTCCTCCACCCCGAAGCACGGGGTGGAGCACCATATCCCCACTACTGGCCCACCTGTGCATGCCCGGGCACGTCGTCTCGCCCCAGACAAGCTCCGTCTAGCTCGGGAGGAGTTCCGCCAGATGGAGGCGATGGGCATCGTGCGTCCCTCCGATAGCCCATGGGCCTCACCGCTCCACATGGTCCCTAAGAAGGACGGGGGCTGGCGCCCGTGTGGCGATTACCGTCGCCTGAATGATGCGACCGTCGCCGACAGGTATCCGGTCCCGCACATTCAGGACTTCAATGCCCATCTGGCTGGGGCATCCGTATTTTCCAAGGTGGACCTCGTGCGAGGGTACAATCAAATTCCAGTCCGCCCCGACAATATCCCGAAGACGGCCATTATCACACCATTTGGTCTTTTCGAATTTGTGCGGATGCCGTTTGGGTTGAAGAACGCCGCGCAGGCCTTTCAGCGGCTTATGGACTGCGTGTGCCGCGGATTGGACTTTGTTTTTGTGTACCTGGACGACATACTCGTGGCCAGTCGCTCGCGGCAGGAGCACTGCACCCACCTCCGTCAACTGTGTCAGCGCCTCAGCGATTTCGGTTTAACTATAAACGCGTCCAAGTGCTGTTTCGGGGTGACGGCTATCAACTTCCTCGGCCACCGCGTGACTGAACAAGGGGTGGTGCCTCTGCCGACCAGGGTGGACGCTATTCGCAGGTTCCCCCGTCCGACCACAGTTAGGGGCCTGCAGGAATTCGTGGGAATGGTCACTTTCTATCACCGCTTCCTGCCGTCAGCGGCTGCGGTCATGCGTCCGCTTTTCAACCTGATTGCTGGTCATCGCAGGGAGGTTGATTGGTCCGTGGAAGCAACAGCGGCATTTGAGAGGGCTAAGCAGGCACTGGCTGAGGCCACAATGCTCGTCCACCCACGAGAGGATGCCACGACCGCCTTGACGGTGGATGCTTCGGAGATTGCGGTTGTGGCAGTGTTAGAGCAGCTCATTGAGGGTTGCTGGCGGCCACTTGCCTTCTTCAGCAGGCATCTCAGTGGACCACTGCGTCGTTACAGCGCCTTCGACCGTGAGCTCCTTGCCCTGTATCTCGCCGTACGCCATTTCCGCTATTTTCTGGAGGGGAGACCATTTACTGCATTCACGGACCACAAGCCACTAACCTTTGCGTTCGCCAAGGTATCAGACCCGTGGTCTGCCCGGCAGCAGAGGCAGTTGGCGTATGTGTCCGAGTACACCACCTCCATCCGGTTCATTGAGGGCAAATTTAACAGGGTGGCCGATGCCTTATCAAGACCTGCAGTCCACGCGGTTCTCCAAGTCGGTGAGAGGATCAACTATTCCGACCTGGCAGCCGCTCAGCTGGTCGACGAGGAGATGGCTGCCTATCGTACAGCAGTTTCGGGCCTGCAGTTGGAGGACGTTGTCTGTGGTCCTGGGGGTACCACGCTGTTGTGCGATGTCTCCTCTGGAGTTCCGCGACCCATCGTCCCGATCGCCTGGCGGCGCAGGGTGTTTGAGGTGCTCCATTGTCTTGCGCATCCCTCCATCAGGGCAACAACGGCCCTGGTAGCTTTATGTGGCATGGATGCGGAAGGAGGTTGGACATTGGGTGCGCACTTGCATCCCGTGCCAGACCGCCAAGGTGCAACGACACGTGCACGCGCCATTGCAGGAGTTCCCCATTCCTCATAAACGTTTCGACCACATTCAGGTGGACATCGTGGGGCCGCTGCCGTCGTCCCAGGGCATGACGTATATATTTACCGTTGTGGACCGCTTCACGCGGTGGCCTGAAGCCATTCCGCTACAGAATTCCACCACAACTACCTGTGCTCGAGCATTGTTGGTGCACTGGATCGCCCGGTGCGGGGTTCCACTGGACATAACATCCGACCGGGGGCCTCAGTTCACGTCAGAGCTGTGGTCGGCCATGGCACGCCTCCTGGGTGTTCGTCTGCACCACACGACAGCGTACCACCCGCAGTCGAACGGCCTAGTGGAACGGTTTCACCGACAGCTTAAGGGTGCCCTAAGGGCGCGGCTCACTGACCCAGACTGGGTAGACGCTCTACCGTGGGTTTTGCTGGGGATATGCAGGCCTCCTCCTCCGCTGAGATGGTGTATGGGTCTCCGTTAACGGTGCCTGGGGAGTTCATCCCGCCGGCACGTGGCCAGGTGGAGCAGCCTTCAGAAGCTCTGCAACGTCTTCGGCAGACAGTGGGCAAGCTGGCACCGGTGCCCACTTCTCGTCATGGGTCCTTCCGTCCGCACGTTCCCTCTGCTCTGGAGGACTGCCAGTTTGTTTTTCTGCGCAGGGATGCACATCGGACACCTCTACAGCGGCCGTACGAAGGTCCTTTCCGGGTCTTGGAACAGGGCTCGTCGACATTCCTCCTGGACATGGGGGGTCGGCGGGAGACTGTTTCAGTTGCGCGGTTGAAGCCAGCACATATCGATATCGATCGGCCGGCGCTGGTAGCACTGCCCCGTAAGCGAGGGCGGCCTCTGTCTAGGGTACCTCCTCCTTTGGTTACTTCGTACCCCGCACTTGTTGATCAGGCGCCTGTTCCGGGTCCAAGCGTAGTGTGCACCCGGTCTGGCCGTCGTGTACGCCGTCCTGTCCGTTTCGTACCTCGGGTACTTGGGGGGGAGGGGGGGGTCCTGTGGCGGTCCCTAGGGGGTAGGCCACTCCTTGGATCATCCCCCTCGCCGATTGAGGGACAGGGGCGTTGGTCTGCCACGGGGTTTACCGGTCGACTCCCGAGGGGTAGAGATAAGAGTGTCGGTGTGTGTTCTTGGACTGTTGGAATTAAAAAGCTTCTTTTGAATCCGCCTGGCGTCCGGTCTTTTCCTGACCTTGACCAGGCCACTACAGTTTCAAAATATAGTTTGGAAATGCTAAAGCTGTGTTTCCTTTGGTTTGGAAATGCTAAAGCTGAGTTGCCGAATTAAAGTTGCCTTGCCTAATTAAAGTTGCCCTGCCTAATTAAAGTTGCCTTGCCTTCTATATTACTAAAAGTCTAATCTTGACCACTTCCTGTTTGTGCTTTATATTGATTGTAGAAAAAACGCTACCACATACGGCTGTAATTTTTGGCCATCTTACTTAGAGCTGCCCTCTGCTCATCGGGTGCTGAGAATTTTTCTCATCGATGAAAAATAAAAGAGTTATCAGTGTTAGGTGGCCTTGCACCCTGTTTGAAATGGAATTGCAAGGAATAGCCATGTCAACTGCCAGCCCACCAGCCGTGAGTGAGTGAGCTGCCAGCACAACAGGCTTGAGTGACTGAGCTGCCAGCCCAAGAATCCATTTGGTCCACAATGTCCATACGAGCCCTCTGGAAACCAGTCCCTTCAGCCCACAACACCCATACTAGCGCTCCAGAAAGCCCCCCCCCCCCACTGGCCACCAATATTGGAATTGCTGGAGAGGTGGAATATTACGTTGGAGGACCAGCCCTCCCGTGTGATTCTGGAACCCAACGGGTCGCACTTAGTCTATTATTTATTAAATCTACATACAGCACCTCAAGGCTCTCGCAATTTCGCGATCTCCCCCAGCTACGGGAACCCCGGACTTTAAACTTTCCCACGTTGGCTGTGGAACTCCCGACCCGACTGAGGATCCCAGGTACGGTACCTGGAGACCCCAGGATGACCCCCAGAGCCGACGGGCTGGATTTGCCAGGAACAACAGAGCTGGAGCTGCAGACTTTGAGGGAACCCCCGTTCGTTACGGAGCTGGAGCTGCCATTTGTGAGGGAATCCCCGTTCCAGCGCAGGTCCGCAGAAACAGCAGGTACAGCAAGTACAGTACCTGGAAACAAAGGGGAAGCCTCCATTGTGTCTGGAAAAGTGGCCGACAGGCAGGACTCCAGGTCAGAATGAAGCGCAGCGGACTTTGGCCCCTTCTCCCTACTATCCTAATGGCTAATGTACAGTCCCTTGAAAATAAAGTGGAGGACTTAAGGGCAAGACTGCTTTATCAAAGGGAGCTGAGGGAATGCTCTGTGTTCTGTTTCACAGAGACATGGCTCACCCCCAGCTCCGCAGACTCAGTGGTCCAGCCTGAAGGGTACTCCATCCACCGTGTGGCCCGTACCCTGGCATCTGGGAAAGGGAGAGGAGGGGGCGTCTGCCTCATGGTTAACTTTGCGTGGTGTTCCGACGTGGCAGTCCTGTCCAACTCCTGCTCTCCACACCTCGAACATCTGGCGGTGAAGTGCCGTCCCTTCTACCTCCCAAGAGAATTCACCTCCGTTATCCTGACCGCGGTCTACATCCCACCCCAAGCAGACGTCCGTCTAGCACTGGAGGAGCTGCATGCCGTCGTCAACAAACACCTGACGTCTTACCCCAAGGCATTTACCACCATTGCTGGGGACTTCAATAAGGCGAACCTCAAGAAACCACTCCCCAACTTCCACCAACATGTCTCCTGCTGCACCAGAGGACCTAACACCCTCGACCACTGCTACACCACCATCAAGAATGCCTATCGTTCTATCCCTCGCCCTCACTTCGGTAAGTCCGACCATTCTTTCTGCCTACAGGCAGCAATTGAAGAGCGCACCCCCAGAAGTGAGGACAGCCCAGAGCTGGTCGGGGGGGCAAAAGAACAACTCCAGGACTGTTTGGAGTCTGTAGACTGGGCAATGTTCAAGGACTCGGCAACGGACTTGAACGAATACGCCACAGTCGTTACAGACTTCATTAAGAAATGTGTGGAGGACTGCATCCCTACAAAAACCTTCCGAGTGTTTCCCAATCAGAAACCTTGGATGAACTTTGAGATCCGCACTCTTCTAACGTCCAGACACAGGGCATTCATGTCCGATGATACAGTGGCCTCCATGAAGTCCAGATACGACCTTGGTAAGGCCAAAAGGGACTTCTGCTCCAATCTGGAGGATGAGACAGATGTTCGGCAGCTGTGGCGGGCCCTGAATGCCATCACCTCCTACAAGGCGAAACCAGGAGGCAGCTCGAATGTCGGTGAAACATCACTCCCTGACGAGCTCAATGCGTTTTACGCACGCTTTGACAGGGAGAATACTGATGTGCTTTCCCGATCCCCCATTCGCTGTGATGGCATTTCAGTCTCAGTCACAGAGGCCGACGTCAGGAAATCCTTCAGAGGGGTGAACCCCCGAAAAGCACCTGGTCCTGATGGTATACCCGGTCGTGTTCTAAAAACCTGTGCAGACCAACTGGCGGGAGTTTTTACGGACATTTTCAACCTCTCACATCTGAGGTCTGAGATCCCCCACCTGCTTTAAAAGAGCATCAATTATACCGGTGCCCAAGAAGAGTAAGGTGACGTGCCTCAATGACTATCGACCAGTGGCACTAACGCCGGTGGTGATGAAGTGCTTTGAGAGGCTGATCATGGAGCAAATCAACTCCTACCTCGACAAAAACCTGGACCCACTGCAGTTCGCTTACCGCCACAACAGATCAACGGTGGATGCGATCTCGCTGGCCCTCCACTCCGCACTGGACCACTTGGACAACAAAAACTCATATGTCAGGCTGTTATTCATCGATTACAGCTCGGCATTCAACACAATCATCCCCTCCAAACTGGTTACCAAACTCACAAAACTGGGTCTCTGTGCATCCCTCTGCAACTGGATCCTCGACTTCCTCACCCACAGACCACAGTCTGTTCGTATTGGTGGAAATGTGTCAGCCTCGATAACAATCAGCACGGGACCACCTCAAGGCTGCGTGCTCAGCCCCCTGCTGTACTCACTCTATACCCATGAATGCGTAGCCAACCACAGTGCGAACTCCATCATTAAGTTCGCTGACGACACCGCTATTGTGGGGCGTATCACTGATGGGGATGAGTCAGATTATAAAAGGGAGATTGAGCAACTGTCCATATGGTGCCAGCACAATAACCTGGCCCTCAACATCAGCAAAACCAAGGAACTGATTGTGGACTTTAGAAGGAGTAGGAGGGGGACCCACAGCCCCATTTATATCAACGATGGTTGAAAGGGTCAAGAACTTCAAATTCCTGGGCATGCACATCTCTGAAGATCTTTCCTGGTCCGAGAACACAAATGCAATTATCAAAAAGCTCATCAGCTCTACTTCCTGAGAAGATTACGAAGAGTCGGTTTGTCAAGGAAGACTCTCTCTATCTTCTACAGGTGCACAGTAGAGAGCATGCTGACCGGTTGCATCGTGGCTTGGTTCGGCAATTTGAGCGCCCTGGAGAGGAAAAGACTACAAAAAGTAGTAAACACTGCCCAGTCCATCATCGGCTCTGACCTTCCTTCCATCGAGGGGATTTATCGCAGTCGCTGCCTCAAAAAGGCTGGCAGTATCATCAAAGACCCACACCATCCTGGCCACACAGTCATCTCCCTGCTACCTTCAGGTAGAAGGTACAGGAGCCTGAAGACTGCAACAACCAGGTTCAGGAATAGCTACTTCCCCTCAGCCATCAGGCTATTAAACCTGGCTCGGACAAAACTCTGATTATTAATAACCACTTTCTGCTATTTGCACTTTATCAGTTTATTTATTCATGTGTGTATATATTTATATCATGGTACTAGACCAAGTGCAGACCCATTGGGTCTGTTCCCCCAACGTGCGGTTGTGGGGGGGGGGGGGAGGCGGCATGCAACGTCACACACAGGGGGGAGGAGAGAGGGAGTGCTGAGAGGGGGATGGGGAGAGGGAGGGGGCAGGGAGGGTGGAGGGAAAGGGGTAGGGGTGTGTGGAGGGGGGGTTTAGGGGAGGGGATGGAGAGGAGGAGGGGGAGAAAAAAAGGGGAGAGCGAGAGAGGGAGGGGCAGTGGAGAGGGGGGGAGGAGGAGGGGGGGGGGAGGAGGAGAAGGGGGGGGGGAGGAGGAGAGGGGGGGGGAGGGGGGGGAGAGGGGGGGGGGGGGGAGAGAGAGTACCTTTTTACTTCAACCCAAACCCAAACAACCATTTGCAGGCAGTGCTTTTTATACCTCTAACCATATTTTCATTTTCAAACCAAATTAAGGGTACTCTCAGTGCTGTAAACATTTGTCAGTGTCATTGAGAGCTCTGATTCAGGCACACCACTTGCAGAGACTGATTGAGGCACACCACTTGCAGAGACTGATTAAGGCACACCACTTCCTGGTTTTGATAGTCCCTTCTCCTCCCTCCAGCAGGGGCAGCAGAGAGAATGGGGAATTTTGTAAAAACATTAATATCTCTGTCAATTTTCATCACCGGGAAAAATCCTCGGCACACATGCGGCGGAGGGGTGCTCTGAGTGAGGTGGCCAAAAATGACGGCCATAGGTGGCGGCATACTCTCGGAAATCGCAGCACAGAAAGTCAAAACCGGTCAAGAACAGAGTTTTAGTAATATAGATATGGATACATTTATCTGTTTTGTAGTAAATACCTACTATTTTCTGTGTGCTTAAGCAAAGCAAGAATTTCATTGTCCTATACAGGGACAAATGACAATGAACTCACTTGAACTTGAACTTGAGCAAGGATCTGCAGTCATCACATCTCCGAGCTGCTATTCATTCTAACTAGTGTAAGCAGGCTCTTGATAATATGAAGTACATGATAGGCGGAGTCGCTACAAACAAACACTATAATTGGCTAGTATGAAATAGCCATCCTTGTAGAAACAAAAGAAGCATCGGCGGCTAAGCAATATAGGAGGGATGTTAATAATACATTTGCAGAATCACACAAAATCGCCATATCTAACGGGTGGCCTGCAAACCCTTCCAGCCTGTGTGCGGTACGAGTCCGCCTCATCTCCTTTCATTGGAGATGGAAGGAAATGACCAGCGCCCAACTGGCAGGGAGGGTCTGTAAGATTAATACTATGCTGCAAACATTGCCTGAAGGGCAGAGTCAGTATGGGGAGACATTATCTCAGAAATACGACAGGCATGTTCTGCTTGTTCTAGGGTTAAATTAGCAATGTTACAAAATTTTGAGATTTAAAAAATCAAGTCTGCAATTTATCCCATCAGATAAAGCATAACAATAAGTTTAATTTGACACCTAATTCACTTTCATATCTCAAGTAATAAAAAAGTTATGGCCATTTTCATACTCGGAAATTAGCATCTTGTTCCCTATTGATTTTCTATGGACATAACAAAAAAGCTGTAATCGTGGACAGTCAAAAGCCCATAACCTTCTTAAAAATTAAGAGAACTGAATGAAATTTTCAGTTATCATAGATTGAAGCATTCTGAAACAAATATAAAATAATCTTACTTGGATGACCTGAAATTACAGCATATAATTAGTTAGTTACCCAATTGTAGCTAATTTCAAACTTCAATTACTAGATGTAAACATCTATCCATTTCTTAATAAATGATTAACATTTTTAAATAGCCCAAGTGTCCAAATAATATTCACAAATAATTCACAATAAAACATGATTTTAAAATATCATTTACATCAATTTATGGGCCAAATAGAAGGAATTTAGTGTTCATTTGTGTAAATTAAAGTCAATTTAAATCGGCTTTCTAGTGGGTTCCTGTGAACGCGCTGGTTTAGAACGTTCACATTGCACTGGATTTGTGCCCTCAAGTGCCCAGAAAAATACTGCGGGATATAAAGAGCCCAAAATGAACTACTCACTATAGAAAACTTTATATACAGGGTTATATACAAGCCCCATTTAATGTAAAAATAAGGTACATACCTTTAATTGTTTGCTTTATAAAACCCTGGGGCTGCGAGAGGTTGCGGAGTGAGAGAGTGATTTTTAAACTACTATAAATATTATACAAGGCTTTAAAAACTAATAATACCTTTTGCGACGGGGTCTTTCAGCGATTTTCTGTTAATGATTTACTAGGCTGAACATTTTCGATTGGAACAGCCTAGTAAAAATCGCGTTTTAAACCCGCCCCCTCTAACCAGCGCCAAAATCACGCACACGGGGTAGGGCAGATGCTCAGACACGATTCAGGTAGGTTTTGTAACATACCTAGTTAAATCAGTGTTGCTGTCAAAAATTCCTCCCACAAGCTTATCCCGAGTTAGTTCATTCCGTAAATCACGAAAGCGACAGTGTGCAGCCATGTGCTTCAAACTGCCAATAAATCGTTCAATTTGTTCGTTGACCTGCTGTAAACAAGCATAGAACTTGGTCCTTTCAATAATGTAGTTAGAGGGCAGGTCACACAGCTCTCTGAACTTTCTGATCAAAACCACTGGGTCGTCGATTGCTTCAGCAGGCACTCTGACATAACCATCATCTTCCAAAACACCAGGAGCAAAAGTAAAGTTGTCAGCACGATTCATTGCATCAGGTCCCGCCAAATTAAGCAGTACACAGACCTCGGGGGGGGATTATTTCGATGAACGATGCGAGCATCATGAGTGTAGTCACGCACGAAAAGACGCCAGTGTTCAGCTTGTGGGAGGAATGCTTGACAACAAGCTACGAGGTGAGCCCCCTCGCAACCCCTGCACTGGGTCTGCAATTCGTTGTGAAAGTTCCAACTATTTCCATGCTACAGGTCGTCAATTCTGTGCTGCCTATAGGAAAACCTGTAATTTCTGCAAGAAATTAAACCATTTTGCTCGGTGCTGCCATTCCCGTGTGACGCCTGCAACTTCAAGGACGAGCCTGCACCTGCTTCAACATGTTTACTGATTATGACTTCCAAGAGCCTGAGTCGCAATCCCACTTCTGACACCATGTAATGAGTCGACTCAAACACACATCAAGATACAACACATATTTATTAAATTCACGTATAGCAAGGATCTGCAGTAATCCCATCACCGAGCTGCTATTCATTCTAACTAGTGTAAGTAGGCTCTTGATAATATGAAGTACATAGTAGGCGGAGTCACTACTAACAAACACTATAACTGGCTAGTATGACATAGCCAATCTACAGGGGATTCCTGATAACAGTATATAAAATTATGGGAGGCATAGATAGGATAGTCCGTCACAACCCTTTTCCCTAGATGGAAATATCATAGTACATAGCTTCATGGTGACTTTAAGAATCATGTAACAGACTATAAAGGGAAGGCATGCAGTATCACTGGTGACACTGGGTCTTTTCCCAATAATTTACACTCTAAGTAGAAGTTCCATAGTGTTCGGGGAATCAGCAGCATCAGGCTCGTTTCGGTATCTTTCCCCTCTGTGCTGTTCCAAATATGGACCCCAATCAGGAGCTGATCTGCAAGCAGCAGAAAGTTTCTGCAAATAGAAAAGTGAAACATTTCATACATTTTATTTATACATTCTATTTACTTATACATTTTATTTGATTTTTTTCCATCATTAACTTACAACCAAGATCACAGTCTTAGAATAAAGAGGAAGCTATTTCAGACTGAGATGAGAAAAAAACCTATTCGCCCAGAGAGTTGTGAATTTGTGGAATTCCCTGCCACATAGGGCAGTGGAGGCCAAGTCACTGGATGGATTTAAGAGAGAGTTAGATAGAGCTCTAGGGTCTAGTGGAATCAAGGGATATGGGGAGAAGGCAGGCATGGGTTATTGATTGGGGACGATCAGCCATGATCACAATGAATGGCTCGAAGCGCCAAATGGCCTCATGCACCTATTTTCTATGTTTCTATCAACCTAGAAACCAATCAGGATTTACTTCATTCCAAGACATGGCAGCTTATATGAAGCATGTAAATTTATCACAGGATGCAACTCTGATGTCTAAGGTTCCATTCATGGACTGCATTGAGATAATCTAAATTGAACATAGAACACAGCACACATATAGGCTTGTCAGCCCAGTGCCTGCACTGAACATGATGTCCAGTTAAACCAATCTCCTCTGCACGTGATCCATACCCCTTTATTCTCTGCATCTTGATGTGCATATCCAAAAGCCTCTTAAATCGACCTATTGTGTCTGTGGCATGAGACATCAGATATCAGAATCAGTTATGTGCTTCAGTCAGGTAGCTCTGTTACTGCCCCATATCTCTCCTCATCTTCCTGAACTCTAGTCTCTGGTTTCATGTGAAGATGGGAACTGGGACCACCTTATGCAATGTGAACCAGACCAGACTGACTGACCTGTACCAACCCAAGCATCACACAAAGAACAGTTGGCTCAGAATCCAAACTCAATTCAGAACCAATAGTCTGAAATCACTCTCAGAGCTTTCACTGATTATACAGCACAAGAAAAGGTCATTCATCCTCGGAGCTTCACCCCTCCACCCAACCCCTTACCACTTTGTGTCCATCCTTTACAAATATTCCTCAATTACCACAGGTGAAGCATTTCACAGCCCAGTAACCTGAACACCTTCCTTCCCACTGCCTTCGCACAATGCAAGATATTGAATAAAACAACCACAGTCATCTTAGTGACGTGGATTTGCTCTTTGAAAAATGTCAAGGTGTTTCCTCACCTGATACAATGTGGAGCCCTCAGCTTGGAGAACACTCACGATGGCAATGATGGGGATCCACATAATGCAGAAGATGATCATACACCAGCCGAGTGCTACTGCCCAGACGGGGTACTGAACGTGTCCGAATGTTGGTCGGGTAAATGTCGCCAAAGACCAGGCTAAGATTACCTGTTTTAAATGATTTTACAGAGACTGATTAGAAAATGAATGATTGCCGGTGGTTCACTTATTTTCAGTTTAAAATTATTAGAAGATGTGACCTTACCACCAGCAAACACGGCGAGATAAAACACCAGCACACTTTCCACCACAGCCAGAACAGCCAGCTCCTCTCCCCAATCATCATCTCAATGTCCTTGATGAATCTGTTTACCCCTGTGGACAGCAGGAAAGCAAAGATGCTCAATCACTTGTTTTTGTTTCTCATGGTGTGTTAATGTTGCTGTTAAAGTCAGTTTCAGTTCAATTCAGTTTATTGTCATGTGTACCGAGGGTTTTTTTTTGCGTGCTAATCAGTCAGCAGTAGGTCCTTCTCCAACAGTCCATCAGAAGGTGGTAGTGAGCTCAGTCCTGGAGGTGATGTTATTCCCAGTGTTGTTACATTGTAAGTTTGACAGGATGAATTAGCTGTGAACCCACTTTGGAGGGTATTGTGGGTCTGGAGGCACATGTAGACCAGATTTGTGAATGGGATTTAATGACAATCTGGTGGTGTCATGGTCATCTGTAAAGTAATTAGCAAGTTTTTTCAGTCCAGATTATTTCACTGAGTTTACACCTACCTTCTGTGTTGGATGTGATCTCATACTTCTGGATGTTTAGTCCAGGGTTTTCATTACCTACTACATTATTCATAATTTTATAAGAACAAATGAATGTATGAATGAAGACAAGGTGCAGAGGCAAGGAGAGAGGCAACATTGGATATAGAAAGGCGGGATTTAGGAAATACCAGAAAGCCGGAGAGTATGGAGGCACAAGAGACTGGAGATCCTGAGATTAAGTTTAGATATCGGATGAAACAAAGTCTGAAAGGAATGGAACTTAACATGGATCTGCTTAAATGTGTTCACTTTAGTTCCAGAAGCTTTAGACAACGTGAGGGCAGTCACAGAGCTCGGAGTGTGATTGCTGCCATAACTGAAGTTTGCCTTGAAGGGACAGGAATACCAGCATAACATTCCCAGACATTGGGATGCCACATTAGATAGACAGCTGGGTAGAAAAAGCAATACTATGTGCCCAGGCCCCAAGCACTCAGAGGGAGATGGAAAAGCAAATATCTGAGGAGAAGACTATGGAGATATTGCACAATGCATGTCATTCTGCAATACCCAGGATTTCTGCAAATTCCCATCAATAACTACACAATTTTGCTCTGTGCATTCACACCCAGCACTATAATTCCTGCTGACTGTTCATCCGCTCCACACTGGGACACAGCCATAGAGCCAGTTACACAATGCAGAAATGGGTTGGCCAGAGGAAGAAGTGCTATTTTAAAGATTGACAAGCTTTCCATTGATCAGCCTAACAAGAGTACAGCAGTTGCGAGATTTTCATCCATTTCCTGTCAGAAAAGGTGTAGTTTGGTACTTACTGTTTTCATCGAGGTACAAAATATGATAGTATGCATTCAAAGATAATACCATGCATGTCAGCAATCTCTTCTGCAGAACCTGGATTGGTGTTGGCATTGCTCATAACAATGATTTAGCACATTGGCCCATCAGTTCTTAGCAACTGCTGGACTGTTCTTCACACACTGGACTGGAAACAGGGTATTCTGAAAGTAAACCCTTGTCAGAGCAGGAGGGTGTTGGGAGGTTTCCAAAGAGGACACATTGAGGATTATGATAAAATATCTTCCCAGTACATGTGGCCCCCAATGTCAGTGAATGTATTGAGCAGGATGAGCAAAAGATCAAGGGGAGCTTAACAAGAGTTCAATAACAACAGAAAACGCAGGACCCGTTCAAGTTGGCCAAAGAAAGAAAACAAGTTAATATTTCAGTTCAATGACCTATCACTACAATTGTAAACATTAGTAAACAGTGTCTTGTCTTGCAGGGAGGGAATGTTTGTGAAAGAGTACAGACCAAGATTGGCTCCTTATACTCTTGATCTACTCAATCCCTACCCTGCAATTTCTGCTCCCAAGTGCCTCCCTTTGCTGTGTTTCCCCATATCCTCTGGCCTTCCCTCTCTGACGCTGAATGATCAGTCCTCAGCAGAGGTAGACAAAAATGCTGGAGAAACTCAGCAGGTGAGGCAGCATCTTTGGAGCGAAGGAATCGCTCCATAGATACTGCTTCACCCGCTGAGTTTCTCCAGCATTTTTGTCTACCTTCAATTATTCCAGCATCTGCAGTTCTTTCTTAAACAGCCCTCAGCAGAGGCTACTTTATCATGCCTCTTTATCCTCCATATTAATAAAATCTGAGTCAGACTTGACATTGAATGCTATATGATCTTATGACTCATTCCCTGTCACATATTGGCCTTGGGAACCACTTGGGAAAAGGACTTTAAAGAGCTTCTTCATTACCCAAACATCTTAAAGTATCAAAGGCTCCTGATAGCAGAACCTAGTTAAGCTGTTTTTGCTTCCTCTGAAGATCGGATAGCAAAGAATTTAACAGTTATAGGCCAATCGCGGGTAAATGGGACTGGCTTAGGTGGGACACCTTGGACAAGTTGGGCCAGTGAACCTTCCATGTTGTGGACTCTGTGACTCCACACATACTTTGCAATTTAATGATTTGATTTGGTTCAATGCTTTTTATGTTTTGCACACCATATATCCAGCTAAGACCGATGAGTTCCAGCAGAGCGACTGTAACGAGAATCCATCCAGTACAGAAATAATCGGTTAAATGCATCCAGTAAATTCCTGCCTGAAGTTAAATGGAAAATTAGAAAATATTGCAAGAGGAATCCCAAGCATTCAAAGTTCCAAAATATAAAGCTAAGAGGATTAATTTTACTATAAATCATGCAATTCTACATTGCTTCATTTTCATTTATTAGAATCATAATCATAGAGCACGAAAACAGTCCTTATGCCCAAATAGTCTATGCCAACCAAGACATCCCATCAAAGCAAGTCCCATTTGCTTACATTTGGCACATATTGCTCTAAACCTTTTCTATCCACACACCTGTCTAAATGTCTTTTTAAATGTCATAGTACCTGCCTTAACTACCTCCTTTGGCAGCTTGTTCTATATACACACCACAAAAAGTTGGTCGTCAGGTTCCTATTAAATCATTCCCCTCTCATCTTAAACCTATGTCCTCTGGTTCTTGATACTCCTACACTACCCTAGGATTTATTGCATTATATTCTGGGATCAGATATATAGCTGTTTAGTTTAGTATAAAGATACATGATGGAAATCGGCTCTTCGGCCACCGAGTCCATGCTGAGGATCGATCAACCTTTCTTTAGACATTATAAAACAGAAGATTCCTTTTGAAATTGAGAGACCAAAAAATAGCACAGAAGACCATTGTTCATGTTCCCTCGTGTCAATACTTGGAGCATTCATGATTTAGAGCAAACATACTTTAAAACATAAACAGGAAATGCTGGAGATACACACTCAGTATTAATGGAAATAGAAACCGGTCTATGGATTTGGTCAGAGAGCCATCGTCTGCTACTTATTTGGGTTCCTGACCCAAAGTGTCAACATGAACAAGAAGCATTTGTGTACTCCATCAACCAACTCTAGCATTCAGTATTTCAGTTTCCCAGCTGACATCAGGCTGCGTAGACTTGTCTTTCATTGTAACTTACCTTTTTTCATTGACCTTTCCTATCTCTTCATGGGGATAATTGATAACAATCCATTTCACACCCTCATGGGGGGCTACACTTAAATCCATTAGTGTTTAAAATCACTTAATTAAGTTGAATAACAAAAGTTGTACCTACTTTGCAATTAACTCCATTTGGAGACACAAGTAACTGCAGATGCTGGTTTACATAAAAAAAAGACACAAAGTGGTGTAGTAACTTAGTGGGTCAGGTAGCATCTTTGGAGAACATGGATAGGTGATGCTTCTGGCAGAGACCTTTCTTCAGACCAATTCGAGATAACTCCATTTTCCTCACTGAGCATCCCAGATGTTTGAGCTCCCTCTCCTCTGGCCTGCCCAGCTTCTCCCCAACCCCAAAATATCATTTCAAGTTTCATGCTCTGAATTTCCCTTTATCTCTGATATTCCTCTAAATTGTATCTCCCTCTTGTAATCAAACGTGGACACGTAGTAGACAACCTACCTGTGTTACATACACAAGACCGAGGAGAAATAGCAATGCACAAGCACCAGCCGTCAACAAAAGGCGTTTTGATTGCAGATGCTTGGGATACTGGTCCATAAGGGATGTTAGAATTGTTTCTGATGAAACAAAATGATAAATGAGGTTAGAATTATAAGCCTGTAATTAGTGGTGTGTCTCAGGGGCCAGTACTGGGCCCATTGCTGTTTGTGGTTTATATCAACGATTTGGATGAGAATGTACAAGGCATGATTAGTAAATTTACAGATGACATTAAAATGGATGATATTGTAGATAGCGAAGGTGGTTTTCAAAAGTTACAGCAAGATCTTGGTCAGTTGGACAAATGGGCTGAGGAATGATTAATGAAGTTTAATACAAGTGCGGGGTGTGGCAAATTGGGAAGTCAAACCAGGGCAGGACCTTCACAGTGAATGGCAGGGCTCGGGGAGTGTCGTAGACCAGAGGGATCTAGGAGTGCAGATACATAGTTCCTTGAAAGTAATTTCATGGGTAGATTGTATTTTTTATACATTTCGAATGTTTAAAAATAGAAAATAATTTAAAAATAACTTGAAAATTACATGCAGTGAAGCCAACTAATAAAGGAACATAAAATTAGCTGAAACTTTGTAAGAGCCCATTGTCAAATTGAGATCATTGTGTTGGGAAACTGCAGGCGGTTATGTAGACTCTGTGAGTGTTCAGATGGTGGGCAGTGTCCAGAGAGTGGCACATTATGATATAGTATATTGGGAAGGGGAAAGCGTCATGGACACTTTGTTCCACATCTCCGTTCTGAATGGCCTACAACTTATTCTTAAAATGTGGCCCTGGTTCTGGACTCCCCCAACATCGGGAACATGTTTCCTGCATCAAGCGTGTCCAATCCTTTAATAATTTTATATGTTTCAATAAGATCCTCTCTCATCCATCTAAATTCCAGAGTATAAAAGCCCAGCCGATCCATACTGTCAACATATGACAGTCCCGCCATCCGGAAATTAACCTTGTGAACCTACGCTGCATTCCATCAATAGCAAAAATGTCCTTCCTCAAATTTGGAGACCAAAACAGCACACAATACTCCAGGTGTGGCCTCACTAGGGCCCTGTACAAGTGCAGAATGACTTGACTATTTGCTACTATACTCAACTCCTCTTGTTATGAAGGCTAACATGCCATTAGCTTTCTTCACTGCCTGCTGTATCTACATGCTTACTTTCAGTGATTGACGAACAAGGACCCACCAGATCTCGTGTACTTCCCCTTTTCCTAACCTTACACCATTCAGATAATAATCTGCCCTCCTCGTTTTGCCACCAAAGTGGATAACGTCACATTTATCCACATTATACTGCATCTATCATGCATCTGCCCACTCACCCAACCTGTCCAAGTCACCCTGCATCCTCACAGCATCCTCTTGATTTTTTGATAGGGGGCGCCGTCCTGTGTGGTATGGTTGCCCAGCCTGCAGCTGTCTGTTTTTCATCTTTTTTCTTATTTTTAGTTGAGTGTTTTGTTTTTAGGAGTCCTAGCCTTTTTTAATGTGGGGGGGGGGGGGGGGGGACTGCTTTCTAGGGTCTCCTACCTGGTCGGAGAGGCAGCTTTTCTCCGGGCTGCAATTTCGACCCGTCCTCGTGGCCTACCAGCAGGCCTGGAGCGGCGTTTCCTGAGGGGACCGCCCAGAACCTCAGTTTCGGCGGTGGCACAGCGCTGGAGCGCTATTGAGGAGCGGGCAATGCCTTGCCTGGGTCGCCGCGCAGGAGCTCCGGTGAGCTGAGACCGCCGATGAAACATCGCGGAGCTGCGGGTCTGTGGAGCGGCCAGCCGCGGGCGGCGGCGTTGACTTTAACATCGGGAGCCTGGGATCTCTCAGCGAGATCACCAGTTGTGGAGTTCCATCCGGCGCGGCTTTGTTGGCTTCGGAAGCCGTGGTCTCCGGTAAGAGTAGCGGCCGTTCCAGGTGTCCCAAGCTGCTGTGAGGATTCTCCCAACTATGGAGCACCATCACCCCAGCGAGAATGGCCTGGAACATCGGGCCTCCGTAGAGGCAACAGTGGAGGCCTCAATAAGCCCGAATATGGGTGAACTGGGGATGGGGACTGGACATTGTGCCTTCCCCCACAGTGGGAGCCATTGTGGAGGGATGGTATTATGTTTAAATTTCTTTATTATTGTTATGTTTGTATTCTTTCTTTATGTGCTGCATTGGCAAGAAGCATTTCACTACACCTAGGTGTATGCGACTAATAAAATAACCTTTGAACCTTTGATTTGCTAATGTCACTTTTAATCCCTTCATCTAAATCATTAATGTATATTGTAGATAGCTGTGGTCTCAGCACCGAGCCTCGCAGTACCCCACTAGTCACTGCCTGCCATTCTGAAAGGGACCCGTTAATCCTTACTCTTTCTTTCCTGTCTGCCAACCAATTTTCTATCCATGTCAATACCCTACCCCCAATACCATATGTAATTTTGCCCACTAATCTCCTATGTGAGACCTTATCAAATGCTTTCTGAAGGTCCAGGTACACTATATCTACTGGCCATATTTTCCTAGTTACATCCTCAAAAAAAGATTAGTCAAACATGATTCCCTTCGTAAATCCAGGCTGACTCGAACTGATCCTGTTGCTGCTATCCAAATGTGCCGCTATTTCATCTTTTATAATTGACTCCAACATTTTCCCCTCCACCAATGTCAAGATAACTGGTCTATAACTCCCTGTTTTCTCTCTCCTGCCTTTCTTAAAAAGTGGAATATCATTAGCTACCCTCAAATTCACAGGAATTGATCCTGAATCTATAGAACACTAGACTAAGTAGGACCCGTTGGGTCCCAGCATCACACGGGAGTGCTGGCCCCCCCACCACAATATTCCACCTCTCCAATTCCAATATTGGTGGCCAGTGGGGCTTTCTGGAGCGCTAGTATGGGTGTTGTGGGCTGAAAGAACTGGTTTCCAGAGGGCTAGTATGGACACTGTGGGCCGAACGGATTCTTGGGCTGGCGGCTGAGTCACTCAAGCCTGTTGTGCTGGCAGCTCACTCACTCACTGCTGGTGGGCTGGCAGTTGATTCACGGCTATTCCTTGAAATTCCATTTCAAGCAGGGTGCAACGCCATCAAATTCAAGTGCAGTTTCTTACCACTTCAAGCAGGGTGCAAGGTCACCAAATTCAAGTGCAGTTTCATACCATTTCAAGCAGGGTGCAAAGCCATTAAAGACAGCGAGTCGTGACCTCTCCTTCCTCCATCTAGCAGAGACTGAGCCATGCCCACACTTCTGGGTTTTATAGTCCCTCCCTCTCCCAGCACGGGCGTGGCCTTCATGGCATGATTGACAGGAGAGAGAATCTCAACATTTTTTAAAACACGAATAACTCTTTTATGTTTCATTGATGGGAAAAATCTACGGCACCTGATGAGCGGAGGGGGACTGAGTAAGATGGCCAGAAATCACAGCCGTACATGGTAGCATTTGTTTCTAAAATCGATATAAAGCGCAGACAGGAAGTGGTCAAGATTAGATTTTTAATTATATATAGGAGGCAAGGCAACTTTAATTGGGCAAAGCAACTTTAATTAGGCAAGGCAACATTAATTAGGCAACACAGCTTTAGCATTACCAAACCAAAGGCAACACAGCTTTAGCATTTCTAAACCAAAAGCAACACTGCTTTAACATTTCCAAACCAAAGGCAACACAGCTTTAGCATTTCCAAACTATATTTTCAAACCACATTAAGGGCACTGACAGGTCAGTAAAACCACTCACAGTTTAGTAGACATGTGTTCAGTGTTATTCACAGCTCAGAATGAGAGACATGACCCTCTCGATCCCCCATCTTGCAGAGACTGACTGAGGCACTCAACATTTCCGGGTTTTATAGTCCCTCCCGAAGGGGCGTGGCCTTCAGGAGAGAGAATCTCAACATATTTTAAACACTAATAATTCTTTTATTTTTCATCGATGGGAAAAATCCTCTTGTTCTGCACAGCAGAGGGGGACTCTGAGTACGATGGCCAAAAAACACAGGAAGTGGTCAAGATGGTCAAGATCATACTTTTAGTAATATAGATTGCAAAATGGTTACCAATTCATCCATTTGATTTCTAGAGCCACTTCCTTAAGTACGCTTTAGGTACTTAAGGAAGTGGCAGACCATCAGACCCTGGGGATTTATCAGCCTACAGTCTCATCAGTCTACCCAACTCAAATTCCTGCCTAATGTGAATTTCCTTCAGTTCCTCCTTCACCCTAGGTCCTCTGGCTACTAGTACATCTGGGAGATTGTTTGTGTCTTCCTTAGTGAAGATCCAAAGTAACTTGCCTTCCATTTCCTTGTTTCCTTTAATAAATTCACGTTTCTGTCTTCAAGGGTCCAACTTTGGTCTTCGCAATTTTATTTCCTCTTTACATACCTAAATAAACTTTTACTATCCTCCTTTATATTCTTGGCTAGCTTATTTTCGTACCTCATCTTTTCTCCCAGTGTGGACTTTTAAGTTATCTTCTGTTGCTCTTTAAAAGTCTCCCAATCATCTGGCTTCTCGCTCATCTTTGCTATATTATACTTCTTATCTTTTATTTTTATACAGCCCTTGACTTCCCAGTCACCCCTTACTCCCCTCGGAATCTTTCTTCCTCTTTGGAATGAACTGATCCTGTTTTTTGTTGTTTTTTTTAAAATATATTAGAAGCAATTGTACAAGGATAAAACGTTCGGCAGCTACAATTATACAATTATTGTACAGCTTCATTTTTAACCTTATAACCTAAATTAAGAAAAAGGAGAAAAGGAAACAAAGGGAGAACAAGAAAAGAAGAAAGGAAAGAATGAACAGATAAAATAGAAAAGAACGAGAAAAAGATCCCTAAGCTGCCAAAGCAGTGCAGCAGAAAGAAAGAGGAATAAGAAAAGATGGAGATATACCTTGCCACTCCCCCCCCCCTCCCTCCCACCCATCGAAGCATCGGATTTAAATTTTAAATTTGTGTTTCACCATACTATTGTTGTAAAAATTCAGTAAAGGGTATCCATGTCTTAAGAAATTGATCTGGTTTTTCCGCCAAGACAAGCCTAATGTTTTCCAAGTGTAGTGTCTCGGACATATCTGTAATCCACATCTTCACTGTGGGGACTGTTTGTTTCCAAAATTTAAGTATTAATTTTTTCACCATTATTAGGCCGTAGTTGAAACGTCTTTGAAATATCATTACCTTAGAAAAGGCCTCTGACATACCTAATTTGATCAGTCTTATATCAGAGTCCAATTTAATTTTAAGTATTTTGGAAAAGGTATCAAATATTCCCCTCCAGAAGTTTTTTAACTTTGTACAAGAAGCAAAAGAATGGGTTATAGTCACTTCTTGGAGGAGACATTTATCACAAATAGGAGAGACATTTGGTAAGATCTTGTTCAATTTAGACTTTGAGTAATAGAGTCTGTGCAGTATTTTACATTGTATCAGAGAGTGCCTAACATTAAGAGAGCAGTAATGGATGTATAAAAGGCTTTCCTTCCAACTACCTTTGAGATTGATAAGCCCAATTCATCTTCCCATGCTCGCCATCATTTCAGAAGGTGGGATATGTGCAGTTAAAAGGGTATTGTAAATATAGAATATTAACTTACTTGTGTCCGCCTTTCTACTCATGCATTGGTCTAATATACCTGGGCCCCTAGAATAACAATCTTGCGGGTGTTTTCACGTCTCGGATTCGAAGATATCTAAAAAAATTACTAGCTTTCAAATGATATTTCTCCTGTAATTCTTGAAACGCGAGGAAAATCCCGTTCTCGTAAAGATCTCCCAGCGTTTAATTCCTGAGTTTTCCCATTGTGCAAACGCTTTATCTAATGTAGACGGTTTAAACGAGGGATTGTTGGCGATTGGTAAAAGGAGCGAAAAATGTTTCAATTTGAGAGTTAATTTTAACTGTTTCCAAATTCGTAGGGTGCTATGAATTATCGGATTTTTCTCATACATTGAATTATTCAGATGCATTGGAGAAAGAAGAATCACGCCTATATTGAAAGGCGAACAATCTTCCCTCTCCATTTTTAACCAGTTTACTTGTTGCCGTATCATACATCCAGTAGATTAAATTTTTTATATTAGTTGCCCAGTAATAGAAAAGAGAGTTGGGGAGAGCCAGTCCACCGTTTTCTTTAGGTTTACATAAATGTTGTTTATGAATTCTATGAGTTTTATAATCCCAGATAAAATTTGTAATCACAGTCAAGTTTTTTTTGAAAAGCTTTTAGGGAGATAAATCGGTATTGGTTGAAATAGGTAAAGGAGTTGTGGATGGAAAATAATCTTTATAGCATTTACTCCACCTATAAGGGAAATAGGAAGTGTTTTCCAAAATTGTATAAGGGCATTTAATTTAGTGGAAAATTTAATGGTGGAAAATTTGCATGGAATAGAGAGATATATTTTCTAGTCGCATAAACTCTCCCCCGCCTGTTAAGGTGCAACCCGACTCTTTTGTACAATTCACCCTTACCCCAAAACAGATCCCAATGGTCTAAGAATCTAAATCCCTGCTTCGCGCACCAGCTCCACAGCCACACATTCAGATCCCCTATCTCCCTGTTCCTGCCCTCACTAGCACGAGGAACTGGAAGCAAACCGGAGATAACCACCCTGGAGGTCCTGCTTTTCAGCCTTCTTCCGAGTACGTGACAATAATAAACCTAAACTGGAGGGGCTGTCCCACTGCGGCAACCTAATCTGCGAGTTTAGACGAGTTTGCCCTCAACCCAAACTCGCAGCATGGTTGACACGTGGTCCTAAGAGGTCCTATGAGGTCACTGGAACTCTCCTTCATGCTCGACGGAAGTTCCCGAATACTCGCGGCCTCAGCTAGGTTGTGGAAAAATTTTCAGCATGTAGAAAAAATTTCCGCAATTAAAATTGGTTGGCATGGTTCTTTTTAACTCGTAGTGCAGTGGAGTGGGTCGCTATTTAGTTACAGGCAGTCGAGGGCAGTCGTAGGCTATCTCCTTCACTGACCATGCATTTTAATTGGCTCACTGGAGTTTTCAGGACCAAAAAAAAAGACCGGTAGGTAAAATGCCCGCTAAATTTTATTAAATGTTGTCTGACGTCTTAGAAGTGTCTCCACTCCTTCTCCTCCCCCCCCCCTCTCTCCCCTTCTCTCTCCTTCTTTCCCCTTCTTTCTCCTTCTCTTCCCCCCCCCCCCCCCCCCCCCGCGCTCTCTACAAGACTTACTGTACACTGTGCAGCCGTCTCTTACCTTCCTCTTCATCGCGGGTGTGAATTTCAGACAGCGCTCCCCCGCTTTCCCTGGCCCCCGCCTTTGAGATCTGTTTGTGTGTGTGTGTGTGTGTGTGTGCGGTCAGTCGATCCAGTCAGTTTCATCGCTGATGGTTGATCCAGCTCGAGGTTTTCCAGGCGAGTGCCGTCGAGCTTAAATGTCGAAGGCACTCTTCTGAATTCGCGGATTAGTTCGCCGCAGTGGGACAGCCCCTTAAGACTAAAGAAGCAAGGAATGTTCATCCATTATTGTACAGGTAGCAGAAATTTCTCATGGTATACAAGAACAATTCAGATAATTTCACTTCAAAAAAGGAAGAACTTTGCTTTCTTACCAAATGTTCCAAACTGAGTGTCGATTCCCAGTGTGATCAGCATGAAGAAAAACAAAGAGGACCATAGAGGAGCCCACGGTAACTGCGCAAGTGCCTCTGGGTAGGCGATGAAAGCCAAACCGAAACCTGAACAGTGGATACAATCAAGAGTCAAGTCTTTTGTTGTTATATATCCAACATAGAACAATGAAATTCTTACGTGCAACAGCACAACAGAATATGTAAACATAGTACAATGTAAACAATACAATAAATGAGAGAGAGAAAAATAAGTTTAGTGTGTGTGTATATATATACACACATACTCACAAGTACACATATATACGTACAGACAAAAAAACAAACAATAATAGTGTAATAATAACAATAATAGTGTATTGTAGTTCAGAGCTTATTTGAGGTTGTAGTGTTCAACAGCCTGATGTCTGTGGGAAGAAGCTGTTCCTGAACCTGGACCTTACAGTTTTCAGGTTCCTGTACCTTCTTCCCGATGGCAGGAGTGAAATGAGTGTGTGGCCAGGATGGTGTGGGTCTCTATTTTTGAGGCAGCTACTCCGGTAAATCTCTTCGATGGTGCGGAGGTCAGAGCCGGTGATGGACTGGGCAGTGTTCACACCTTTTTTTATTCTTATTCGCTCCTGGGCATTCAAGTTGCCAAACCAGGCCGTGATGCAATCAGTTAACATGGTCTCTACTGTACCCCTGTAGATGTTCAAGAGAATCCTCTCTGGCACACCCCATATCCATATTCTTCTCAGGAAGTAGAGGTGTTCATGTACTTTCTTTATAATAAGTGTGCTGGGTCCAAGAAAGATCTTCGGAAATATGCACACCCAGAAATTTGAGGTTTTTGACTGTCTCCACCATTGTCCCGTTGATATAAACAATATTATGGGTCCTCATCCAAAGTCCACATTCAGTTCATTGGTTTTACTGAAATTGAGAGCCAGGTTGTTGTACTGGTACCATTTGGTCAATCGGTTGATCTCACTTCTATCCTCTGACTCATCACCATCTGTAATTCATACAACAATGGTGTTGTTGTCAGAAAACTTGAAGATGGAGTTTGCACTGTGCCGGCTACACTGTCATGAGTATAGAGCGAGTAGAGCAGGGGACTGAGCACATAAATAGCTCGTTCTAAGCTTCCCCCATTCTAGTTTCAGTCAAAAATCACTGAGTCAAGCACTTGAGCATCTAAACTTTATTTTGACAAAACACAATTACAGTTCCCATTACTGTACCTAACCACCGTGGGTTCGATCCTCATATCTGCCTGACCAAGCCCTATTTAACTTCGCTCAAGCAGAGACACTTCAGAAGGTCATGCGGTCATAAGCGTTCTCCCAGAAGATCGACACAGGACCTTGTGGGAGTGGTCTTTTATAGGTCCACGAACCTTGAGGGGCCGAACCGCATGGGGGTGGTCTCTATACAGTCCAATAACAGATATCGATTAACACAGTATATGATAGACATTTCCCTAACCCAATAATACTGTGACTAATACATTGTATTCCAACAGCGCTTCTGAGAGGAAGCAAACATAGCAACATTTACCTAGATATTCAAGAAACCCAAGCAAGGCTTAATACTTAATCCAATCAACATCTAGCAAAGTAAATCTTTGCAACATTATATACAATGTGTATGTCTGGTTTGCATTCATTCAATCCATTCCATGCAATTTGCAATAATTGTCAGCATCTGCAGATGTTCTCTTCCTGCAGCTCTTATCTAGGCTCTAGAGGAACTGACACCATTCTGCAGCTTGTCCTATTTCTGCAGGCACATTTAAATTGACCAAATGGACTAGCAGCCCAGAAGCCTTTACTCAATGTTAGTGTCTTGGCCTGTCCAATTTGGCCAGAATTAACAAGCACAAAGCCTTGAGGTGCTCCTGTACTGATTGTTATTGAGGAAAAAGTGTTTCTACCAATTTGATCAGACAATAGTCTGTGGATGAGGAAGTCAAGGATCCAATTGCAGAGGGATGTGCAGAAACCCAGTTCCGTGAGCTTGGCAACCAGCTTGAATGCCATTTGAGGCACACAGAGGGTTGACAGAACTTTGTTTTGCTAGGATGGATAGAACAAATACTAAAGGACGTAACTTTAAGGTGAGAGGGGCAATGTTTAAAGGATTCTAGACCAAGGGAGACCCGTTGGGTTTGCGGGGGGTAGAGAGGGGGGGGGGGAAACACACACACACACTAACTACCCCCCCCCCCCCCACACACCCCATCCCCCTGACATATTAATATTATTCATTCGCTCCTTTTACCCAATCCCCTGCCCTATCCACTCACGCATAACCTGCGCAGATGCGGCTAGAGAGGGGGGGGGGGGGGGAAGAGGGAGGGGGAGGGGGGTAAAGAGGGAGAGGGAGGGGGTAGAGATTGAGTGGTGGGGGGATACACGGCGTCATGGGAGGGCGGGTTCCAAACGCAATTCTCCAACACTCACCCATAGGTCCCAATATTCACCACTCCCTAGAGAGGGAGAGGGGGGTGCAGAGAGGGAGGGAGGGGCAGTGGAAGGGGACACAGAAAGGGAGAGGGGGCAGAGAGAGACGGGGCAGAGGGGGGGGGGCAGAGAGGGAGGGCCCCCTCATCCCCCCTCTACTCCTCCCTCTTCCCCCCTCTCCTTTCCCCCCTCTCCTCCCCCTCTCTGCACCTCTCCCCCCACCCTCCCTCTCTCCCCCCCTTTTACCCCCCACCCTCTCTCTTTCTTTACCCCGGGGAGGGAGTGGAGAGGGAGGAGGTAGAGGCAGCACCTACCTAGGTCGTAGAGCAGCAGCCTCCCCACCAGGCCCCGGGCCCGAGCGAGGATGCTGCCGCCATGGACCAGAGTGAGGCCCGGAGCGATCTGAGGACAGTGAAAAGCAGCGGAGGGCTGGCCGATCATGGCTTCCGCGAGGGGAAGCACACCCACCAGTGTGTCAGACAATCGGACGGGGGAGATCGAGAGGAGGTCATCACCTGTGACAACTGCCACGGCCACTTTCCCACTGCACTTGTCCACGGCTGCGCTGAAATAAGGACCATCGCCGCCATGTTGTTGAACTTGAAGGAGCCCAGTGGAACGCGCTGCACGACTTGACCACATGTTTAACGGCTTCAATCCATGGCCCTGGGGGGGTGACCCATTATGCCACGTAACGCGCAGCTCATGGCTGCACGTTTAAATCCCTGCTCAGCTTGCCGCGAGGAGCAAAGGCATTGTGACGTCATCCAGCTCACTTCAGCAGTTAGATTTTAATATAATTTCAGATTGGTGAACAATTTAGTAAAAAAACTCAGGAAATAATTAATCCATTTTTCAGGCGAGGGGATTTTTGAAATCATGTGGTAAATCTCTACCAGAATATGTAGAAATTTCACCGTTACCGCATCAGGTTTGCGAGGAGATGTGAATCGCATACAAAATTACACACACACACACCCACACACAGAATTTTATATTATACTAGACCAAGTGCAGACCCGTTGGGGGGGGGGAGGGGGGGGCGGCATGCGGCATCACACACACTAACCACCCCTACACGCACACTAACTACCCCCCCGCACACATGCTAACTGCTCTCTCTGATATATTAATATGATAAAGTGTCTAGGTGACGCGACCAATGTTGCAGTGGCCTCTGCAGTCCGTCTGTCTTTTTTT
The DNA here is from genome assembly GCF_028641065.1 of Leucoraja erinaceus. Lineage (NCBI taxonomy): Eukaryota > Metazoa > Chordata > Chondrichthyes > Rajiformes > Rajidae > Leucoraja > Leucoraja erinaceus. The sequence continues at coordinate 2,246,227 of NC_073388.1, read as the reverse complement.
TGCCACGTTTAATGTATAGTTTTATTGTGGATTTTATATTGTTCTTATCTGTGTATATAACCATATAACAATTACAGCACGGAAACAGGCCATCTCGGCCCTACAGGTCCGTGCCGAACAACTTTTTTTCCCTTAGTCCCACCTGCCGGCACTCATACCATAACCCTCCATTCCCTTCTCATCCATATGCCTATCCAATTTATTTTTAAATGATACCAATGAACCTGCCTCCACCACTTCCACTGGAAGCTCATTCCACACCGCTACCACTCTCTGAGTAAAGAAGTTCCCCCTCATATTACCCCTAAACTTCTGTCCCTTAATTCTGAAGTCATGTCCTCTTGGTTGAATCTTCCCTATTCTCAAAGGGAAAAGCTTGTCCACATCAACTCTGTCTATCCCTCTCATCATTTTAAAGACCTCTATCAAGTCCCCCCTGAACCTTCTGCGCTCCAGAGAATAAAGACCTAACATATTCAACCTATCTCTGTAACTTAGTTGTTGAAACCCAGGCAACATTCTAGTAAATCTCCTCTGTACTCTCTCTATTTTGTTGACATCCTTCCTATAATTGGGCGACCAAAATTGTACACCATACTCCAGATTTGGTCTCACCAATGCCTTGTACAATTTTAACATTACATCCCAGCTTCTATACTCAATGCTCTGATTTATGAAGGCTAGCATACCAAAAGCTTTCTTTACCACCCTATCTATATGAGATTCCACCTTCAAGGAACTATGCACGGTTATACCCAGATCCCTCTGTTCAACTGTATTCTTCAATTCCCTACCATTTACCTTGTACGTCCTATTTTGATTTGTCCTGCCAAGGTGTAGCACCTCACATTTATCAGCATTAAACTCCATCTGCCATCTTTCAGCCCATTTTTCCAAATGGCCTAAATCACTCTGTAGACTTTGGAAATCCTCTTCATTATCCACAACACCCCCTATCTTGGTATCATCTGCATACTTACTAATCCAATTTACCACACCTTCATCCAGATCATTGATGTACATGACAAACAACAAAGGACCCAACACAGATCCCTGAGGCACCCCACTAGTCACCTGCCTCCAACCCGACAAACAGCCATCCACCATTACCCTCTGGCTTTTCCCATTCAGCCACTGTTGAATCCATCATGCTATTCCTGCATTTATACCCAACAGTTGAACCTTCTTAACCAACCTTCCATGAGGAACCTTGTCAAAGGCCTTACTAAAGTCCATATAGACAACATCCACTGCTTTACCCTCGTCAATGTGGGTGGGGGTGGGGGACTTTTCAATCTCTTACTTGTACGGGTGACCTGACCTTTTCTCTGTCGGGTCTCCGTTGCCTTTGGGGTCTAGCACCGTGGAGTGGCCTCCGACCGGAACGACTTGGGGGCTCCAGTCGTGGAGCCGGCGGAGCTGCGAATTTACCATCTGGCCGACTTCGCAGCATGGAGAGCTGTGTTGGCGCGCTGCTGCGGCCGGACTCCGGAGCTCGGAGGCTCCAGCCGTAGGTCCGGTGGATGGTGACATCGGGAGCTCGCGGGGCCCTGGTGGGAGACCGCTTTTCAGAGCTACCGCAACGGTAACTTCTCCCGCGCGAGTTGCAGGGTTGAAGATGACCTGGAGCGGGGCCTTACGTCGCCCGGCGCGGATTTAACAGCCGCGGGACTTGGCATCGCCTGCCAGGGCCTCCAACATTGAGACCCGGAGCAGAGCCTTACATCGCCCGGTGCGGCCTTAATGGCCGCGGGACTTGCCATCGCCCGCCAGAGGCTTTAACATCGGGAGAAGAAATGGAACACAGGGCAGAGACAAGACTTTGCCTTCCATCACAGTGAGAAGGAGATTCACTGTGATGGATGTTTGTGTAAACTGTGTTGGCTGTGTGTCTTGGTTCTTTTCTTGTTGTATGACTGCAGAAACCAAATTTTGTTTGAACTTCTTTTGAAAAAATTCAAAACCGGCCGCGACCAAAAATAGTTTGCCGTTTTAAAAATCGGTAATTTTTTAGTCGAAGCCGGTTGCGATGCTAGTTGAAGGTGGTTGCCGGAGGTTGCAGGTGGATGCCGGAGGTTGCAGGTAGTGGAAGGTCTTACCACCTTCAACCAGCATCGCAGCTGGCTTCGACTAAAAAATTACCAATTTTTAAAACGGCAAAACATTTTTAGTCACGGCTGGATTTGAATTTTTTGAAATAATCGCCGGAACATAGAAGAACCACTTTCAACCGTTAGGGAGACTGACAAAAACCTCTGGGAACCTCTGGGAACCGCACGGAAACTTTGGGTGGGGCGCAAACTCTCCAGAGTTTTCCGTTCCATGGGACAGGGGCATAAGGAATCCTGTTTGAAGATTTATTTTATTCTGATTATTCCCAATGATGAATTACTGATCGCTTTTGATGAAACAAAAAGATTGCCAGAAATGATCAGCAGGTCAGGAAGCATCTGTGGGGAGAGAATCTAACCGGTGAGGAGGGCAGTGAGGTTCCCTACTCCATCACCATCTTCTCCAACAAAATCCAGTACAGCGAATCTGACACCACAGTTACCTGACTGAGCGACCTCTGAAACAGGCTTGTCCTGTACGTGAGCCATGTGTCCCAGGACGGAGAAGATGGCAAATCCGGCAAACACACTTGTGGCACAGTTCACCACACAGACAATGATGGTGTCTCTGAAACAGTTGTTGTGGAATTTGTTGTAGGACGACAGGGTTATCAAGTTACCCCATCCCACTGCAAAAGAATAGAATATTTGTGTTGCAGCATCTTTCCAAACCTGTGGAACAGAAAATAAAGTTAGTCAGCACAGGGATATTAAATTAAAACGTATTCAGCAAGATCAGAGTCAGAACCATTTTCCCAGCATTAAAATAACAAATATGAGAGGGCATGGCTCTATGGAGAGAGGGACAAAGTTTAAAGAAGATGTGCAAGGTAAATGTTTTAAACATAGCATGGCAACTGCCTGAAAAACACTGCTGGAGTTGGTGGTGGAGGCAGATATGATAAGGGCCTTGAAGAAACTTATGGATAGGCACATGGATATGCAGGTAATGGAGAGATATGGATCATGTGCCGGCAGATGATCTCAGCATTATGTTGGGCAAAGACATTGTGGGCTTGTTCTTGTATTTTCATTTTCTCACCACTGACTTCTCACTTTTTCCACTCAGAGGATGGTGGGTATATGGAACAAGCTGCCAGAGGAAGTAATTGAGGCAGGTACTATAGGTACTGATTTAATAGGCCCTTCAGCCCAATTTGCTGATGTCAACCAAGGCACCGTCTATTCTAATCTCATTTGCCCTTGTTCCATATACACATCACCCTCTGAGTGAAACCATTGCTCAGGTTCCTATTGATTATTTTCCCTCTCACAAAAATATGTCCTCTGGTTCTTGAATCCCCTACCATGGGGAAAAAGACTCAATACATTTACCCTATCTATTCCCCTCATGATCTTATAGATCTCTATGTTCTTGCCTGCCCAACCGCTCCCTACAGACACAAAATGCTGGAGTAACTCAGCAGATTATGCAGCATTTCTAGAGGAAAGGAATGGGTGATGTTTCAAGTCTTGTTCATACTCTCCTTATATTGTGCGCAATTTTGGTCTCTTAATTTGAGGAAGGACATTATTTCTATAGTGCAGCGTAGTGCAGCGTAGGTGCATCAGATTAATTCCCGGGATGGCGGGACTGACATTTGATGAAAGCATGGGTCGACTGGACTTGTAATCACTGGAATTTAAAGGATGAGAAGGGATTTTACTGAAACAAAAAATTCTTAAATGATTGGACAGGCTAGATGCAGGTAAAATGTTCCCGATGTTTGGGGAGTCCCGAACCAGCGATCACAGTTTAAGAATAAGGGGTAGGCCATTTGGGACTGAGATGAGGAAAAACTTTGTCACCTAGAGAGTTGTGAATCTGTGGAATTCTCTGCCACAGAAGGCAGAAGCTCCAAAGACCGAATGGTCTACTCCTGCACCTATTTTTCTATGTTTCTATAGCTCAGGCCTTTGAAAACTGGTAACATCCTTGTAAATCTTGTTTGCACTCTTCAACTGGTAACATGACAATCGTTCAAGCCAATCATTTGAGGGCCGAGCGTGTTGGTTCTCTTTCTTACACAAATCGCTGATTCCCTACCATTTAGTCTAACACCAGTAGTGGGGAAACTGCTAGAGTCAATTATTAAAGATGGGATAGCAGCACATTTGGAAAGTGGTGAAATCATTGGACAAAGTCAGCATGGATTTACGAAAGGTAAATCATGTCTGACGAATCTCGTAGAATTTTTCGCGGATGTAACTAGTAGAGTGGATAAGGGAGATCCAGTGGATGTGTTATATCTGGACTTTCAGAAGGCTTTCAACGAGGTCCCACATAAGAGATTAGTATACAAACTTAAAGCACACGATATTGGGGGTTCAGTATTGATGTGGATAGAGAACTGGCTGGCAGACAGGTAGCAAGGAGTAGGAGTAAACGGGTCCTTTTCAGAATGGCAGGCAGTGACTAGTGGGGTACTGCAAGGCTCAGTGCTGGGACCCCAGCTATTTACAATATATATTAATAATTTGGACGAGCGAATTGAATGCAAAATCTCGAAGTTTGCAGATGACACAAAGCTGGGGGGCAGTGTTAGCTGTGAGGAGGATGCTAGGAGGCTGCAAGGTGACTTGGATAGGCTGGGTGAGTGGACAAATGCATGGCAGATGCAGTATAATGTGGATAAATGTGAGGTTATCCACTTTGGTGGCAAAAACAGGAAAGTAGACTATTATCTGAATGGTGGCCGATTAGGAAAAGGGGAGATGCAACGAGACCTGGGTGTCATGGTACACCAGTCAATGAAAGTAGGCATGCAGGAAGATTGTTCCCGGTGTTGGGGAAGTCCAGAACAAGGGGTCACAGTTTAAGGATAAGGGGAAAATCTTTTAGGACCGAGATGAGAAAAACATTTTTCACACGGAGAGTGGTGAATCTCTGGAATTCTCTGCCACAGAAGGTAGTTGAGGCCAGTTCATTGGCTATATTTAAGAGGGAGTTAGATGTGGCCCTTGTGGCTAAAGGGATCAGGGGTTATGGAGAGAAGGCAGGTACAGGATACTGAGTGGATGATCAGCCATGATCATATTGAATGGCGGTGCAGGGCCGAATGGCCCACTCCTGAACCTATTTTCTATGTTTCTACAGGAGCCATATTACTTCCCTCTCTTATTGACAATAGTTGCAGAACAAAATACCATCAACAAGCGATCACTCGGGTCAGGCAAAATAATAGTGAGCCCTACTTAATACTACTTCAGAAGTTGAGCCAAGGTTCGGAAAATAGTTTTTACAAGAATGTTGCCTGTAGTAGGGGGTATTATGACTTGGATAGGCTGGGTGAGTGGGCAAATGCATGGCAGATGCAGTATAATGTGGATAAATGTGAAGTTATCCACTTTGGTAGCAAATACAGGAAAGTAGACTATTATCTGAATGGTGGCCGATTAGGAAAAAGGGAGATGCAACGAGACGTGGGTGTCATGGTACACCTGTCATTGAAAGTAGGCATGCAGGTGCAGCAGGCAGTGAAGAAAGCGAATGGTATGTTAGCATTCATAGCAAAAGGATTTGAGTATAGGAGCAAGAGGGTTCTACTGCAGTTGTACAGGGTCTTGGTGAGACCACACCTGGAGTATTGCATACAGTTTTGGTCTCCTAATCTGAGGAAAGACATTCTTGCCATAGAGGGAGTACAGAGAAGGTTCACCAGACTGATTCCTGGGATGTCAGGACTTTCATATGAAGAAAGACTGGATAGACTCGGCTTGTACTCGCTAGAATTTAGAAGATTGAGGGGGGATCTTATAGAAATGTACAAAATTCTTAAGGGGTTGGACAGGCTGGATGCAGGAAGATTGTTCCCGATGTTGGGAAAGTCCAGAACAAGGGGGTCACAATTTAAGGATAAGGGGGAAATCTTTTAGGACTGAGATGAGAAAAAAAATTTCATACAGAGAGTGGTGAATCTCTGGAATTCTCTGCCACAGAAGGTAGTTGAGGCCAGTTAATTTGCTATATTTAAGAAGGAGTTAGATGTGGTCCTTGTGGCTAAAGGTATCAGGGGGTATGGAGAGAAGGCAGGTACAGGATACTGAGTTGGATGACCAGCCATGATCATATTGAATGGCGGTGCAGGTTCGAAGGGACGAATGGCCTACTCCTGCACCTATTTACTATGTTTCTATGTATTACTTACAAGAAGAGGTTGGACAGACTTGGATTTTTTTTTCTGGATTGTCAGAAGGAAGACTTGAGAATATAACTCAGCGGGACAGGCAGTATCTGTGGAGAGAGGAATGGGTGACGTTTCGGTTCAAGACCCTTCTTCAGACCTCTACCTGAAACGTCACCCATACCTTCTCTCCAGAGATGCTGCCTGTCCCACTGAGTTACTCCAGCATTTTGTGTCTACCTTCGATTTAAACCAGCATTTGCAGTTCTTTCCTACACACGTGGGAGTATATAAACTGGGTTATCGCAACAACAGACATGACCTGTTATAATAATTTTCTGTATATCCGGTGAGATTCCCTGGTGAGATTACCTCAGCATCAACGAGCTTTGAGAAGTCCGACTGGTTTCCAATGTAGAATTCAATCCCTTTCCGGGCTCCCTCCAGGGTCAGTCCTCGGATCAGAAGTACGGTTAGAACTACGTATGGGAATGTTGCAGTGAAATAAACCACCTGGTCAGGGAGAGGGATTGTTAGATTGTTCTGCATTGTTGTATATCTACACCACTGAATTCAATTAAAAGGCAAACAGGAGGAACTATAATCAAAGCAGAGGATAAAGCAGAAGAAACTGGATGAGAACTAACAACATGAAATTAAAGCATGGAATAGTCTTCACCCTACCATAGTTACCCAACCAGACGCAACAAATTTAAGGTAGCTGTTCTTCTCCAAGAATCCTTATTTGCTTAAGTCCACCCTCCGCCACCTCCAGTTTAAATTCCATTTGGAATATTTTGGAGGCCCAAGAACCAAGATATATGTTTGATGCTGAGTTGTGCAGTGAACTAAATTTAAATGGCACATATGAGATAATTTAGTGATACATCATGGAAACAGGCTCTTTAGCCCACCAAGTTCATGCTGATAATCAATCACCTGCTCACAATAATTCTATGTTATCTCACTTCTGCATCCACTCTCTACACATGTGGCAACTTACAGAGGGCCAATCAATCTACAAACCCACACGTCTTGAGGATGTAGGAGGAAACCGGAGCACATGGAGGAAACACACGCAGTCACAAGAAGAACGTGCAAACTCCACACAGATAGCCCTGGAATTCAGGATCGACCCCGTGTCTTTAGCGCTGTTAAGCAGCAGTTCTACCAACTACACCACTCGACAACCACCGACTGGCCAATCATACTCTGTACCATGAATGCAGCGGATAAATAATGGAAAACAGATCACAATATATTTGACATGAAATGTTGGTGGTGGATTTCTATGTCATTCTTCCTATTCAGTTGAATCACATTTCCCTAATTGGAAACCACCAGGTTACTGGGCCAGCCCTCATCTGTCCAATCACTGGGCCGGTGCTGATCAGCCTTCCAGTTGTATATTCACCCACAGTCCTGGAAGTGTGACTGGAACCCTGAGACCAGGGGCCGGTTGCAGCAGTTTGGGGACTCGCTGCCATTCCTTCACCCAGGGACAATCTTCAGATGCCCCGCTCCCCTCGCACAGAACCAGTGGTAACATCAATGAGATTTCCTTGTGTAGAAACCCATATTTTATCACCAGAGTTTGACTCATTTCTTTAACCTTTCTAAAATTATTTTACCTTTCCTGAAGATTTGATTCCTTTAGACAGGGCGGCCCCAACTATCAGCCAGGCCAGAAGCAGACAGAGAGCCACGTGCCAGACAATCTCCCCCATCTCATCTATCGACCTTGACCGGTGTAAAACCTTCTTACTGAATAAGATGAAAAGAAAATATCACAGCTCATGAATTAGTTCAGTATACGCCATCATTATGAGATACAAACCATGAGGCATTCAACCAATCATTTAATGTGTTAAAAATCAAGTTTAGCATGGATCAAAAGTAAAACGCATAAAACTTTGCCAAAAAAGCAATCAGCTTCCAGCACAGAAAAACCGAGGCAGAATAGTGGCACAGCAGTAGAGTTGCTGCCTGATAGTGCCAGAGGCCTGGGTTCAATCCCAACTATGTTTAGAAGAATAAACCCAGGAATTAGTAGGTTAGCCTATGATGAGCGTTTGTCGGCACTGGGCTGGAGTTTAGGAGAATGAGGGGGAACCTCATTGAAACATAGAGAATAGTGAAAGGCTTGGATAGAGTGGATGTGAAGAGAATGTTTCCACTAGTGGTAGAGTCTTGGACGAGAGGCTATAGCCTCAGAATTAAAGGACGTTCTTTGGAGGAATTTCTTTAGTCAGAGAAATCTGTGGTAAATCTGTGGAATTCTTTGCCACAGAAGGCTGTGGAAGCCAAGTCAGTGGATATTTTTAATTTCAAGTTTGCATTTATTGTCACTTAACCAACTAAGGTACAGTGAAATTTGAGTTACCATACAGGCATATTAGGTGAAAATCAACAATGCACACAGCCACATAAAATAAAATTTAACATAAACATCCACCACAGTGAAATCCACATTCCTCGCTGTGATGGAAGGCAATCTTCCTCCTTTCTACACCCGTGGTCGGGGCCGCTGCCGATGGTCTGATGTTCAAGCCCTCTCGTCGGGATGATCAGAACCCTGGCGTCGGGATGGATGGGAACACTCCGGCATGGAGCTCCCGAGTCGAGCTAGATAGGTTCTTGATTGGTAAAGATGTCCGAGGTTATGGGGAGAAGGCAGGAGAATGGGTTTAGGAGGGAAAGATAGATCAGCCATGATTGAATGGTGGAGTAGATTGGATGGACTGAATGGCCTAATTCTACTCCTATCACTTATGGGTGCTGTCTGTATAGATTTTGTACGTTCTCTCTATGACTGTGAGTTTCCTCTGGGTGCTCCGGTTTTCATCCACATTCTATAAAAAGTTAATTGGCTGCTGTAAATTGCCTGTAGCGTGTAGGATGCAAAACTGATAACATAGAACTAGTATATGGATGATCGTTGGTTGGTGGCACTCAGTGGTCTGAATGTCCTCTTTCCTCGTATCTTTAAACTAAATTAGGCAGTGATAACAAAAAGATGCAAGAAACATAAAAGCAGTGTCATATAACTTGGAAACAGGCCCTTCGGCCCAACTCATCTATGCTGACCACATTGCACATCTTAGCTGGTTCCATTTGCCTTGGTTTGGCCCATATCCCTCTAAACTTTGCTGCTAGAAAGAGCATGGTCTGAAATCTAGGACCATTTCAGAAGTCAGCAAGAGGGATCAAGAAACTGAGAAGGAAAGAGGTGATAGAATATTAGAACAAACTGACACAAAACACTTTAAAAACTCATAGAGATGCAAAAGGGAATTAGACAATAGGTGCAGGAGTAGGCCATTCGGCCCTTCGAGCTAGCACTGCCATTCAATGTAATCATGGCTGATCATTCCCAATCAGTACCCCGTTCCTGCCTTCTCCCCATATCCCCTGACTCCGCTATTTTTAAGAGCCCTATCTAGCTCTCTGGAAAGTATCCAGAGAACCCGCCCTGCCGCCCTCTGAGGCAGAGAATTCCACAGACTCACCACTCTCTGTGAGAAAAAGTCTTTCCTCGTCTCCGTTCTAAATGGCTTACTCCTTATTCTTAAACTCTTGCCCCTGGTTCTAGACTCCCCCAACATCGGGAACATGTGTCCTGCCTCTAGCATGTCCAAACCCATAACAATCTTATATGTTTCAATGTGATGCCCACTCATCCTTCTAAACTCCAAAGTGTACAAGCCCAGCTGCTCCATTCTCTCAGCAAACGACAGTCCTGCCATCCCGGGAATTAACCTTGTAAACCTACGCTGCACTCCCTCAATAGTAAGAATGTCCTTCCTCAAATTAAGGGACCAAAACTGCACACAATACTCCAGGTGTGGTCTCACTAGGGCTCTGTACAACTGCAGAAGAACCTCTTTGCTCCTATATTCGATTCCTCTTGTTATAAATGACAACATGCCATTCACTTTCTTCACTGCCTGCTGCACCTGCATGCTTACTTTCATAGACTGATGTACAAGAACCCCCAGATCCCGTTGTACTTCCCCTTTTCCCAACTTGACACCATTTAGATGGTAATCTGCCTTCCTGTTTTTGCTACCAAAGTGGATAACCTCTCATTTATCCGCATTAAACTTCATCTGCCCACTCCCCCAACCAGTCCAAGTCACCCTGCATTCTCATAGCATCCTCCTCAAAGTTCACACTGCCACCCAGCTTTGTGTCATCTGCAAATTTTAGATTAGATTCCTTTATTGTCATTCAGACCTTTCGGTCTGAACGAAATTTCGTTGCCTGCAGCCATACACAATAATAATAAATAACAAAACATACAATAAACACAAATTAACATCCACCACAGTGAGTTCACCAAGCACCTCCTCACTGTGATGGAGGCAAAAGTCTTAATCTCTGTCTCTTCCCTCCTTGTTCTCCCTCTGCGCTGACGCGATCCAGGCCGAAGATGCCGCCCTCCAGTCCAGCGGACGCAGCTGAAGTTGCGGGAGATCCGGAAACAGGTCACCAAACTGTAACCTGTGAGCTCCCGGTCATCCACTGCCTCTGCCGAAAGCCGGAACACCACCTCAGCGAGTCGGGCCGCCTCAGCTCCGAGTCGGGCCGCTGCCGAAAGCCGGAACACCACCTCAGCGAGTCGGGCCGCCTCAGCTCCGAGTCGGGCCGCTGCCGAAAGCCGGAACACCACCTCAGCGAGTCGGGCCGCCACCGCCTCAGCTCCGAGTCCCGCTGCCTCAGCTCCGAGTCGGGCAGCTGCCGAAAGCTGGAACACCACCTCAGCGAGTCGGGCCGCCGCCTCAGCTCTGAGTCCCGCTCCCTCAGCTCCAAGTCGGGCCGCCACCGAAAGCTGGAACACCACCTCAGCGAGTCGGGCCGCCGCCTCAGCTCCGAGTCCAGATTTGCTAATATTACTTTGAATCCCTTTATCCAAATCATTGATGTATATTATTAATAGCTCCGGTCCCAGTACCGAGCCTTGCGGTACCCCAAAACCTAATCTGGTTCGCTTACAGACCAAGATAGGAAAAATTATAACACTTATGTTTTGCAAGAATGTTTTAGAAAACTCCCACAAACGGTGATCCAGAGTGAGTATGAGACTCAAAGACTGAGGGAAAAAAAGAAAACATATTAGAGAAATTAATAGAATTTAAAATTAATATAATGCCAGGATTTGGTCATTTCATTTATCTGAAGCAGATAACAAGTAGTGGTTGCACTGGATTGGTCATAAACACTTGACAGATGCTTTGACAGTGTCTTGGAATTGTAATGTTAACATCAATTCTCTTCCCGCCGATGCTGGTCGACCCTCTTTTTCTTCCGGATTTCTGAAGCTGGAGACGAGGGACGTAAAGCGGTGGTCTGACCAGTCAGAGGCCATGCTGCAAGATGCACTGAGCGATGTCGACTGGAATATGTTCCAAGCAAGTTCCAGTGATGTCAGTGAGTTCGCGGAAGCAGTCACGGACTTCATCGCAACAATAACCGACAACATCGTCCCCATGGTAAGGGTAAGCACCTTTCCGAACCAAAAACCCGGGGTAGACAGGTCCGTTCGTGTTGCCTTGAATGCTCGCACCAATGCCTACAACTCGGGCCTGGCATTAGGAAACATGGATATCTACAAGGTAGAGTCCTACCGACTGCGAAGGGTGGTGAAGGACGCAAAAAGGAGGGACTAGGACAAGATGGAGTCACAGATGGAGCAGCAGGACACCAGACGCCTGTGGCAGGGGCTGCGGACTGTAACCAACTACTGGAGCACCCCACCCTCATCGCAAGTGCCGGCACCTCCCTAGCTGATGACCTGAACTCCTTTTACGCTCGTTTCGAGATGGGCAACACCACCCCAGGTCTGCCGACTATCGACAATACCGCCAGCGGGCTGGCTACCGGAGCTGAAGGGAGGAATGTGCACACGTTCTCGCTGTCCGAGCACGACATGAGGAGGGCTCTGACACGGGTGAACACGAGAAAAGCTGCAGGCCCCGATGGCATCTCGGGGCGAGTACTCAAGTCCTGTGCTACTCAGCTAGCTCCGGTGCTCACTACAATATTCAACGTCTCCCTGGACAAGTCCGTGGTCCCTGCCTGCTTCAAAAAATCCATCATTGTACCGGTACCAAAAAATGCCTCCCCAGCCTGTCCGAGTGACTACCGTCCGGTGGCCCTTACCTCGGTAGTCATGAAATGCTTTGAGAGGCTGGTGAAGAAACACATCTGCGCCTTCCTCCCTCGCAACATGGATCCGTTGCAGTTCGCATACCGTCCGAACAGATCCACGGACGATGCGGTCTCCCAGGTTTTGCACACCGCTCTCTCTCATCTTGACAGCCAGAAGGGGGGCTACGTGAGGATGCTGTTCATAGACTTCAGTTCAGCCTTCAACACGATAGTCCCCACCAGACTGGCCGAGAAGCTACTGGAATTGGGGCTCAACAACCTGTGCCTGGGCCCTGGACTTTCTCACCGCCAGGCCCCAGGTAGTCAAGATGGGAGGGAATACATCGAAGTCCCTCACCCTGAGCACAGGATCGCCCCAGGGTTGCGTCCTCAGCCCCCTACTGTACTCCCTGTACACACATGACTGTGTGGCTAGGTTCAGCTCCAACTCAATAATTAAGTTTGCTGATGACACTGTGGTGGTGGGCCTGATCTCAGACAACGATGAGAAGGCCTACCGGGAGGAGGTGGCTGATCTAGCACTCTGGTGCCAGGACAACAGCCTCCTCTTGAACATCAAAAATACTAAGGAGCTGATCGTGGACTTTAGGAGGGCACATCATCCGAGGATGTACACTCCATTGAGGATAAATGGGGATACTGTGGATAGGGTGAGCTGTTTCAAATATCTGGGAGCCCACATCTCTGAGGATATGACATGGACATCACACGCCGCAGCACTTGTGAGTAAGGCAAGGCAGCGCCTTTACCACCTCAGGCAATTGAGGAAATTCAGAGTGTCTCCGAGGATCCTCCAGTGCTTCTACTCAGCGGCTGTAGAAAGCATCTTGTCCGGAAATATTACCATCTGGTTTGGGAATTGCTCTGCCCAGGACAAGAAGGCTCTGCAGAGTAGTGCATTTGGCCGAACGCACTATGGGAACTTCACTCGCCCCCCTGCAGGAACTATACATCAGGCGGTGCAACTCCAGACCCAATAAAATTATGGGAGACCCCTTCCACCCCAGCAACGAACTGTTCCAGCTGCTACGGTCAGGCAAACGCCTCCGTTGCCATGCTGTGAGAACGGAGAGGTTGAGAAGGCGTTTCTTCCCAGAGGCTATTCGGACTGTAAACTCCTACCTCACCAGGGACTAACTTTATTGAACGTTTTTCCTTCCGCCCACAATATTTAAAATGTAAAAGAATATGTGATTGTATCAAATCACCATTAAGCTGAAGAAATAAAACATGAAATAAAATAGACTGAAAAATGTAACTGCTGGAATTAGTTACCACTAGCGAGTTTGTCTTTTTGCACAAAAGTCCGCGAGTATTGCCACTTTTCATTTCACTGCACATCTCGTATGTGTATGTGACGAATAAGCTTGACTTGACTTCTAGAGTTGCATTCATGTTATTAAAGTAGAGTACATGACATTGCAGGCAATGTACTGGCATGGACTAATGATTACTTAACGGGCAGAGCAATAGAAATTGATCATTTTTTGGTTGAGACACAGTGATCAGTGGAGTACCACAGGAGTCAGTGCTGTGACCCCAGCTTTCTCAATCTTAATCATTGTTAGAAAGGGGATCAAGTGTAATATATATAGGTTCATCAATGATATATGGCAGAGTGATAATGTAAGGAAGATTCAAGGAAGCATCAGAGATTTGCAAACAGGTTTAGTGTGAAGAACAAAGCAGTTATAATAAGGGAAAATGTGAAGTCACCCACTTTGGCAAAAAAAGTAAAAAGTTGGGTTAAATTTTAGGAATGCAGAATGGTTTTGGTCGACAGATGGACTGCAGGGTTCTTGTATATGTATCAGAGAAAGAGGGTTTAGCAAGTAAATGTGAAGTAGAGTCATAGAATCATGAAGTCATATAGCACAGAAACATGCCTTCTGGACTGCAGACTATAACATCCTGAAGCCTCGGTCTGCGGAACTTCTAGCAGTAGGCATGCAGTGGACTTTACCATTGCAGAGCAGGCCGATCCCTTGCCGGGGATCACCGGAGAAGAGCGCTGACCCCCGGCCTGCGGCCTTTCACTTCCTGAAGCCGCGGTCTCCATTAAGGAAGTGGCCGATTAAGGAACTCCAAGCCAAGTGTGTTCGATCTTTCCCGACGTCGGAGCTTCCTTCATCCCGCCGAGAGGGCTTGCGCATTGGGCTGTCCGTAGTGGCAACTATGGAGTTGTCAAGGCCCCCGACCACAGATGAACAAAGGAGGAAGATTGACTGAACTTTATTGCCTTCCATCACAGTGAAGAATGCTGTGGTGGATGTTTATGTTAAATTCTATTGTGTATTATGTTCTTTTTAAATTGTATGGCTACATGGTAACTCATTTCACTGTACCTTAATTGGTGCATGTGACAAATAAATGTAAACCTTGAACCTTGGGCCAACTTGCCCATGCCGAACCAAGATGTCCCATCTATGGTTATCTTACCTGCCCACGTTTGAATCATCTCTCTAAACCTTTCCTATCCATGTACCTGTCCAAGTGTCATTTGAATGTTGTTGTAGCACCTGCCTCAGCTATCTCTTCTGGCAGTTAGTTCTATGCACCCACCATCTAAGATGGCACCCAACCGAAGCAACTCTGTGTGCTAGTCACAGAAGTGAATCTGCAATCACATCATAACCGCTCCCCTCTTTTAAATCTCTACTCCTACGGCAACATTTCTTACTTTAACTATGCTCTTCTCAATCTCCTCTCAGATCTGTCCATTCTCCGACTCCTGGTACCGGAAGACCTATCGCATCAGTACCTCATTGGAGACCGTCGGACTATCTTTACTGCCTTTATCTTGCACTAAACATTATTCACGTATTCCCTTTGTCATGTAGCTGTACACTGTGAATGGTTCGATTGTAACCATGCATTGTCTTTCCGCTGACTGGTTAGCATGCAACAAAAGCTTTTCACTGTACTTCGGTACACGTGACAATAAATAAAACAAAAACGAAAAAAAGAGACTGTATGAAAAAAATGTCCCTCAAGTTCCCATTAAATGTTTCCCCTCTCGCCTTAAACCTATGTCCCCTCGTTCTTGCTTACGCTACTTTGGGGAAAAGGCTCATCCTGTATATTGCCCTCATGAATTTATACACTTCTATAAGACTACCCCTCAGCCTCCAAGGAATAAAGACCTAACCTGCCCAACCTCTCCCTGTAGCTCAAGCTCTCAAGTCCTGACAAAATCATCGTAAATCTTTATTGTATTTGTTCCAGCCTAACAATGTTCTTCTGATTGCAGGATGAGGAGACCAAAAATGAACACAATACTACAAATGCAGTCTTGTACAACTGTAACATAATGGCCCAACTTCTAACATCAATACCATGACTGATGAAAGCCAACATGCCACAGGGAATGGTTGGACAGGTAAGGAGTTGGGATGAGGCAACAGGATAATCTTCTAAAGGTGTATAACATCATGAGGGGAATTGATAGGGTGAAAGCACAGAGTGTTTTACCATGGTAGGGGAATCGAGAACCAGAGTACACAGGTTCAAAGTCAGAGGGCAAAGATTTGATAGGGACCTGAAGGACAACCTTTTCACTCAGAGGGTAGCGGATATATGGAATGAGCTGCCAGAGAAAGTAGTTGAGGCAGGCACTATAACAGTATTTAAAAGACACTTGGACAGGAACATGGACAGGAATAATTTACAGGGATATGGGCTAAATGCAGGTAAATAGATGATGGTTGGATGGGCATGTTTCTGTGCTGTATGATTATGTCTCCAAGTCAAACTCTTATAATCATTCATCAAACCAGACATTCACTTGACTATCCTCCCCGGAGGAAGCGGCAGGCAGTATGGTGCCTCTTTCTCCAGCAAGTTACTTACTCCCAGTATTGCTCGGTGGGGCCTTGGTGAGGAACATAGATTTCCGATCCATTGGAACAGGTTTTGTTGTTTGCCTGCAGCCAGGTTGTATTCACGACGTCTGAATAACCGCTGTCCAGAGTGAGGTTGCAGAACGGATCTGGAAAACGTGGGGTGGCATTTACTAGATCATTTCTTTTGAAACAAAGAGACATTTCCAATCAAATAATCAAGGTTACTGTTCTCAGATTGAATCAGTCTAATCCCTTTAATCAGCTGAAAGAGGGCTCAGAAGAGTCAGAAATAAAGAAACTGTCTGCTCTGGTTATCACTCGGTCAGTGATGGTTGATTTTCAATCACACTATAATGCTGGTACTCTGCATAAGCATAAGATTTATTACAACTCAAGGCCAGACAAAAGCCAAAGCTCCCGACGATGGGGCTGCCTGCGGCTGTGGATTGGGAACGAGGCTGGAGGCCTTTACGATGTGCTGCAGTCTCGATGCCTCCCTGATCGTTGTGTAGAAGCCCGAGTCAGGGGAAGCGGCTGACGGAGCACGCAGCTGGGGCCCGGGTCCACACCACGGGGGTGTGAAGTGGGGCGTCAACAATGGTGAGACCTCTCGGCGGTGGTGAAGCCTCGCGGCAGCGTCGATGCCTTGCAGGTCGACAATCGATGATAGCATAGAGGACCATAGAAACATAAAAACATAGAAAATTAGTGCAGGAGTAGGCCATTCGGCCCTTCGAGTCTGCACCGCCATTCAATATGATCATGGCTGATCATCCAACTCAGTATCCTGTACCTGCCTTCACTCCATACCCTCTGATCCCTTTAGCCACAAGGGCCACATCTAACTCCCTCTTAAATATAGCCAATGAACTGGCCTCAACTACCTTCTGTGGCAGAGAATTCCAGAGATTCACCACTCTCTGTGTAAAAAATGTTTTCCTCATCTCGGTCCTAAAAGATTTACCCCTTATCCTTAAACTGTGACCTCTTGTTCTGGACTTCCCCAACATCAGGAACAAACTTCCTGCATCTAGCTTGTCCAACCCCTTAAGGTTGGACCACCGTGAGGGAGGGGGAAAAACAATAGCGGTCCGGCGTGGGGAGACCACCCCGACGTGAGGGAGGAGGGGAGAGAACAATAGACAGTGGAGGAGGGGACAATGGACAATGGGGACCCGGCGTGGGGGAACCCATGTGGGGTGGAACAAAAGGAGGAGCCAGCTTGCTGTGTAACTTTGTCAGCGCCGTAGTTGCAAGCAATGAATCCCACTGTGCCTAGTCACATGTGACAATAAAGTATTCCTACGCCTATATTATGGCAGTTGGAATGTTGATGCATTGATAAAACGTTTGGTACGAGAATGAATGCCTCAGTCCAGTGAAACAGCTCGGATCTATTTCTTGTCATTGTGTTAGCAGGCTGGGATGGACCTGTTGACTGCAAATGGAATGTTTTCTGAGATATAAGGAAGCCACAGGATTATTCATAATGCAAATAACATCCATAAGAAGGAGGGAGGAGATGTTTTGATGCAATCAGATACTGACCAAGAGCAGGGGTATCATATCTGGTTGGAAAAGAAGTAAAAACTAAGTGCAGATTGGTCATGAAAATACTATCCGTGGTGAAAAATTATAAGATTGGATCATACATGTAATAATACCAAAGGGCACAACAGTGACTGTAAGAGTCGTGATATTTAGATCGCCTGGACCTCAGTGTCGAATAAACATGAACAAACATAGAAAATAGGTGTAGGCCATTTGGCCCTTTGAGCCAGCATCATTCAATATGATCATGGCTGATTATCCAAAATTAGTATCCTGATCCTGCTTTTTCCCTCATATCCCTTGATTTCATTAGCCCCCAAGAGCTAAATCTAACTCTCCCTTGTAAACTTCCAGTGAATTGGTCTCCACAGCGTTTTGTGGCAGAGATTTCCACAGATTCACAACTCGCTGGGTGAAAAGGTTTTTCTCTCATCTAAGTCCTAAATGGCCTACTCCTTATTGTTAAACTATAAATGGCGAATATTATTGTACAGACATTACTGAAAAAACAGTACCTCTGGGTGTCCGACTGCAGGTTTCATCCGCACCCCACCAGCTGAAACAGTCTGACCATGGCAGAGGGGATTGGAAGGAGGCAAACAGGTAGAATAGGCTGTAGGCGATGATGCAGTTGTAGGAAATAGCTGAAATCACTGATAGAAAGATCATAGTGATCCCCACACCTTAAATTAAGAAACAAACAGTTAAATCAAGTCAAGAATGTTTTATTGTCATAGTAAGTAAACTGACTCATTCTTCCCCATTAGTTCAGTTGGCTGGATGAACAGTTGCCATTTGTTTTTACAATGAGCCCTCCTTAATTGTAGAAATATGCCAGATGACCACAACTGCAGGAAATCACACTGCCTGGAGTCACTTTAGCTCAGACATCAAGTACATGCTTACATTTGATGTTAAAATCAACGTGTCAAAGTGCCGGAGGAACTCAGTGGGACATGCAATGGACTGCAGGGAAATGGACAGATGATCTTGGGTCAGGACCTTACGTCAGACTACAGTTTTCGCTGAAGTAAGGTTTTGACCCAAAAACGTCATCTGTGCATTTTCCTCCACAGATGCCACCTGACCATCTGAGTACCTCCAGCGTTTGTTCCAGATTCCAGCTTCTCCAGTCTATTGTGTCTACATAGAGTAATGGCGTCATAAAGCACAGAAACAAGCCCTTCTGCATAACTTGTTCATGTGGACAAAAATGCCCTGCCTCCTTGTCCCACCTACCTGCTTTTGGCCCACATCCATCTAAACATTTCCATCTTTTACCAATTGCTCCCCATAACTTCCACCTGATCCGTTGTTTTCTGATGGAAGTATCATTAACCGGAGAGTTTACAGAAGATGCAATTCAGTTCATTTTGGGTTATTGTCATGTGTGCAGCGGTGCAGTGGAGAGCTTTTGTGTGCTGGCCAGTCGGCAGAGAGACAATACACGATTACAATCGATCCGTTTACAGTGCGTGGATGCATGATGAGGGAATAACGTTTGGTGCAAGGTGGGGTCAGCAAAATCCGATCAATGATGGTTCGAGGGACATCAAAGAGGTAGATAGTTCACCCAAAGAGTTGTGAATCTGTGGAATTCTCTGCCACAGAAGGCTGTGAAGTCCAATTCACTGGATGTTTTCAAAAGAGAGTTAGATTTAGCTCTTGGGGGTGAAGGAATCAAGGGAGTTGGGGGAAAAAGCTGGAACGGTGTTCTGATTTTAGATGATCAGCCATGATCATATTGATTGGTGGTGCTGGCTCAAAGGGCTGAATGGCCTACACCTGCATCTGTTTTTCTATGTTTCTGTTTCTATGTTTCAATCCATGTACCTGTCCAAATGTCTCTTAAGTCATTTGATGTTAACTTTCAGTAAGTGAGCCAAGATTTACACCTTAGTTCCAAACTTATAGAATAACTTTGTAGGGATGATATAAGATTCAGCAAAATAAACTCTGTTGCAATATTCAAGAATAAACTTTAATGATGATTTGGAACATTGCGAAAGCGATCAAGACACCCAAAATTACGAATTCCAACTGAGCAGCAAGAATCTCATAATGTATGAGGAGCATTTCAGGGCTCTGGGTCTATACTCATTAGAGTTTAGAAGGAATGGAGGTAAACTCATTGAAACCCACCAAATAATGAAAGACCTGGATAGAATGGATGTAGAGAGGATGTTTCCAGTAGCGGGAGAGCCTAGGATGAGATGCCACAGCCTCAGAATAAATTGATGTACCTTTAGAATGAAGTTGTGGCGGAATTTCTAGCCAGAGGGCAATGAATCTGTGGAATTCATTGCCACAGAGAGTTGTGGTATCCAAGTCATTGGTTATTTTTCAAGCAGACTTTTATTGGTTCTTGATTAGTAAAGGCATCAAAGGTTCCGGGAAGAAAGCTGCTGCATCACAGCTCCAGTAACCTAGGTTCAGTCCTAACCTCCAGTGTACTCGGTGCAGATTTCCCATGTTAACCTGTGATTGTAAGGATTCCCATGGGTGCTGCATTATTTCCCACATCCCAAAGAGTAGGTAGATTGAAAATTAGAAACACTAGATGTTGGTAGTCTAAATAAAAAACTCATAAATGAAAATGCTCAGATCAGATTAGGCAGCACCTGTGGAAAGAAAAGCAGAGATAATATTTTGAATCGAATACCCTTCATCAGTCCTGGGAAAGAGTGAAGAAATTTCAAATTGCTCAGAGTTGTCTGGGCCCACTCCAAGGCTCGGACGGCATTACAGGGGGCCAGCACAAAGGTAGGACCGGTAACCAGCCTGAAGGCTTGTCGGAGCACGCCAGAAAGCTCATCTGGATCGGGAAAAAGCCCAAAGGCTCATCTGACATCATCACCAGGAGGGAACTGGACACGTCGGGCATTATAAGTGGACCAGTAGGAGGCTGATCCAAGATAATGGCTGCAGAGCCTTCAAAGTAGATAGGCAGAAGGTGTCCCTGGGACACAAAGATGTCTGGAATAGCGGAGGAGAGGGATGTTGAATTGCTCCAGTACATCGAGCGCATGGGACGACCTGACTATACGCTTTAAATAATGAAGCCAATAATGGCGGCACCTGCATGTGTACTATATGCAAAAGGAATTTCACTGTGTTGTTACATATGTGACAAATAATGCATAATTGAACTACAAAATTAGACACATATTACTGAAGTACCTCAGCGGGTCAGGCAGCATCTCTGGAGTATGTGATTAGGTGACATTTCAGGTCAGGACCCTTCTTCAGATTGTAGTAGGGGGGAGAAAGGTGAAAAGAGATGGGGTGGGACAAATCCTGTCAAATGATAGGTAGATACAGGAGAGAGGGGTTTGATTAGCAGATGGGTGAACACAGCCAAAGTTGAAAGAAGACAAAAAACTAAGATTAAGAGTGAAGTGTGAAGCCAGAGGGGATATAGGTGGAAGGATACTGAGGGAAGGGGAAATGAAAGCAGAGTAGAAACATAGAAAATGAGTGCAGGAGTAGGCCATTCGGCCCTTCGAGCCTGCACCGCCATTCAATATGATCATGGCTGATCATCCAACTCAGTATCCTGTACCTGCCTTCTCTCCATACCCCCTGATACCTTTAGCCACAAGGGCCACATCTAACTCCCTCTTAAATATAGCCAATGAACTTGCCTCAACTACCTTCTGTGGCAGAGAATTCCAGAGATTCACCACTCTCTGTGTGAAAAATGTTTTTCTCATCTCAGTCCTAAAAGATTTCCCCTTATCCTTAAACTGTGACCCCTTGTTCTGGACTTCCCCAACATCGGGAACAGTCTTCCTGCATCTAGCCTGTCCAACCCCTTAAGAATTTTGTACGTTTCTATAAGATCCCCCCTCAATCTTCTAAATTCTAGCGAATACAAGCCAAGTCTATCGTCTTTTTTTCATATGAAAGTACTGACATCCCAGGAATCAGTCTGGTGAACCTTCTCTGTACTCCCTCTATGGCAAGAATGTCTTTCCTCAGATTAGGGGGGATTAGTGGGGGAAATGGATGTGCATCCAGGTAGGGCATGGGGAAGAGATTGTGGAAAAAGGCTGGTGGGAGGGATAGGCTATTATCCAAAATTGGAGAGCACAATGTCCGTATTATTGGAAAGAAGTTCGATTTAAATTGAGGAGAGGTTGGGGAGTGTTGGACCAGACAAACGGAAAGACAGGCAAAGGGATAAGGTTCGGTCATGGTGGGCATGAGGATAAATCACTGATGAGGGGAGGGAAAAAAAATCAACCAAAGGAATGTAAGAGCTATGAAATGCAACTGCATCAGAACAGCAAGCATGTCAGTTAACTATCAGTTATCCATATCTCTCATAAATTTAGATATTTCTATTGACCAAATTGACGTAACTGAATGAGCATTCACCTTGTAACATTGGCACAGCTTTCCATACTGCAATTGGTCCACGGCTGGCAAACTGCCCAAAGGACGATTCCAAGAAAAATACCGGCATCCCAGCCATTGCCAACATTAGTAAGTAGGGAATAAGAAATGCACCTGAAAAAATAACAACGGCATTTGAGAACAAAATTAGCTGAGGCAAATGCGTACCTCTAACATGACCATTCTTTTCCCACCAACACTGACATTCTTATCAATAACTCCCGATTCTCAACAAATATGTACTTTGCTGGTAGACTCAACAATCTTCGTCTCCCCCCCCCCAACCTCTATGTAACCAACTGTCTACCACTCTACCCCACAACTAAGACATCAATCCTGAGAGAGAAAATGTATTTATCTTCAGTCTCTGTGAACTGAGACCATGCCAGGGCCCTAAATAGGTTCACTGAACTAACTTCTGTGAATATAGTAACATAGTCCCACATGGTAAGATGGCCCAGAAAGTTAAGGCTCAAGAATCTGTGGCATGCAGGTAAGCTGGATCCAAAGTTGGTTTGGTGAGAGGAGGCAGAGGGTGGCAGTTGATGGGTGTTTCCCAAACTGGAAATCTGCAACAAGTGGTGCACAACAAAATTGATGCTGGGATTTTTGAGTGTAAGATATAATTAACTTGTCATAAGGCCATTTGGCCCATCAAGTCTACTGCACCATTCAATCATGGCTGATCTATTTACCATATAATAACCATATAACAATTACAGCATGGAAACAGGCCATTTCGGCCCTTCTAGTCCGTGCCGAACACGTATTCTCCCCTAGTCCCATCTACCTGCACTCAGACCCTAACCCTCCATTCCTTTCCCGTCCATATAACTATCCAATTTATTTTTAAATGATAAAATCGAACCTGCCTGCACCACCTTCACTGGAAGCTCATTCCACACAGCTACCACTCTCTGAGTAAAGAAGTTCCCCCTCATGTTACCCCTAAACTTCTGTACCTTAATTCTCAAGTCATGTCCTCTTGTTTGAATCTTCCCTACTCTCAGTGGGAAAAGCTTATCCACGTCAACTCTGTCTATCCCTCTCATCATTCCTAGATCCCTCTGTTCAACTGCATTCCTCAATTCGCTACCATTTACCAGGTACGTCCTATTTTGATTTGTCCTGCCAAGATGTAGCACCTCACACTTATCAGCATTAAACTCCATCTGCCACCTTTCAGCCCACTCTTCCAACTGGCATAAATCTCTCTGTAGACTTTGAAAATCTACTTAATTATCCACAACACCACCTATCTTCGTATCATCTGCATACTTACTAATCCAATTTACCACACCATCATCCAGATTATTGATGTACATGACAAACAACAGAGGACCCAACACAGATCCATGTGGCACACCACTAGTCACTGGCCTCCAACCAGACAAACAGCCATCCACCATTACTCTCTGGCATCTCCCATTCAGCCACTGTTGAATCCATCTTGCTACTCCACCATTAATACCCAACAATTGAACCTTCTTAACCAACCTTCCATGAGGAACCTTGTCAAAGGCCTTACTGAAGTCCATATATACAACATCCACTGCTTTATCCTCATCAATTTCCCGAGTTACCTCTTCAAAAAATTCAAGAAGATTAGTCAAACATGACCTTCCAGGCACAAATCCATGTTGACTGTTCCTAATCAGACCTGTTTATCCAGATGCGATTTCTCCCTCCTAATCTCATTCTCCTGCCTTCTCCCCATTACATCTGACACCTGTATTAATCAAGAATCTATCTATCTCTGCCTTAAAAATATCCACTGACAGCCTCCACAACCTTCTGTGGCAAAGTATTCCACAGATTTACCACCTTCTGAATTAAAAAAAATCTCATCTCCTTTCTAAAAGAATGTCCTTTAATTCTGAGGCTATGACTTCTAGTCCTAGACTCTCCCACTAGTGTACACAAACATCAAGATCCAGAGCAGGGCCTTACTTCGCCCGGCGCGACTTTAAGTGGCCGTGGGACTTGCTAGCGCCCGCCGGGGGCTTTGACTTTGACATCGGGCGAGGAATGGAGAGCAAGGGAGAGACAAGACTTTGCCTTCCATCACAGTGAGGAGGAGATGCACTGTGATGGATGATTGTGTAAATTGTGTTGGTGTGTGTCTTGGTTCTTTTCTTGTATGACTGCAGAAACCAAATTTCGTCTGAACTTCATGTGAGGTTCAAATGACAAATAAACTGCATTGTATTGTAGTGGAAACATCCTCTCCAGATCCACTCTATCCAAGGCTTTCACTATTCAGTAACTTTCAATGAGGTCCCACCCTTATTCTTCTAAACTTCAGCGAGTACAGGCACAATGTTGACAAACGCTCATCATAGATTAACCTACTCATTCTTGGGATCTTTCATGTAAACCTCCTCTGGACCCTCACCAGAGCCAGCACATCCTTCCTCAGATATGGTGCCCAAAATTGCTCACAATATTGCAAATGCAGTCTTAGAGCCTCAATATTACATCAATGTTTTTGTATACAAGCCCTCTTAAAATAAATGATATTACACGTATTGTGTTTACTTTCTTCACTACCAATTCGACTTGCAGATTAACTTTTTAGGAATCCTGTACCAGCACTCCCAATTCCCTTAGCACCTCCGATTTCTGGATTCTCACCGCATTTCGAAAATAGTCTATGCCTTTATTCCTACTACCAAAATACATGACTCCCACTTTGCTACACTATATTCCATTTGGCACTTCTCTGCCCACTCTCCAAACCTGTCCAAGTCCTGCAGAGTCCCTTGTTTCTCGACACTACCTGCCCATCCACCTATTTTCATATCATCCCCAAACTTTGCCACAAAGCCTTCAATCCCCTCGTCCAAATCATTAATATCCAATGTGAAAAGTAGCGGCCCCAGCACCGATCCTTGCGGAACGCCATTAGTCACTGGCAGCCAACCAGAAAAAGCCCCCTTTATTGCCACTCTTTGCCTTCTGCCATCCAGCCCAACCTGCTATCCATGCTAGTATCTGCCCTTTGATACAGTACATTGGGCTCTCACCTTCCTAAGCAGCCTAACGTGTGGTACCTTATCAAATCTGAAAAACAACATCAACTGACTCTCCTTTGTCTGTCCTGCTGTTTCTTCTTCACAAAGGCATGCTGACTTCGGACTATTTTATTGTGAACTTCTAAGTACGCAGTAACCTCATCCTTTATAATCTATCTATCTTCTATTCATAACTAAAACTCTCATCTTGTTCTCTTCTGGTTTGCGTTGTTTTTACATATGCGCAAAAATGGTACAATAGCGCTAAGATTTCTCGCCACGTTACTTATCGTTGTCCCGTGCTGCAAATTCACCAAATTTTGTTCCGATCGGTGGTATATTTTAAAAGTTATTAAGGTTAAAAATCTTAAAACTGTGCATGTGCAGATTGATCTTCCCTCCTGTCAATCACGGCTGGGATGGCGATGCTCCTTCCTGCACCATCACAGCACTGATTGGTCACCTCTGCTGCCAGTCACCGGCCATGGCCCACCTCCCTGCCGGCGCGGCCCGCCTCTCTGCCGACACCCACCTTCCTGATGGAGCCCACCTTCCTACCGGCGCCCACCTTCCTGCTGGCGCGGCCCTCCTGCCTGCCTGCCGGCACGGCCTTCGTGCTAGGGATCCCGAGACCTGGGCGCTGGGCCTGGCTCTGAGGGCGTCGACGTCTGATGCTCCTCCGGGGCACGCAAGAAGGGAGAGGAGCGGCAACCTTGAGATCCTGGGGAGGTGGGGAGGGAGAATGGGGGGGATTGAGGGAGAGGAGGGGGTAGGGAGGTAGAGGGAGGGGAAAGTGGAGGAGGTGAGGAGGGAGATTGGGGGAGGAGGGTAGATATAGGGAGAGGAGGATAGTAGGGAGAGGAGTTATGGAAGGAGGGAGGGAGTGACTGAGGGTGGGGAAAAGGAAAGGTGAGGGAAGGATTGGGGAGGGTAGGAGGAGAGGGGGAAGAATAGGGAAAGTGGGGGAGGAGGGGGAGTAGAGGGAGAGGAAGGCAGTGGGGGAGGTGAGGAGGGATAGTCGGGGATAGGGGAGGTAATGTGGGCAAAAAAAGGGATAGGGGGGTAGGGAGGTCAGGAGTTATGGAGGGAGGGAGTGACAAGGTAGAGGAAAGGAGAGGGAGGAATTGGGGAGGGGAGGAGGAGAGAAGAGGGTGGGTGAAAAGGTGGAGGGAGTGCTGGGGATGTGGAGAAATGAGCTGCGCCTGCACAGTTGGGGGGCTATGCGTGAGCGGTGGAATATATATGCAAAAAGTATACCCGGACAACCCCCCGTTGAATACAGTATTTAATAATTAATTTTAATTAAGATTAATAAAGTATAATTTTCCAATGCAATGTTACACTGAGACCTGACGACTGTTCTGGCAAATGAAATTCAAATTAAGCTTCCAGACAAATGCTGGCCAAACTTGCTATTTACATGATGGCATGCACATTGACACCCCTGGTTTCACCCAAACATTAACCAGTTATGTCAAAGTTAGACACAAAATGTTTGAGTAACTGAAAGGTCAGGAATACCTGGAGAAAATGGATATATGACTTTTCGGGTTGGAACTGTATGTCATTCCTGTGTGTGGATCTCCGCACTGGTTGCCTGCATGTGAGCTACTAAACTCTTTGAAATATTTCAAAGGAATAAAAACATGTTGTGTAATGTAGGCCTTTCAATCAGGAAAGAGTATACGGTGGAGTTCAGCTGAATAAATGAAGCCACACAATGTCTATGCATGAGTACTAGACTCAGTCCAAACTATCCTTGACTTACCAAGTGACGAAGGGAGAAAATTTAGGCAAGGCACAAATAAACAAAATAAATGGTCAACACAATTTAGGAGCGAAGATGACATTTTGTAAAGACTGAATATCTGTGGGTATAGAACATAGAACAATACAGCACATGAACAGGCCCTTCGCCCACAATGTCTATGCTTAACATGATGCCAAGATCAACTCTTATCTGTCTGCACTTAATCAATATCCCTCCAAATGTGCCTATCCAGAAGCCTCTTAAATGCCAGTGTCATATCTGCCTCCATCACCAGTCCGATCAGCATGTTCCAGACACCCACCACCCTCATTGTAAAAAAAGAATTGCTCCACACATCACCTTTAAACTTTGCCTCTCTCACCTCAAAGCTATGCCCTCTAGTCTTTGACATTTCCATCGTTGCATGCGCCATTGCAGGAGTTCGCCATCCCTCGGCAGCAGTTTGACCACATTCACGTGGACATCATGGGGCCGTTGCCGCCGTCCCGGGGCATGACCTATCTCTTCACCGTGGTGGACCGCTTCACATGGTGGCCTTAAGCCATTCTGCTACCTGATTCCTCAACAGCCACTTGTGCTCGAGCCTTGGTGGTGCAATGGATCGCCCGGTTCGGTGTGCCACTGGACATAACATCCGACCGGGGGCCTCAGTTCACGTTGGAACTGTGGTCGGCCATGGCACGACCCCTGGGGGTTCGCCTACACCACACGACGGCGTATCATCCGCAGGCGAACAGACTGGTGGAGCGGTTTCACCGCCAACTCAAGGATGTCCTGAAGGCACAGCTGAATGATCCAGACTGGGTGGATGCTCTCCCGTGGGTTTTGCTGGTGATCCGCACTGCACCCAAGGAGGACTTGGCCTCCTCCTCTGCAGATTTAGTGTATGGGTCTCCGTTGACGGTGCCCGGGGAGTTCATCCCGTTGACACGGGGCCCGGTGGAGCAGCCTTCGGACACTCTGCAAGTTCTTCGGTGGGAAAGCTGGCGCCTGTGCCCACATCTCGTCTTGGGTCCTTCCGTCCGCACGTTCCCTCTGCTCTGGAGGACTGCTACTTCGGCTTCCTTCGTAGGGATGATCATCAAACACCTCTCCAGCGACCGTACAAAGGTCCCTTCCGAGTCGTAGAGCATGGCTCATCTACATTCGTCCTGGACATGGGGGATCGGCATGAGACTGTTTCGGTTGCGCGGCTGAAGCCGGTGCATATTTACGTTGATCGGCCAGTGCTGGTAGCGCGGCCCCGTAAGCGAGGGCACCCTCTGTCTAGGGTACCTACTCCAGTGGCTACTCCGTCCTCTGCACCTGTTGGTCAGTTGCCTGTTCCGGGCATGGTATGAACCCGAGCTGGCTGCCATGTGCGCCCTTCTGTACGTTTCGTGCGTCGGGTTCTTGGGGTGGTTCTGTAGCGGTCCCTGGGGGTTAGGCCGCTCCTTAGGTCATCCCACCCTGCTATTGAGGGACAGAGGCGTTGGTCTGCCACTTGGTTTCCAGAGGTCCTTCTTGGGGGTGTGTGTGTTCTCGCTGTGACATTAAACTACTGTTGAACCTGGCTGACGTCTGGCCTTTTCCTGACCTCGTCCAGGCCGCTACATTCTTGCGAAACCTGCTTTTCAGGTTCTGGACGCGCTGCACTGCAATGCAGGTTATTCGGCAACTGACGCTTTTTTGTTTGAAAGGTAAGTCTAGACATTAGTGTCCATCTATCATCTTTACTGAGCGATTTATAAAATTCAAGAACTTTACCTCTTCTCTGGAAATTTCTTCTGCTTCCTTGCTGGTTCTTTCACTGAAACCGTGATTGTATTGCTTGAACAGTGGCTCCTCTAAGTTAATGGTAGATATTCCATTGACAGCAGCAACAGGGTAGCCATTTTCATCCCTGCTTTCGATGTCTCTTCTCAGGGGACCATAAATGACCCATTCGAGTCAGGTTCTCATGGCAAATGGTCCATCCCCTTGGTCACACACACACACACACACACGCTAAATAAACAGATAAAGTGCAAAAGTAATAATACACCGTTATTGTTCAGAGCTTGTTTGATGTCGTGCTTCATAGACTGATGGATGTGGGAAACAAGATGTTCCTGGACCTGGATGTTCCAGATTTCAAACTTCTGTACCTTCTTCCCGATGGCAACGGAGAGATGAGTGCGTGGCCAGGATGGTGTGTGACTTTGATGATGTTGGCAGACCTTTTGAGGCAGCGACTGCGACAGATCCCTTCGATGGTGGGGAGGTCAGAGCCGATGATGGACTGGGCAGTGGTCACAACTTTCTGCATTCTTTTCCGCTCCTGGACGTTCAAGTTGCCGAACCAAGCCACGATGCAGCCAGTCAGTATGCTCTCTACTGTGCACCTGTAGATATGGTGCCATATGCTGTCTATATGGTGCCAGCGCAATAACCTGGCCCTCAACACCAGCAAAACCAAGGAACTGATTGGGGACTTTGGAAGGAGTAGGAGAGGGACCCACAGCCCAATTTATATCAACGGGTCGATGGTTGAAAGGGTCAAGAGCTTCAAATTCCTGGGCGTGCACATCTCTGAAGATCTTTCCTGGTCTGAGAACACAAATGCAATTATCAAGAAAGCTCATCAGCGCCTCTACTTCCTGAGAAGATTACGGAGAGTCGGTTTGTCAAGGAAGACTCTCTCTAACTTGTACAGGTGCACAGTAGAGAGCATGCTGACTGGTTGCATCGTGGCTTGGTTCGCCAACTTGAGCGCCCTGGAGAGGAAAAGACAACAAAATGTAGTAAACACTGCCCAGTCCATCATCGGCTCTGACCTTCCTTCCATCGAGGGGATTTATCGCAGTCGCTGCTTCAAAAAGGCTGGCAGTATCATCAAAGACCCACACCATCCTGGCCACACACTCAGCTCCCTACTACCTTCAGGTAGAAGGTACAGGAGCCTGAAGACTGCAACAACAAGGTTCAGGAATAGCTACTTCCCCACAGCCATCAGGCTATTAAACCTGGCTCGGACAAAACTCTGATTATTAATAACCCATTTTCTGTTATTTGCAATTTATCAGTTTATTTATTCATGTGTGTATATATTTATATTATGGTATATGGACACACTTATCTGTTTTGTAGTAAATGCCTACTATGTTCTGTGTGCTGATGCAAAGCAAGAATTTAATTGTCCTATACAGGGACACATGACAATAAACTCACTTGAACTTGAACTAGAAGTTCGAGAGAGTCCTCCTTGACATACTGACTCTCCATAATCTTTTCAGGAAGTAGAGGCTCTGATGTGCCTTCTTTATAATTGCATCAAGTGTGCTGGAACCAGGAAAGATATTCGGAAATATGCACGCTCAGGAATTTGAATTTTTTGATCCTTTCCACCATTGTCCCATTTATATAAATGGGATTGTGGGTTCCTATGCTACCCCTTTCAAAGTCCACAATCAGTTCCTTGGTTTTGGTGGTGTTGAGAGCCAGGTTGGTGTGCTGGCACCATTTGGTCAATCGGTTGATCTCACTTCTATACTGTGACTCATCACCATCAGTGATTCGTCCCACAACAGTGGTGTCGTCGGCGAACTTGATGATGGATTTCGCAGTATGTCCGGCTACACAGTCATGAGCATAGAGAGTACAGCAGGGGGCTAGATACATCAGATAAAGTGTATAAATTTGCCTTTGTCCAGACTAGATCTTTCCAAACCTGAACTATGATGACTGAACACAGATTTCTCTTCATTTATGGTAGGCAAGGGAATCTTAATCTTTTGTCCTGTAATGTTCAGCCTTCTCATCAAGCTTTCTGTACAAAGAATAGTTGAACTTCCCTGATCCAAAAGTGTGTATGTTTGCAACACCACGTCCCCCTTGCGGCTCTTTACCTGTACTGATAAGATGAAGAAGATACAGGTTTCTTCACCAGCCCCAATATGCCCAGTTATCTGAGGAAACAGCATCACTCACAGTTGGCTTCTCCTTCTGAGAGGGAGGGTTGTGGGGGAGAGGGGTTTGTGGGGGGGAGGGTGTTTTGGGCGTGGAGGCTGTTGGGGAGGGTGTGTGGGCGGGGGTGGTGTGGCATTGTGGGTGGGGCGTTGTGGGGGGGGTTGTGTGAGGTGGGGGGGGGTAGTGGGGATGTGTGTGTGGGGGAGGGGTGTGTGTGGGCAGGGAGGGGTTGTGGGGGAAGGGGTTTATGTGTGGGCAGCGGTGTTGTGGGGGGAGGGGTTGTGGGGGGGAGATGTGTGGGAAGGGGGTGTGTGTGGGAGGGTGGTGTGTGTGGGAAAGGGGGTGTGTGGGAGAGCGGAGGGGGCGGGGGTGGGGGAGGTGTTGTGGGGGAAGGGGTATGTGGGCAGGGGGAGGATTGTGAGGGGTGTGTGGAAGGACGGTGTGGGAGGGGGGTGTGTGGGGGGAGGCTGTGTGTGTGGGAGGGGTGTGTGTGTGGGAGGGGGTGTGTGGGAGGGGGGTGTGTGTGGGAGAGCGGAGGGGGGGGGAGGGGGGTGTGTGGGAGGGGGTGTGTGTGGGAGGGGGTGTGTGGGAGGGGGTGTGTGGGAGGGGGGTGTGTGTGGGAGAGCGGAGGGGGAGGGGGATGTGTGTGGGAGGGGGGTGTGTGTGGGAGGGGGTGTGTGGGAAGGGGGTGTGCGTGGGAAGGGGGTGTGTGTGTGGGAGAGCGGAGGGGGGGGGGGGGGTGTGTGTGGGAGGGGGTGTGTGTGGGGAGGGGGGTGTGTGTGGGAGGGTGTGTGTGTGGGAGGGGGTGTGTGTGGGAGGGGGGTGTGTGTGGGAGGGGGTGTGTGGGAAGGGGGTGTGCGTGGGAAGGGGGTGTGTGTGGGGAGAGCGGAGGGGGGAGGGGGGTGTGTGTGGGAGGGGGGTGTGTGGGGAGGGGGTGTGTGTGGGGGGGGTGTGTGTGGGAGGGGGTGTGTGTGGGAGGGGGGTGTGTGTGGGAAGGGGGTGTGTGTGAGAGCGGGAGGGGGGAGGGGGTTTGTGTGTGGGAGGGGGTGTGTGTGGGGAGGGGGGTGTGTGTGTGGTAGGGGGTGTGTGTGGGAGGGGTGTGTGTGGGAGGGGGGTGTGTGTGGGAGGGGGGTGTGTGTGGGGGGGTGTGGTGTGGGAGGGGGTGTGGTGGGGAGGGGGGTGTGTGTGGGAGGGGGTGTGTGTGGGAGGGGGGTGTGTGGGAGAGGGGGGTGTGTGTGGGAGGGGGGTGTGTGTGGGAGGGGGTGTGTGGGAGGGGGGGGTGTGTGTGAGAGCGGAGGGGGGAGGGGAGGGGGGATGTTGGGGGGGAGTGTTGGGGGGGAGGGGTATGGGGGCAGCGGGGGCAGGGGGGGAGAGAGCTCGAAGAAAAGAGGGGAAGGGCCATGGGGGAGGTATCATGGGGAGCCAGCGAGGGGGACCAGAGGGGAAGGGGTTGGCTGTGCGATGGAGACTCTCTGTGGTCGCTTCTCTGGCCACTTCGCTGGTCACCTCTCTGGCCGCTACCCTGGTGGCTTCGCTGGTTGCTCCCCTCTGCCGGGATCAGAGTCTCTACTTTCCGTTTGGCGACATCTCCGACTGCCGATCGGGCCGTTTCCGGTACCTCCCTTCGAAAATTGGTTCCAGTTGGAGACCTCCGCCAGCCATCCAGAGCCTCCCGCAGCTGCAGTAAAGTTGCGATGGCGCAGGAAGGGGCTGACCGTCCCACGGAGTGACAGTAGAAAGGACCAATCCGCGCGGCGTTGAATGTCAGGAGAGGCAATCGATCTGCGCACATGCGGTTTTTAAGATTTTTAAACCTCAATAACTCTTACCAGCATCTACCAATCGGAACGAAACTTGGTGCAATCGCAGTACAGGAGAGGGGTGAGTAAGCTGGCGAAAAATCACAGCGCCTCCGCGTACCGTTTTTGCGCAAATAGAATGACCGTCAAACTGGATGATAACAAGATCAGAGGTTTAGTTATGTATAGAAGATAGATAGACAAACAAGAAGTGTTTATGGTGGACACGTCTCTTTTCATTCCACCTGTTGTCGGATTTCCTTTCACTGCTGTTTCTACGGGTATTACAGTGGTTGCAAAACTGCTTTCTTTTGGTCCTGATCTTTCTCATGTTTTAGCAAAAGTAGAACCTTTGACAGTTGGCATTTGTTCTAGGATCCTGAATGCTTCCAAAAAGTGGATCTGACATTATCTCCACTTGCCACTCTAAGAAATCCGCCAGATCAGGAAACTTAGCTCAACGTCCATGCGTTTTCTATATCTGACATGCACTATCCCTCCACTTGTCTCTGAGCCTGTAAGGCAATTTTCGAAGGATAGTCTTCATATTGGTAGCAACATTCATTTCCTCCAGGTAGGTGAGATGTTCCATTGCATTGCAACAACCTCTAAAAAACAACAAAAAGGCATGCAATGCCTTCATATCCTCTGCCTTGATAACTGACCAAGCAAAGGCCTTGCTCATGTATGCACTGGCAATTTTGTGTTCATTACCAAAATATTTTTAAAGCAGAGCTTTTGCCTTTTGATAGCTTCGATTCTCATCAACACATTCTGTCTTTGTTGCAGGTAGACAAAATGCTGGAGAAACACAGCGGGTGCAGCAGCATCTATGAAGCGAAGGAAATAGGCAATGTTTCGGGCCAAAACACTTCTTCAGACCTTTCTGTCTTTGTCTTTGTTGCA
Organism: Leucoraja erinaceus; assembly: GCF_028641065.1. NCBI lineage: Eukaryota > Metazoa > Chordata > Chondrichthyes > Rajiformes > Rajidae > Leucoraja > Leucoraja erinaceus. Next base: position 2,212,613 of record NC_073388.1, on the reverse strand, counting down.
CCTTCTGTCTTTGTTGCACCTGATCAGACCAATACTTATCTGTCTGTAGATTTAATTTAGCAGCTTTTCTTCCATAAAAGAGCTCATTCCATGAGATACACTTGAGCCGCTTCTGGAACCCTTGCCCTCAAGTATATTGATCCTTTCCTCAGTTTTCGACAGCTCCATCTCTATTTCCAACTGTTCCATCTCTCTTTTGAAATGTTCTTCTTGTGCGTCATGCTCAAGCTTGGCTTTGGTTTCTGCCAGTACAGTCTCTGTTCCATTGCTCCTTTTGTGCCTCTAGCTCGTGCCTTTTTCTCCTGCCGGCAGCCTGTTCCAAGAGAGCAGCCCTATCTGCTTGAATTTCACTACGAGCCAAGACCCTTGAAGATGCACATGTTGCATAGCCAAATTTGGGACTTGATCGTCGTCTTGAGACATTTGAAATAGGTCTTCAGGTCCAATATTCCCTGGTTTACAACACTTGGTTGTTTAGCACCTCCAACTGTCGAGTGTGTAATTTGTTGTCCAATTTCAGATAACCACCTATTTACATCTTCCATTAAGCCATCAAAAAATTCCATTCTTTCTTGAAACCACTTATTTTGTCTTTCATGCTCCTCTTCAGGCAGTGGTATTTCCAGCAATGACTTGTGATTTCCTCTTACTTCATTGCAGAGTTTGATTAATGGAACCAGGTTAGATTGTACTTCCTTCGCATTCTCATTTAATTTCATGAGTTCCTTCAGCTTTTCAATTAACTTGTTAGCTTGATTACATAACGTGTGGCTTGACTTCTGGCGTCTTTCCAAGAACAATGCTTGTCCTTTGTCGGTGAATTTAATGGTTCTTTTTTTCACATTTTCCAGAATCCTGTTCCACTTCACCCTCTTGTACACGGCGGGTGTGGCAGGGCATCCAGCACATCACCAACTACAAGCCCAGCGGCGGCGATGCCTCACTGGCAGAGGAGCTGAACTGCTTCTTTGCTCGCTTCAAGTCAAGTCAAGTCAAGTCAAGTCAAGTCAAGTCAAGTTTATTTGTCACATACACATACGAGATGTGCAGTGAAATGAAAGTGGCAATGCTCGCGGAACAACAAAACAACCAAACAAATTATAAACACAATCATAACACACATATTATTTTACATAATAAATAATAGAAGGAAAAAACGTTCTGTACAGTTAGTCCCTGGTGAGAAAGGCGTTTACAGTCCGAATTGCCTCTGGGAAGAAACTCCTTCTCAACCTCTCCGTTCTCACTGCATGGCAACGGAGGCGTTTGCCTGACCGTAGCGGCTGGAGCAGTCCGTTGCAGGGGTGGAAGAGGTCTCTCATGATTTTGTTTGCTCTGGAGTTGCACCTCCTGTTGTATAGTTCCTGCAGGGGGGTGAGTGAAGTTCCCATAGTGCGTTCGGCCGAACGCACTACTCTCTGCAGAGCCTTCTTGTCCTTGGCAGAGCAATTCCCGAACCAGATGGTAATGTTCCCGGACAAGATGCTTTCCACCGCCGCTGCGTAGAAGCACTGGAGGATCCTCGGAGACACTCTGAATTTCCTCAATTGCCTGAGGTGATAAAGGCGCTGCCTTGCCTTACTCACCAGTGCTGAGGCGTGTGATGACCATGTCATATCCTCAGAGATGTGGACTCCCAGATATTCGAGGCAGAGCCAGAAGAGTTCGTCACCATTCTCCCACCAGCCCCTAACAACAACAACAACTACTACACCTCACTGTGCAGGAGCATGAAGTGAGGCGGGTGCTCAGGGCGGTGAACCCGAGGAAGGCTGCCGGCCCGCATGGCGTGACAGGAAGGGTTCTGAAGGAATGTGCAGACCAGCTCACCGAGGTCTTCACGAAAATCTTCAACCTGTCCCTGTCCAAATCCATCATCCCACCATGCCTGAAGTCTGCCACAATCATCCCACTACCAAAAAAGCCTGTTATCAGCGGCCTTAACGACTACCGACCAGTCGCTCTCACACCAGTCATCATGAAGTGTTTTGAGAGGCTGGTCCAGCAGCACATCAAAGCCAGCCTCCCGCCCACCTTCAATCCACACCAGTAGAGACAGCTTCTACCCCATAACCATACGTGAACTTAACAATGCAAAATAAGAAATAACACTCACATTCAACTGAATGGTTCTACCTCAGCTGCTATTGTTATTTATCTGTAATTTTTTTTTATATGTATATATTTTTACCTTTTCTTATATATTTAAAATTGCTCTTGTGAATCGCACCGTGGGATTGACTTTTAAATTTCATTGTATCATGTGCAATGACAATAAAGAGATTCATTCATTCATTGTGGCGGAGCTTTAAACATACTGGTCCCTTTAAGACGCGTCAATGTAATGACGTAAAGCCATTTGCTTATCAGGCTGGAATTCAAAACAATCAGCGGGAATTCAAAACATCAGATAACATAGAGACTCTCAAGGTCAGTGTTTCCATAATAACAGCCATTTTCAAGTCAGCTTCATGCAGCTTTTCAATCAAGCTTTTTAGCAGTTTCAATACAGCTTGCAGCCTTTTAAATACAGCCTTTTTGGCCATTCCAAATACAGCATCTCCTATAGAAGTTGTTCCAAGTAAAGCATTTTAGCTTTTCCAATACAGCATATTGCAGCTTTCCAGTAAAACGTAATGCAGTAGCTGTCCATTTACTCACGATTCCCTGCGCTGGCTTTCAAAGTTTCCCATCTTCGTATTCAGCTAAGCGCAGGTGGTGACCTTGGCCAGTTGACGATGTCAGGCAGATTCTTTGTTCCAGTTTTTGCTTCAATCCCACTCATAGACAAGAGTTGTTTTACTTTAATGTAATGGCAATTTCAATCCTTTCCATTGTCATTACTAGACAGGCAGGGAGGAGTGAACAAATTTACACAGTCGATAAGAAAAATGAATCTTCCAGTCGTTATTTCCAGTTTTCATTGATTCTTTAATGGTTGTTGTAAAAACAAAGAAGTGAACATACCAGATCCTCTTTATTCTTATCCAAATTGTAGCTTTTCATTCTTACTATCTGAACTGGTAAAAAAACGCATTCCTTCTCTCCTGCCGGCTCCAGTCGAGCTGACCACTCCCAATGGTTTCGCTGGCCTAATGATTAGGCCCAAATTTAGATGAAGAGAGGCCCTAAGCTATTTCACTTGTGAGCCCCCCCCGCCCAATCCCCCACCCCCACGATTAGAGGACCATGACTACTCGACAGTTACGGTGTGAAACTTTTAGATCCTAATGTATATTGTTATTAAACAGTTGGTTTTAAAATACATATTGGATTCACTGTGGAGTGGTAGGCCCTAATCCGATGTATGTCACACCCATCTACGTATCAAAAACCCACCCCTAAGCATACAAAATAATTCTGCAAGAAATATCTAGACAAAATAATAAAATATGCTAACAGTAACCAGCCTAAACAAGAATGGCTCCTACAGTGTCCAATTATATACATTGCAAGAAAAATGTATGATTTAAGGTTGTGAGATTTGTATCAACATTATTGAAACCACACTTTTACCCTGCATAATAAATGTATGTTTGAATTTAATGCTATTTCTAAATCAATTAATTGTTGACATGATTTCTGCCCTTCCATCTTGTGTATTGTGAAACCTCTACAGTACCTCCTCCGTTCCTGTACGCCAGGTAAGGGAATCTCCAGACGTTGCCCAGACCCACAGCACAGCCGATCACTGAGAGCAGGTAGTCGGTCTTCGAGGACCAGTTGCTTCGCTCCACGTTCTCGTCACTTTCACCCACGTGTCCATCGGCGGCAGACTGGGGAGAAACAGACAATGGAATCGTGGGAGTTTCATCTTGTCGGACCTCAAGCAATGAGAACCGTTCCCACCCACCGTTCACACACTGAGCTATTCTCAGTTTACAGCAATCAGATGGTAAGTTGTCAACATCCAGAACCCCCCATGCTGCTCCTTTAGAGGCTGAGATGGTGAGAAATACTGGTAATGACAGAGACCTCAAACATTCATTGTCTAAATGAACATTTAAACAATGAAAGACCTGGATAAAGTGGATGTGGAGATGTTTCCACTAGTGGAAGAGTCTCGGACCAGAGGGCAAGGTCTCAGAATAAAAGGATGTACCTGTAGAAAGGAGATGAGGATTTGTTTAGCCAGATGAATCAGTGGAATTCATTGTCACACAGCTGTGAAGATCGTTTAGGGGTATTTTTAAAGGGGTGATAGACAGGTTCTTGGTTAGTAAGGGTGACAAAGGTTATGGGCTGGAGAATTGGTTTGAGAGGGAAAGATATATCAGCCATGATTGAATGATGGAGTAGATTTGATGGGCTGAGTGGCCTAAATCTGCTCCTAAGATTTTGTACATTCACAGCAGGTGAAACAAAAAAATATGCAATTGTTTTGTTAGTTTAGTTTGGTTTATTGCCATGTGTACAGAGATACAGTGAAAAGCTTTTGTTGCGTGTTAACTAGTCAGCGGAAAGACAATGCATGATTATAATCGAACCATTCACAGTGTAAAATGTTAGTATAAAATGCGGAGGGTCAAGGAGTGAGGAACTTAACACAATTACGATTAATAGAGAGAAAGGGATGGAATTAAAGGCTGACAAGTCCCCTGGACCTGAAAACTAAAGTTAACGGTCTTAAAGGAAGTGACTTCTAAGATGGTGAATTAATTGCTTGTGATCTTCCAGAGTTCTCTGAACACTGGTAGGGACCCAGCAAATTGGAAACACAACACCCTTATTCAAAAAAGGAGAGATGCAGGTAACATAACACTTGCCTTTAGGAAAACGCCAGAATCCATTTCGATAAAGAAATTAATCATAATATCACGGTCAAGGTGAGGGACAATCATGATCAACAATATGGTTTCATGGAAGGACAATCACATTTAATACATTTTCTATAGCTCTGTGGATGTAGTATTTTTGGATTTCCAAAATGATAAAAGGATCAAGGTCAGTGATTCCGGTGTGAAATGAGTAGGCAGCAAGGGGGGTACTGATTGTGGATGATCAGCCATGATCACACTGAATGGTGGTGGTGGCTCGAAGGACCGAATGGCCTATTGTCTATCAAGTTTCAAGGGAACTGATAAAACATCACTGTTAATTCTAACATCCCCTACAGCAGATTCCTGCTTTCTCTTCAAGAACAAAGAGACCCAGTAAGAAACCCTGACTTTCTTGATGTGATACTGTTCATTGTTCTGCGCCTTTGCAGAATTAATTTTGTTGTACCTCTCTTGTCCTGGGTCCTTTTATAAATATCATGACCAGAACGATGCACATGCCTCAATGTCTAGTCCGATTACGTGTCGATACTTGGTCAGCTCAGTGCCAAAGTATCTTAAGTTTATAATGGGGATTGTGACTAGTTAACAATATTTGCTGTTGATTCACTCACCCCATCAAACACCACCTGTCCCATCTGTGACATTTCTCGCTGGATTCTTCAGTCACTTCAGAAATGTCCAGAGTCCAATATCCTCAGTCTTAGTGGAATGCCTGGGAGGAAGAACTTGTTCAGCACAACTCTCCAACTATAAATACCAGTACTTGATTTGCCTTTTAGGAACATGATGTACTTTGTTGGGATATAGAACCTCTAACAGTACAGCACAGGATCAGGCTATTTGACTCACAGTATCTGTGCCAACCATGTCACCAATTTAAACTAATCCCATTGCCTGCTCTAATTCTGGCAATATCGCAATGAATTATTTCTACACCCTTTTCAAAGTCCCCGCATAGGTCCAGAACTGCAAAAAATACACCAATCAAGGTTTAATTAGCTGCAGCAAAACTTCCCAACTTGCATACTCAGTCCCAAACAACAAAGCCGCATATGTGACATGCCTTTTTTACCATCCTTTCTACTCATAGTTCCACTAGTGAGTTTGCACCATAAGATCCCTCTGTATGTCATGGAGTCATACAGCACGGAAACAGGTCCTTTGGCCCAACTTACCTACGCCAACCAAGATGCATCATCTACGCTAGTCCCACCTGCCCTTGTTTGACCCATATCCCTAAACCAATCCCTTTCCAATCTGTATATCAGTCTAAATGTATTTTAAATGTTGTTACAGTATCTGCATCAACCACCTCCTCTGGCAGCTCATTCCATATCCTTGCTATCGGAACAATGTCATTAAGATGGAATGAGTGCAGGAAAGATTTACGAGAATTTTGCCAGGACTCGAGAACCAGAGCTGCAAGTTCAGGACAAGCTAGGATTTTATTCCCTGGAGGACAGGAGGCTGATGGGTGATCTTAGAGATCATGTTGGAATTGATAGTGTGAATACAGGGTCTTTTACCCAGGGTAGAGAAATCAATAACCTGAGGACATAGGTTTAAGTGGAAAGGGGAAGAATTAATAGGAACCCAAGGGACAGCTTTTTCACTCAGAGGGTGATGGGTATATGGAATAAGCTTCCAAAGGAAGTAGATCAGGCAGGTACTATAACAACATTTAAAAGACACAGGTACATTGATAGGAATAATTTAGAGGGATATTGGCCTAATGTGGGCAAATTGGCTTTTCTTAGATGGTGCATTTTGATCGGCATGGAGCTTTTAGGCGTCCTATCCTTTCAATTAGTAGGTGTTTTGTCTTTGTACTCTTTTGGTTTATTGGAGTTTCGGCCTCTTTTGCATTCGGTTCTTTGGCTTCGACTTCTTTGCTTCTGCTTCTCGTCCGTCGGCGCCACGTCTGGGTACCAACTGTTTCTGAGTTGTACAGCTCTGTGCCTATATGACTCAAATTAATCTATTTCATCATTGCTGAAGGAATTCTAGATTTTCATCAGGATTTCAACTAAAATCATGACTGTTGCACAGATGGTGGGGACTGAATTTCCAACCTGTTGCAAGTATGGATCAGCAGACAGACACCAGACTCATAAAGGGGTTAAATTATGCATCAGAACTGAACTTCAGGGGACTCGAATAGATACAGTTACATAGATGCGTGCATGAACATGAGAGTACCTATAGTCAGGTTTAGAGATACAGCATGGAAACATAGAAGCATAGGTGCAGGAGTAGGCCATTCGGCCCTTTGAGCCTGCACCTCCATTCAATATGATCATGAATTCAGTATCCTGTACCTGCCTTCTCTCCATACCCCCTGATCCCTTTAGCCACAAGGGCCATATCTGACTCCATCTTAAATATAACCAATGAACTGGCCTCAACTACCTTCTGTGGCAGAGAATTCCAGAGATTCACCACTCTCTGTGTGAAAAATGTTTTCCTCATCTCGGTCCTAAAAGATTTCCCCCTTATCCTTAAACTGTGACCCCTTGTTCTGGAGACAGGCCCATCGGTTCACCGAGTCCACGCTGACCATCGATTACATTATCCCACTTTCTCATTCACTTCTTATACATTAGGGACAATTTACAGAGGCCAAGTAACCGGCAAACATGCACGTCTTTGTGATGTGGCAGGAAACCAGAGTACCCAGAGGAAACCCACGCTGTCACTACAACTATGTGAATAGATTATTAGGACGGATGATTTCTTGATTAGTACGGGTGTCAGGGGCTATGGGGAGAAGGCTGGAGAAGGGTTAGGAGAGATAGATAGATCGGCCATAATTGAATGGCAGAGTAGACTTGATTGGCTGAATGGCCTAATTCTGTTCCTATCACATGATGTCATAGAAACATAGAAAATAGGTGCAGGAGGAGGCCATTAGGCCCTTCGAGCCAGCACCGCCATTCATTGTGATCATGCTGATCGTCCCCTATCAATAACCCATGCCTGCCTTCTCCCCATATCCCTTGATTCCACTAGCCCCTAGAGCTCTATCTAACTCTCTCTTAAATCCATCCAGTGATTTGGCCTCCACTACCCTCTGTGGCAGGGAATTCCATAAATTCACAACTCTCTGGGTGAAAATGTTTTTTTCACAGTCTTAATATGGCCTCCCCTTTATTCTAAAACTGTGGCCCCTGGTTCTGGACTCGCCCAACATTGGGAACATTTTTCCTACATCTAGCTTGTCCAGTCCTTTTATAATTTTATATGTTTCTATAAGATCCCTGCTCACACTTCTAAACTCCAGGGAATGCAAGCCTAGTCTTTTCAATCTTTCCTCATGTGACAGTCCCGCCATCCCAGGGATCAATCTCGTGAACCTACGCTGCATTGCCTCAATCACAAGGATGTCCTTCCTCAAATTAGGAGACCAAAACTGTGCACAATACTCCAGATACAAAACTGTACTCAATACTCCAATACTTATGATTTTATGATTGATGGTCATGTATCGCTAAACTAAACTATGCTAAACTATTCTTGTGTACTGTCGGAAACAACATAAACTCATCAATACAAATGAGCTTAATGACATGTAACATAAATAGTTTTCTTACCGGTGAAAAGTAAGTGAGTATTCTCACAGACTGCCAAAGACTGTCTGTTTGACAAGCATAGACCAGGCCATTGCAACAGGTGCCATTCTCAGCGTAAATGGCGACAAGAGCTACAGAGGAGCCACTGCAGCAAAATGCCAGTTAAATTACAAGAAAAGAACCTCGGCTGCTGGGAATCTGAAATTAAAAAAAGGCAAAAATCAATGTTTCAGGTCAGTGAACCTTCATCGGGATGGGAAATGCATTTCGTTGTCTCTGTACTGTACACTGACAATGACAATTAAATTGAATCTGAATCTGAATCTGAAAATATAGAAAGCAAGTTAATTTTCAGTAAATGAGTTATTGCAGTAGTTAAAAATACCTGTGAAATCTATATACCGCTCTCTTTGCCTGGCCTGAGGGGGGTCAGACCAGTAACGCCTACAGACGTCTCCCGAAGCATCGACCTCACGGAGATGCCGACCAGACTACCAGGTCCTTGGCCTTGAGGTACCACCAACCAAGCCGACCGAGTGCAGGGCCCGACTGAGAGCAGGCCCAGACTTCCAGGAGGGCCCCACGCTGTATCCCGGCATTGAGGCCTGATGAGGCCGACGACCTGTCCTCACAGAGACGCTGATCCAACCAGATCTCACCGAGTGCTGACCGACACCGAGGAAGGGGAAATCGTGCTTGACAAATCTTCTGGGATTTTTTGAGGATGTAACAAGTAAAATGGACAAAGGAATGTCAGTGGATGTGGTGTACCTGGAATTTCAGAAAGCCTTTGATAATGTCGCACTCAGGAGATTAGTGGGCAAAATTAGAGCACATGGTATTGGGGGTAGGGTATTGACATTGATAGAAAATTGGTTGGCAGACCGGAAGCTGGGGCCACAGCTATTTACAATATACGTTAATCATTTAGATCGGAGGTCGGCAACCTTGTTCTGCATAGGGTGAGGAACAGCCTACAGAGAGGAGGTTCAACAACTCATCAACTGGTGTGATATCAATAACCTTCAACTCAATGTCAATAAAACAAAAAAAATAACTGTGGACTTCAGGAAGAAACAGACAACACACACCCCACTTACCATCAATGGCTGTGCAGTGGAGTCTGTGAAAAGCACCAAGTTCCTGGGAGTGCACATCACAGATGATCAGACATGGTCCACCACACCATCTCCCTAGTCAAGAAGGCACAGCAACGCCTCCACTTCCTTCGATGGATGAGGAGAGCTGACCTCCCCCCTTCTGCCCTCACGACTTTTTACAGGGGTGCCATTGAGAGCATTCTTACCAGCAGTCTGGTATGGCAGTTGCTCTGCTGCTGACCAGAAGGCCCTACAGAGAGTGGTGAGGACAGCGGAGAAGATCATCAGATCACCCCAACCAGCAATCCAGGACCTATTGTCGCAAGAGAGCAAGCAATATCATCAAAGACACCACCCACCCAGCACACAAACTGTTCACTCTCCTACCATCTGGCAAGCGCTACCGCAGCATGCGGAGCGAAAACACACGAGATTCAAAAACAGCTTTTTATCTCAGGCCATCAGACTACTCAACACACTTAAGAAAATTCCATGAACAGTACCCAAACAAAGACAAACAAACTGTGAAAATAACTTTGGCTCAATGTCTCCAGTACAAAATTTGCACTTTTTCTATATTGCACCTTTCATTGTTGCACCCTTTCTAAAATACCTCAAAGTTTTTGCTACATTTTGGCACACTGTGAATATTTTAATATTTTAAATAATGTAATGTCTATTGTCTATTTTTATTGGTATGTTGTCTGTCTGTGTTTTTAATATTACTTGCACATTTGGAGTATGGGGAAACATAATTTCAATCCTCTGTGTAACTACTGTTGCGTAATTGAATTGACAATAAAGTTTACTTTGAACTTTGAACCATGTCTGTGAGCGGATTGCGGGCCACATCTATCGCCATAGTTAATAAATGGAGGTAATAATAATACATCTATACTATTACTAAAACTCTCATCTTGACCATTTCCGGTCTGCGTTGTTTTTAAACTTGTGCAAAAACCGTACCCTATATCGCCACATTACTCGCCTCCGCTCCAAGCGCACCAAGTTTTGTTTCGATTGACGGAAGATTACAAAAGTCATGAAGGTTTAAAAAATTATGAGATCAGCAGATTGATCTTCTTGCCTGTCGTCACCATGAAGGTAACGTCCCTCGGGCACCCGCTGGAGAAAAAACACCCCAGAGGCGGGGCTGAGTCCGTGAGCATGTTCACAAGCCGCCGCCCATCCACAAGCCACCGCCCATCCAGAAACTGCCAAAAATAAAGCTGATGCAGCGGAGAGTGGGCTGTGTTCCACGGGCGGTGGCTGTGATTCCGACAGGCGCTGGGGACGGGAGCAGCTGAGTGAGCCTGGAGCCGGGTCCTGGAGCCAGGAGTGCGGTCGAAGGCGGGGCCAGGAACTGGTGAGCCTACAACCCCCTCCCACACTGCCCTCCCCTACAACCTCCCTCCCCCACTCCCCCCCCTCCCCCCCCTCCCTCCCTCGCACCCCCCCTCCCTCCCTCGCACCCCCCCCCCCTCCCCTACACCCCCCCTCCCCCCCCACCCCCCCCCCCCCCTCCCTCCCCCCCCCCCCCCTCCCTCCCCCCCCTCCCCCCCCCCCCCCCCCCCCTCCCACCCCCCCCCCCCCCCTCCCTCGCACTCCCCCCCTCCCTCGCGCCCCCCCTCCCTCGCACCCCCCCCTCCCCCCCTCGCACCCCCCCCCCCTCCCTCCCTCGCACCCCCCCCCCCTCCCTCGCCCCCCCCCCCCCTCGCACCCCCCCCCCCCCTCGCACCCCCCCCCCCTCGCCCCCCCCACCCTCGCACCCCCCCCCCCCCCCCTCACCCCCCCCCAGCTTACCCCCCCCCCCCCCCCCCACCCCCCCCTCCCTCCCCCCCCCCCCCCCCCCCCCCCCCCCCCCCTCCCCCCCCTCCCCCCCCCTCCCTCCCACTCCTCTCCCTCCCCCCTCCCCCCACTTTCCCTCGCTCCCCCCCCCCCCTCCCCCCCCTCCCGCACCCCCCCCCTCCCTCACCCCCCCCACCCCACACCCCCTATCACCCCCCTCCCCCCTCGCACCCCCCCCCCCACACCCCCTCCTGCACACACCCCTCCTGCCACACCCCCTCCTGCACACACCCCCCATCCCCCACACATCCCCTCCCCACACCCCCCCTCCTCAACCCCCCTGCCCCACACACCCCCACCTCTCCCACCGCCCCATCTCTCCCAGCCCACCCCCCCTCCCCCACACACACACCCAACCTCCCCCCCCCCCCCCAACCTCCCCCCCCCCCAACCTCACCCCCCCCCCCACCCCTCCTCCTACTGTAGATACTGTAAATCAAGTTCATACTGTCCTTCCAGGTTGTGAATCCCACGTGATCTGCTTTGTCCTGTGATGGTACTCGGCATGCTGATGCAATGTGGCCTTTCCTTTGAGCACGTAGAGACCTTGAACTGGCACTTATTTGCTTTGTGTTGGCCATTACATCGATCGCATGTATCTGTTTTATTTGCAGAACTTTGATGTGAAGGCTTTTGTCCTATCCTGTCATGCTTGTGTTTTGGAACAGCCTTTGGACTGTTGACTGTGCCCGCATGTGTTGTTGGAAGCTCACATGCAATTTGAGATGCCATCTCCATGGCCAAGGCAGTTTTGCATGCAAAAGCAAATGTAAGGGCTGGTGTGTTCAGTAATTTTGATTGGATTCGCTCATCCAGCAATCTGCATTCAAATCATGCAAATCCAGATCCAGAAATGTCCCAAAATTGCAGTATAGGGATAACCTTCAATGAGATAATGTACTCACCCACAGTCTTGCCAGACTTCTGGTTTCTAGACTGAAATTGAGTGGGCATAGGGTTGAATGGAGCATCAAGTTTTGAAACATTGAAACAAGTTTCAAATGAAACATTCTTTGCTTTCTCCGGGACTAGGCTATTAGTGAGAATTGCATAAACTTCAGGCTCAATATGACAAAACATTTCCATTCGCTCACGGTATGTGGTAAACATGGTTCTTGTCGAAAGTCCCTAGTCGGGCAATGTATCCCATGGACATCATGTGGCCATGCAGACACAATACAAAGTTTGCCTGACAATCTCTAGATGATTTGTGCAGCTGTGTTTTACACTACAGTCACATGCATAAAAGGATCTGCAGACTATCGTGTCCAGTTCACAAACACCTTTGACAAAGCTCGGTATTTGCCACTTTAAATGTTAAATAATACTGCATATTGCAAAACAGTTCTGCACTGAATTTAACGGTTGATCCAACCCTTATCCCCATTTGTAAGATATTACAGTATGGCATAGACAGAAACGGACACAGGTTTCAGTGACGCAGTTGCCAGTCTGGGTCTTCTATATTTTACAAAAATAAACTGCGCATACATACTCATGCACATACTCAAGGGACTATGTGTACTAGACATCCCGTGAACCCGTTGGGCCCAAATTACGCAGGCGCGGATACTGGGTCTGGCAATCCTCCCCGTTGTGACGCCAGTCAAAATGATGATTTGAAAATGGCAGCTGGCTCGGCAACCCTCCCCCTACTGCGCAGGCGTGGCTGATGGGGCCGGCAAGTGGGGAGGGGCACGGCTTCAGGCGGCTGCAGTGGGGGGGGGGGGGGGGGACTTTCTGGATGGCTAGTATGGGTGTGGGGGCCGAAGGGACTGGTTTCCAGATAGCTAGTATGGACATTATGGGCCGAATGGATTCTTGGATTCACAGTTCACTCACTCACTGGTGGCCTCACAATTCATCACGGCTGGTGGGCTCACAGTTCACTCACTCACGGCTGGTGGGGTCACAGTTCACTCACTCACGTTCACTCACGGCTGGTGGGCTCACAGTTCACTCACTCACGGCTGGTGGGGTCACAGTCACTCACGGCTGGTGGGCTCCCAGTACAATCACTCATGGCTGGTGGGCTCACAGTTCACTCACGGCTGGTGGGCTCACTCAGGCTGCTGGGGGCTCCCAGTTCACTCACTCACGGCTGGTGGGTTGAGTTCACTCACTCACAGCTGGTGGGTTGAGTTCACTCACTCACAGCTGGTGGGCTGACAGTTCATTCATTCACTGCTGGTGGGCTCACAATTCACTCTCGGCTGGTGGGCTCACAATTCATTCACGGCTGGTGGGCTCACAGTTCACTCACTCACGGTTGGTGGGCTCACAGTTTATTCACTTACGGCTGGTGGGCTCACAGTTCACTGTTGACTGGTGGGCTCAAGTCAAGTCAAGTCAAGTTTATTTGTCACATACACATACGAGATGTGCAGTGAAATGAAAGTGGCAATGCTCGCGGACTTTTGTGCAAAAGCCAAACAACAAAACAACCAAACAAATTATAAACACAATCATAACACACATATTCTTTTACATAATAAATAATGGAAGGAAAAACGTTCAGTAGAGTTAGTCCCTGGTGAGATAGGCGTTTACAGTCCGAATTGCCTCTGGGAAGAAACTCCTTCTCAACCTCTCCGTTCTCACCGCATGGCAACGGAGGCGTTTGCCTGACCATAGCAGCTGGAACAGTCCGTTGCAGGGGTGGAAGGGGTCTCCCATGATTTTATTTGCTCTGGAGTTGCACCTCCTGTTGTATAGTTCCTGCAGGGGGGTGAGTGAAGTTCCCATAGTGCGTTCGGCCGAACGCACTACTCTCTGCAGAGCCTTCTTGTCCTTGGCAGAGCAATTCCCAAACCAGATGGTAATGTTCCCGGACAAGATGCTTTCCACCGCCGCTGCGTAGAAGCACTGGAGGATCCTCGGAGACACTCTGAATTTCCTCAATTGCCTGAGGTGGTAAAGGCGCTGCCTTGCCTTACTCACGAGTGCTGAGGCGTGTGATGCCCATGTCATATCCTCAGAGATGTGGACTCCCAGATATTTAAAACAGTTCACCCTATCCACAGGATCCCCATTTATCCTCAATGGAGTGTACGTCCTCGGATGATGTGCCCTCCTAAAGTCCATGATCAGCTCCTTTGTTTTTTTGATGTTCAAGAGGAGGCTGTTATCCTGGCACCAGAGTGCTAGATCAGCCACCTCCTCCCGGTAGGCCTTCTCATCGTTGTCTGAGATCAGGCCCACCACCACAATGTCATCAGCAAACTTAATTATTGAGTTGGAGCTGAACCTAGCCACACAGTCATGTATTGTATTGTATTGTATTGTATTCAAATTTATTGTCATTGTCTCAATTTGAGACAACGAAATGAATTTCCCTTACAGGCAGTATCATAAAAAAATCACAAAAAAATAATAAAAATAAATAATAAATAAATAATACAACATATTAAAAATAAAATTGAAATTGAATTAAAAATTAAAAAATTTAAAAAAAAGCACAAACACAGAAAGTCCACGACACAACATAACATAAATGGCACCAAGGTGAGGATGGCACCATAGTCCAGCCAGCCTCCCCTCCGTGTCCATCCGTGGTCAGGGCCTTCCGAGCACCCGCAGTCGCCGCCCCGGGTGGCCCGATGTTCAGGCCCTCACGCCGGGCTGGTGGAACGCCGACGCCGAACCCCGACGGTGAACATCCTCCTCCTCAGCGGCCCGGACCTTCTGATCAGCCGCCTCCCGCAGCCGGAGTCCGCAGCTCCCGAGTCCACAGGTCGAGCCGGGCAGAGTCGCAGGACCCCGCGCTGTCCATCAGCGCCGCCCGCGTTGGGAGCTCCGCAAACCGCAGCTCCATGATGTCGGTGCAGCAGGTCCAGCACTCCGGGCTCCAGACGGCGACCCCCGGTAAGGCATCGCCGGCCCTGCGATGTTCCAGCGCTGTCCCGCCGCTGCTGGAGCTCCAGTGGATCCCGGCAGGAAAGGCCGCGCCAATCCAGGTAGGTAGGCCGCTGTGGGGGGAGGGGGGGGGCGAGGACGCGACTCGAATAATAGTCGCGTCCTCACCAGGAAGCGGCTGAAGGGCGGTATCCCCCGCACCGTGCCCTCTCCCCCACATAAAAACGGCAAAAAACACAAAAAAAACACACTTTAACATAACTAAATAAACAAAAAAAACAAAAAGATACCGGGCTGTAGGTGGAGGCTGCTGGCACCAGCGCCACCGGAAGTACAATACTTCCGTGTACAGGGAGTACAATAGGGGGCTGAGGACGCAACCCTGGGGCGATCCTGTGCTCAGGGTGAGGGACTCCGATGTATTCCCTCCCATCTTGACTACCTGGGGCCTGGCGGTGAGAAAGTCCAGGACCCAGGCACACAGGGAGGTGTTGAGCTCCAATTCCGTTAGCTTCCCGGCCAGTCTGGTGGGGACTCACAGCTGGTGGGCTCACAATTCACTCACTCGCGGCTGGTGGGGTCACAGTTCACTCACTCACGGCTGGTGGGGTCACAGTTCACTCACTCACGGCTGGTGGGCTCACAATTCACTCACGGCTAGTGGGCTCAAAGTTCACTCAGTCACGGCTGGTGTGCTCAGATCTCACTCACAGCTGGTGTGCTCACATCTCACTCTACTCACAGCTGGTGGGATCACAGATCACTCACGGCTGGCGGGCTCACTCACAGTTCACAGTTCACTCACTCACGGCTGGTTGGTTCACAGTTCACTTATGGCTGGTGGGCTCACAGTTCATTCACTTATGGCTGGTAGGCTGACAGTTCACACTCAGGCTACTGGGCTCACAGTTCGCTCACTCATGGCTGATGGGCTCACAGTTCGCTCACTCATGGCTGGTGAGCTGATAGTTCACTCACTCACGGCTGGTGGGCTCACAATTCACTCACGGCTAGTGGGCTCACAGTTAACTCACTCACGGCTAGTGTGCTCACATCTCACGCACATCTGGTGGGCTCACAGTTTACTCACTTATGGCTTGTGGGCTCACAGTTCACTCACGGCTGGTGGGCTCACAGTTCACTCACTCATGGCTGGTGGGCTCAGATTCAGATTCAGATTCAGATTCAGATTCAGATTCAATTTTAATTGTCATTGTCAGTGTACAGTACAGAGACAACGAAATGCATTTAGCATCTCCCTTGAAGAGCGACATAGCAAACGATTTGAATAAAAAAAAATAATAAGTGTCCGGGGGGGGGGGGGGGGGGGGGGGGGGGGGGGGTGATTGGCAGTCACCGAGGTACGTTGTTTAGTAGAGTGACAGCCGCCGGAAAGAAGCTGTTCCTCGACCTGCTGGTTCGGCAACGGAGAGACCTGTAGCGCCTCCCGGATGGTAGGAGGGTAAACAGTCCATGGTTGGGGTGAGAGCAGTCCTTGGCGATGCTGAGCGCCCTCCGCAGACAGCGCTTGCTTTGGACAGACTCAATGGAGGGGAGCGTGGAACCGGTGATGCGTTGGGCAATTTTCACCACTCTCTGCAATGCCTTCCGGTCGGAGACAGAGCAGTTGCCATACCATACTGTGATGCAGTTGGTAAGGATGCTCTCGATGGTGCAGCGGTAGAAGTTCACCAGGATCTGAGGAGACAGATGGACCTTCTTCAGTCTCCTCAGGAAGAAGAGACGCTGATGAGCCTTCTTGATCAGAGTAGAGGTATTGTGGGTCCAAGAGAGGTCATCGGAGATGTTGACTCCCAGGAACCTGAAGCTAGAAACACGTTCCACCTCCGTCCCGTTAATGTGGATGGGGGCGTGCGTGCCGCCTCTGGACTTCCTGAAGTCTACAATGAGCTCCTTGGTCTTCTTGGAGTTAAGGGCCAGGTTGTTGTCAGCGCACCATGCTGCTAAGTGCTGGACCTCCTCCCTGTAGGCCAGCTCATCGTTGTTGCTGATGAGGCCAATCACCGTTGTATCATCTGCATACTTGATGATGGTGTTAGTACCATGTACAGGTGTGCAGTCATAGGTGAAGAGGGAGTAGAGGAGGGGGCTCAGCACACAGCCCTGAGGAATGCCGGTGTTCAGGGTGAGGGTTGAAGAGGTGTGCTTGTCTAACCTCACAGACTGGGGTCTGTTGGTTAGAAAGTCCAGTATCCAGTTGCAGAGGGAGGGGTCGATGCCCAGGTTACCGAGTTTGGTGATCAGTTTTGATGGAATAATGGTGTTGAATGCTGAGCTGTTGAATCGAATCTGAATCTGAATCTGAATCTGAATCTCACTCACAGCTCGCTCACACACACACACACGCTACATCTCTCTCACACACACACACACACACACATCCCTCTCTCACACACACACACACACACACACACTCCTTCCATCTCTCTCTCTCTCTCTCTCATACACACACACACACCCTCCATCACACACACACACACACACACACCCTCCATCTCTCTCTCTCTCACACACACGCGCACACACACCCTCCATCACACACACACACACTCCATCTCACACTTTCACACATACGCACCCACACACACACACACACACACACACACACACACACAAACACACACACACACACACACACACACACACACACACACACACACAACACACACACCACACACACACACACACACACACACACACACACACACACACACACACACACACACACCCCAACACAACCCATTTCTATCACACCCGTTCCCCCAACACTACCCTTTTCCACCACTCACCAGTTCCCCCAGTACTTCTACCTTGTCAATAAAACAATCGATAAAGAATAACTGTACTTTGGTCTCTGAATTCTAAAGATAATACAATTGGAGATATTGTCCATTTGTTTGCCAACTTACTCTGGGACCTTGGGTGTAACTAATCAGAGCAAACAGAGCATTTAAATTATATACTGCATAATAGTCTGGGTTCTTTCCATGGAAGAGTTTGTTGTACTTTGCACCCTTTAGGAAATATACGGTGGTAGGATTATTCAGCAGATGTTAAGAGCAGTTGAAAGACACGTAAATAGAAGTCATTTTTCATTAATATCCAAAAATGAGCAAGCAAGCTATTCATTTAGTTAGTCTCTCACAGAATGACTATCAGACACAGACGACACAGTGAGTATTTTTTTTTAACAAAATAAGTATAAACTGATATAAGACCTGAGGGATACAGTGGATTTGGAGATTTGAATTGTTACAAATTTGAATGTCTCACTGGAAATTAGGGACCAAAATACCAACTATTAGCTGCCAATTAAAGAAGAGCTGAATATTCAACAATACACAAAGAGCTGGAAGAACTCAACGGGTCAGGCAGCATATGTGGAGGTAATGAATAGGTGAAGCTTTGGGTTGGGACCATTCTTCAGCTTTCAACCTGAATCATCGCCTATCAACAGATCTGCCTGACCTGCTGAGCTCCTCCAGCACTTTGTGTTTTGCTCAAGATTTCAGTATCTGCAGTTTCTTTCAAAAGCTGGATTTTCTGAAGTATTTGAAAACTCTTCTTTGCAGAGTTCTAGTTAGGTTGTATGTAGCTTTTGTCAGTCATTCCCTCTCTTTCCTTGTGTTTCCCCCAGCAGTGAACACATGGGTGAAAGTGATGAGAACGTGGAACGAGGCAACTGGTCTTCGAAGACAGACTACCTGCTCTCAATGATCGGCTGTGCTGTGGGTCTGGGCAACGTCTGGAGATTCCCTTACCTGGCTTACAGGAATGGAGGAGGTACTGTAGATGTTTCACAATCCACACGAAGGAAAGATAATAATAAAGGAAAGAATGCATTGATTTAACAATGTAAAATTCAATGTTTGAGATAAATATTTTAATGTTAAACTGTAATGATGAAATGAATGATGAACTGAATGTCTGAACTGTCCAACCACCCTTCACTTGTATCCACCTATCTCTTGCCAGGCTTCATTCCACCTCACCTATTTTTTCCAGGTATTTCCCCTACTGCAATCAGTTTGAAGAAGAATTCTGACCTGAAACATCACCTATCCATGTCCTCCAGAGATGCTGACTGACCCACTGAGTTACACTAGCACTGCGTTTTGCTGAACCTTGAAACTGTTGTTTGTTTATAATGTTTTGTTTCCGAGAATGAGGATGATGATTGGTCTGGAGTCATGCATACATCAGTCCCTCAAGTCCTGGCAACAACCTCATAAATCTTTTCTGCACTCTTTTCAGCTTAATTACATCCTTCCAACAGTAGGGTGACCAAAAGTGAACACAGTACTACTAATACTGCCTCACCAACATCTTGTACAACTATAACATCTTATCCCAACTTCTATACTCAATACCCTGACTGATGAAGGGCAAAAACACCCTCAAAGAGCTAGAAGAACTCAGCAGGTCAGCAGTATCTCTGGAAGACATGGATAAGTACCAGAAGCCTGCTTTACCATCCTTGTCCATCATGGTAACACAAATGAGGCTTGACCACAAGAGGTCAGCAAACCTGATGCCTTAATATCAAGTCAGAATGTTGGCATCTGTAGTTCCCTGGCTTGGCCTTGCTGTCCTTTCTTCAATCTTCCAGAGCTTCAGCTGTGGCTAAAGATGAACAAATACCTCTGCAAGGGCCTCCATGTGTGCAAGTTCAGCTCCCAGGGATGTATTTAGATGGTTTTCACAAGGGCAATATGTAGATGACAAACAGGAGTGAACCAGGATATATCTTCTATCTCCGGGAGTCTAGTAGTATTGATGTGGATAGTCAACAGTCTCTCAGTCTTTATCATTTGCATCCACGATAAAGTTCCTGTCTGTTGGGAGTGATTAAGACAATTGGTAAAAATTTACTGATGAACAGAGGCGCAGCAGTAGAGCTGCTAGCTCACAGCGCCAGAAACCCAGGTTTGATCCTGAGTACGGGTGCTGTCTGTATGGAGTTTGCACGTTTAGTTTAGAGATACAGTGCGGAAACAGCTCCTTCAACACACAAAGGACAATTTACAACCTAAGCCAATTAACCTACGAACCTGTACGTCTTTGGAATATAGGCGGAAACCTGAACACCTGGGGAAAACTCACGTGGTCCATAGGGAGAACATACAAACCATACAGAGAGTATCCATTGTTCTCCCTGTGACTGTTGGTTTTCTCCAGGTGCTGCGGTTAGCTCTCATATTCCAAAGAAATGCAGTTTTGTTGGTTAATTGTCCTTTGATAATAGCTTCTGGTGTGTGGGGAGTGGATGAGAAAGTGGGATAACATGGAATGGGTGATCGATGGTCGGCATGGATTTGGTTGGCTGAAGGGCCTGTTTCCACGCTGAATCTCTAAACTTATAAGGATTTCAATTCATTAATGAGAATGCCAGAGCCAATCAATCTGGTGCATTGGTCCTGCTTTGAGGAAAATATTTGGATTGGGGTTCTACTGGATGAAGCTGGATGAAGTTTCAACAAAATCAGTGTAGTTTCATCCAAAAATTATAACAAAGCTCAGGGAATGCTGCATTTGATGCTATAGTCATCTATTCATGCGTGTTGGGTCCTTCCAATTCCAGAATCAAAATCTATGTAGAGCAGTTTCAGCGTTGGGCAAATTAATGGAAAGGATACTTAGAGATAATATATATAAGCATCTGGATAAACAGGGTCTGAATAGGAACAGTCAACATGGATTTGTGCCTGGAAGGTCATGTTTGACTAATCTTCTTGAATTTTTTGAAAAGGTTACTCGGGAAATTGATGAGGGTAAAGCAGTGGATGTTGTATATATGGACTTCAGTAAGGCCTTTGACAAGGTTCCTCACGGAAGGTTGGTTAAGAAGGTTCAATGGTTGGGGATTAATGGAGCAGTAGCAAGATGGATTCAACAGTGGCTGAATGGGAGATGCCAGAGCGTAATGGTGGATGGTTGTTTGTCAGGTTGGAGGCCAGTGACTAGTGGGGTGCCACAGGGATCTGTGTTGGGTCCACTGTTGTTTGTCATGTACATCAATGATCTGGATGATGGTGTGGTAAATTGGATTAGTAAGTATGCAGATAATACTAAGATAGGTGGGGTTGTGGATAATGAAGTAGATTTTCAAAGTCTACAGAGAGATTTATGCCAGTTGGAAGAGTGGGCTGAAAGATGGCAGATGGAGTTTAATGCTGATAAGTGTGAGGTGCTACATCTTAGCAGGACAAATCAAAATAGGACGTACATGGTAAATGGTAGGGAACTGAAGAATGCAGGTGAACAGAGGGATCTGGGAATAACTGCACAGTTCTCTGAAAGTGGAATCTCATGTAGATAGGGTGGTAAAGAAAGCTTTTGGTGTGCTGGCCTTTATAAATCAGAGCATTGAGTATAGAAGTTGGGATGTAATGTTAAAATTGTTCAAGGCATTGGTGAGGCCAATTTTGGAGTATGGTGTACAATTTTGGTCGCCTAGTTATAGGAAGGATGTCAACAAAATAGAGAGAGTACAGAGGAGATTTACTAGAATGTTGCCTGGGTTTCAGCAACTAAGTTACAGAGAAAGGTTGAACAAGTTAGGGCTTTATTCTTTGGAGCACAGAAGGTTAAGGGGGGACTTGATAGAGGTTTTTAAAATGATGAGAGGGATAGACAGAGTTGACGTGGATAAGCTTTTCCCACTGAGAATAGGGAAGATTCAAACAAGGGGACATGACTTGAGAATTAAGGGACAGAAGTTTAGGGGTAACATGAGGGGGAACTTCTTTACTGAGAGAGTGGTGGCTGTGTGGAATGAGCTTCCAGTGAAGGTGGTGGAGGCAGGTTTGTTTTTATCATTTAAAAATAAATTGGATAGTTATATGGACGGGAAAGGTATGGAGGGTTATGGTCTGAGCGCAGGTGTGTGGGACTAGGGGAGAATACGTGTTCGGCACGGACTAGAAGGGTCGAGATGGCCTGTTTCCGTGCTGTAATTGTTATATGGTTATATGATTATATAGTTGGGAATACAATTGTGTATTTACCAATCAGAGCTGGCCTTAGGAAGTGTGTGGGCCCAATTGGGAACTATTTTCATAGAAATATAATTATATAATTATAAATTAGTCATATTCAGGCACGTGTCATGAGTAAACATAGAAGATAGGTGCAGGAGCAGGCCCTTCGAGCCTGCACCGCCATTCAATATGATCATGGCTGATCATCTAACTCGGTATCCTGCACCTGCCTTCTCTCCATACCCCCTGATCCCTTTAGCCACAAGGGCCACATCTAATTCCCTCTTAAATATAGCCAATGAGCTGGCCTCAACTACCTTCTGTGCTAGAGCATTCCAGAGATTCACCACTCTCTGTGTGAAAAAAGTTTTTCTCATCTCGGTCCTAAAAGATTTCCTCCTTATCCTTAAAACTGTGACCCCTTGTTCTGGACTTCCCCAACATCGGGGACAATCTTCCTGCATCTAGCCTGTACAACCCCTTAAGAATTTTGTAAGTTTCTAAAAGAACCCCCCTCAATCTTCTAAATTCTAGCGAGTACAAGCCGAGTCTATCCAGTCTTTCTTCATATGAAAGTCCTGCCATCCCAGGAATCAGTCTGGTGAACCTTCTCTGTACTCCCTCTATGGCAAGAATGTCTTTCTTCAGATTAGGAGACCAAAACTGTATGCAATACTCCAAGTGTGGTCTCACCAAGACCCTGTACAACTGCATTAGAACCTCCCTGCTCCTACACTCAAATCCTTTTGCTATGAATGCTAACATAACATTCGCTTTCTTCACTGCCTGCTGCACCTGCATGCCTACTTTCAATGATTGGTGTACCATGACTCCCAGGTCTCGTTGCATCTCCCCTTTTCCTGATCGGCCACCATTCAGATAATAGTCTACTTTCCTGTTTTTGCCACCAAAGTGGATAACCTCACATTTATCCACATTATACTGCATCTGCCATGCACTCACCCAGCCTATCCAAGTCTAACTTGCAGATGTTGCATTCAATTCCCTCGTCCAAATCATTAATATGTATTGTAAATAGCTGGGGTCCCAGCACTGAGCCTTGCAGTACCCCACTAGTCACTGCCTGCCATTGTGAAAAGGACCAGTTTACTCCTACTCTTAGCTTCCTGTCTGCCAGCCAGTTCTCTATCCACATCAATACTGAACCCCCAATACCGTGTACTTTAAGTTTGTATACTAATCTCTTATGTGTGACCTTGTCGAAAGCCTTCTGAAAGTCCAGATATAACACATCCCCTGGTTCTCCCTTATCCACTCTACTAGTTACACCCTCGAAAAATTCTATAAGATTCGTCAGACATGATTTACCTTTCATAAATCCATGCTGACTTTGTCCAATAATTTCACCACTTTCCAAATGTGCTGCTGTCCCATCTTTAATAACTGACTCTAGCAGTTTCCCCACTACTGATGTTAGACTAACTGGTCTGTAATTCTCCATTTTCTCTCCCCCTCCCTTTTTAAAAAGTGAGGTTACATTAGCTACCCTCCGATCTAGAGCTATAGAGAGACGAGATGAGGAGAGAGAGAGCGCGAGAGAGAGAGAGAGAGAGAGAGAGAGAGAGAGAGAGAGAGGGAGGGATAGAGCGAAAGACAGAGAGACACAACGTGGGTCGGTAGGTAAATTGAATGACTAACCTGCACACTAAGAAGAAGCTCGGCAAGAAGAAGACCTCAATCATGATGGTGAGTTTTAAGACATTCTCAATGTGTCATCAACGCAACGATCTACATTCCTCAGTAAATGTAATTGTATTTTGAACAAGTATTAATTACACCGCGTGAATTGTATTCAAAGGAATGCAGCGTCATTAATACTTGTTCAAAACACAATTACATTTACTGAGGAATGTGGATCGATGCATTGACACGTTGTATAACTACTTGTTAACTACTGGCTGTTAACAAGTGCTAACAGTAGTAGTTAACAAATCGTTTGTGTCTGATGGCCGTGCAGCGGTTGTTATCCATGTTCGTTTTGTAAAAAAATCCATATGGCAAATGTTTTTTTATTCATCTTTATTTACCAAAGCAAATTTGTATTTCTGTATGAAATATGGAAAATTAACACGAGGCCCCCCTTAAGCGCGGGGCCCAATTGGGAGCAATCGGTCCAATCGGCTTAAGGCCGGCCCTGTCACCAATGGTAATGGATCTGCAGTAAACAATGCAGCATTAATTTTGTGCCCAGTTCTATTTGTGACTCTATTTGAAAGTGCAATGCAGGGACTGATGGTGTATATTAACAGAATGAAGACACATGGAACTACAGCTGCTGGTTTGAGAAAAGAAATGTGCCTGAGTAACTCAACAGGTTAAGGAGCATCTCTGGAGGACATGGATAGGTGACATTTTAGGTCTGCACCCTTTCTTCAGATTCTGAAGCTGTCTAACCCATTGAGTTTAGTTTAAGTTTGTTTAGAAATGCAGCATGTAAACAGGCCTTTAGCCCATCGTCCATGCTGATCATTGATCACCTGCTTACACTAGTTCTATGTTTTTCCACTTTCTCATCCACTGTCTACATGCTACGGGCAATTTAGATGCCAATTAACCAGCAAACCCACATGTATTTGGGACATGGGAGGAAACTGGAGCATCCAGAGAAAACCTATGCAGTTACAGGAAGAATGTGCAAACTGGACACAGACAGCATTTGAGGTCAGGGTCGAACTGGGTTCTCTGGCGCTGTGAGGTAGCAGCTCTAGCTGCTGCATCACTGTGCTATCCAGCATCTGCAGTTCATGTGAACACAAAAATGCTGGAGAAACTCAGCGGGTGCAGCAGCATCTATGGAGCGAAGGAAATAGGTAACGTTTCGGGCCTAAACCCTTCTTCAGACTGATAGGGGGTGGCAGGGAGAAGGAAGGGGGGGGGGGAAGGAAGAGGAGGAGCCCGAGGGTTGGGGGATGGGAGGAGATAGCTCGAGGTCTAAGGAAGGGGAGGAGACAGCAAGGACTAACAAAATTGGGAGAATTCAATGTTCATGCCCGCCGGATGCAGGCTCCCCAAGCGGAATATGAGGTGTTGTTCCCCCAATTTCCGGTGTTGCTCACTCTGGCAATGGAGGAGACCCAGGACAGAGAGGTCGGATTGGGAATGGGAGGGGGAGTTGAAGTGCTGAGCCACCGGGAGGTCAGGTAGGTTCTTGCGGACCGAGCGGAGGTGTTCGGCGAAACGATCGCCCAACCTCCAATTAGTCTCACCGATGTAGATCAGCTGACATCTAGAACAGCGGATGCAGTAGATGAGGTTGGAGGAGATACAGGTGAACCTCTCGCACCTGGAACGACTGCTTGGGTCCTTGAATGGAGTCGAGGGGGGAGGTAAAGGGACAGGTGTTGCATTTCTTGCGGTTGCAACGGAAAGTGACGAGGGAGGAGGTGGTACGGGAGGGAAGGGAAGAATTGACAAGGTAGTTGCAGAGGGAGCGGTCTTTGCGGAAGGCAGACATTGGGGGAGATGGGAAGATGTGGCCAGTGGCGGGGTCAGGTTGGAGACAGACAATTTCATATGTCTTGAATGTCTCTTGCTTGAATGCACTGTACAGGTTCATTCACCTTTCCCTTCCCCTGTTTTCCAGGAGCATTTCTCATTCCCTACACAGTCATGCTGGCACTTATTGCAATGCCAATGTTTTTCTTGGAAACTTCCTTCGGGCAGTTTGCTAGCCTTGGTCCTGTCGCAGTGTGGAAAGCTGTGCCAATGCTACAAGGTAATGTTTATTTAATCTTCATCTGTTTAATAATTAAAGAAAGGAGAAATATTGGGTGATGTTGGTACTGTGTGAGAGGGGAAAGGGGAAGATAAGCTATGGATCAGCTGTATTAATTTTAAGCATTTTATAACATTAGTGTAAAAAATAAAGCCTTGATACATAATTCACTCAAATATTCAGCTATAAATTTCCAACTAACTTGCGGTTTTAACCAACTTTGGAAGGTTTTTACTAACCCTTGTATTGTACATTTTACAAAGACAGATAGAGACTCTGAAGCGACACACACAGAAAGTCAAATGCTTTCATTTCCTCATTTCAAGCAGTCAATTAATAAACCCAATATGTGGCCACTAATTATCAAAAATAAAGTTGTATTTATTTAAATTATGGAATGGAAAGGTGAACCATGTTGAGAATGCCGGCACCACAACCCCTCACCAACTAAGAACGTGCACACATGCATGTTTGTCCATCAACATCAGTGTCCAATCAGTGCTGGTTTCCCTTGTGCAACTTGTTCAGTGTCCGCTCTCTCATGTGATTGGGTTCCCGCCACTTATCGCTCCAAGACTTCCTGTTTGCCGTGACTCAATAAACCCGTGTTTTCATGCACCATGGGCGTTCTTGCTCTGCGCATGCGACGAGGATTCCAGCACCCTCTCCATTCTGGGCTGCAGCTAATGCTAACAACATCCGAAACCTGGCTGCAATGGAAGAAAACCTTCCAGGATTACGCCCAACATCTACCAATTTTGACACCAACGGCGAAACTGGAGAAAAGCAACAAAACTCAAGCTGCTTCACATACACTTGGGCCAACTCAGTCAAAAATACTTTAATGTACTACACTTACAAGGTGAATCAGATTTGACCAGCATATTTGCATCTCTCAATAACTATTGGGGGGGGGGGGGGCGGGGGGCAAGACAATGTTTTTACGGCGTGCTTCCAAATCACGCAGCAGCGACAGGCTCCAGAAAAGAACATCAACGATTTTATTAAGAGACTAACTATGGCTGTACTAGAATGCAAGCGTAAAGATATCCAGCCAAACAAGTTCGAGGAAACAATATTCATGCAGGCGTTGATTATCGGGACCGGTGACAAAAAAACACACGAGAGCCATTTGTCTGAAAAGCATGATTTGTACTGGGACAACGCCTGCTCCACTGCTTGTTATAGGGAAGCAATGGGGAAGGGTCTTACCCAGCTTCAATCGAATCATTCACCGCTGATTCAAGCAATATGGGATGGAGAACCCCCTCCCCAAAGACGTCAATGTTTGCCAACGCCAACCAACCCATGACTCACAGCTATGACCACGTCAACCTTCACAAAGGTTGACATGGTCGTAACTGCAGTGAAAGTCACATACAGGTGTCCGACTGCAAGCACAAAAACACAGTTTGCAGGATCTGTCGGAAGGTAGGGCACATCGAGAAGTTATGTTTTGCAAAGCAACGTGCCAGAGGGAAACGGCAAACTTAGACTCGCAGCTCCACATGAGTAGACGACCATTACATAGACGTTGGAACCGTTTTCAAAACCCATGGGACGAAAAGTCAGAGCCAGCCTCCATACGTGGTTATGCTGACAGTACACAACCAGCCCATGAGGTTTGAACTGGATACAGGTTCAGCCGCCAGTTTGATAGGTGAGTCGTCGTTACGCCAAATACCAAAATTACAGCGTCCAGATTTGGTCTTCTGCAGCTACAACCGGAGATAGTATCGATGAACTTGTAGTTTTTATGGCAGAAGTTGCTCATCATGGCGACTTGTTCCATTTACCAGTGCATGTGATCAGGGGAGGCCAACAGTCGGATAGAAATTGGATGAACACAAAAAATAGGTACTTCGAGCCAGCACCACCATTCATGGTTGATCATTCAAAATCAGTACCCTGTTCCGGCTATTTCCCCATATCCCTTGATTTCCTTAGCCCGAAGTGCTAAATCTAACTCTCTCTTGAAAAAATCCAGTGAATTGTCCTCCACTGCCTTCTGTGGCAGATCATTCCACAGATTCACAATTCTCAGGGTGAAAAGGGTTTTCCTCATATCAGTCCTAAATGGCCATCCTCTTATTCTTAAACTGTGATCCCTGGTTCTGGACTCCCCCAACATCGGGAACATTGTTCCTGCATCTACCCTATCCTCTAATAATAGAATATATTTCCATAAGATCCCCTCTCATTCTAAATTCCAGCAAATACAAGCCCAGTCGACCCATTCATTCATCATATGACAGTCCCACCATCCCGGGAATTAACCTAGTGATCCTACGCTGCACTCCATCAAAAGCAATAATGGCCTTCCTCATATTAGAACACCAACGTTGCACACAATACACCAGGTTAGGTCTTACCAGGGCTCTGTACAACTATAGTAGGACCTCCTTGCTCCCAAACTGAAATCCTCTCGCAATGAAGGCCAGCATGCCATTGGCTTTCTTCACTGCCTTCTGTACCTGCATGCTTACTTTCAGTGACTGATGTACAAGCACACCCAGGTCTCGTTGCACCTCTCCTTCACCTATTCAAGTTCAAGTTAAGTTCAAGTTACATTTATTGTCACATGCACCAATTGGTACAGTGATATTTGAGTTATTATACCATACAAAGAAAAAAAGAGCACAATACACAATAGAGTTTAACATCAACGTTTCCCACTGTGAGGGAAGGCAATAAAGTTCCGTCATCTTCCTCATTGTTAAAGTCAGTGCTGCCCGTGACTGGAAGCTCCGCAAACGACAGCTCCATGGTGTTAATCAGCAGGCCCAGCACTCTGGAGCTCCAACACAGCGATCCCCGGTAAGGCATTGCCTACTCCTCGATGGAATTCAGTGTTGTGCCACTGCCGTAGCTCTGGCTGGTCTCCGGCAGGAAAGGGCGTGCCAATCCAGTTGGTTGGCTGCAAGGGGGGAGCGGAGATATGACTCGGAGAAAAGACGCAACCTTGTGACTGGGAAATGGTTTCCACTCTTCCCCCTCCCACCCCCACATAAAAAAGGCTAGGAAACTTCCAAAAACATACTTTTAGACAGACTAAAAACAATAAAAAGGCTGAAAGGACGGACAAACTGTTGGCGAGGCTGCCACGCGCGGCGCCACTCGATGATCAGAATTCTGACATGATTATTCTGAGACCAGTATTCTGACACCATTCAGATAATAATCTACCTTCCTGTTCTTGCTACCAAAATGGATAACCTCACATTTATCCACATTATACTGTATCTGCCATGCTTCTGCCCACTCACCCAACCTATCCAAGTCACCCTACAGCCTCAAAGCATCCTGCTCGCAGCTCACACTGCCACCCAGTTTTATGTCACCTGGAAACTTAGAGATGTTACATTTAATTCCCTCATCTAAATCGTTAATATATATTGTAAACAACTGGGGTCCCAGCACCGAGCCTTGCGGCACCCCACTAGTCACTGCCTGCCATTCTGAAAAGTTCTCTATCCATGTCAATACCCTACTCCCTATGCCATGTGCTCAGATTTTGCACACTAATCTCTTGTGTGGAGCCTTGTCAAATACTTTTTGAAAGTCCAGATACACCTTATTTACTGGCTCTCCCTTATCCATTCTACTTGTTACATCCTCAAAAAAAATCCAAAAGATTAGTCAAGCATGATTTCCCCTTCGTAAATCCATGCGGACTTTGACCGATCCCATCACTGCTTTCCAAATGCGCTGCTATAACATCTTTAATAATGGACTCCAGCATCTTCCCCAAGACTGATGTAAGGCTAACTGGTCTATAATTCCTCGTCTTCTCTCTCCCTCTTTTCTTAAAAAGTGAAGGTACATTGGCTACCCTTCAGTCCACAGGAACTGATCCAGAGTCATGAGAACATTGGAAAATGATATCCAATGCATCCACGATTTCGAGGGCCACCTCTGGGGTACTCTGGAATGCAGACCATCTGGCTCTGGGGATTTATCTGCCTTCAGTCCAAACTGTTTACCTAACACCATTTTCTGACTAATGTGGATTCCCTTCAGTTCCTCCCTCCCACTAGATCCTTGGTCCCCTAGTATTTCCAGGAGATTGTTTGTATCTTCCTTAGTAAGGACTGAACCAAAGTACTTGTTTAACTGTTCTGACATTTCCTTGCTTTTCATTATAAATTCATCCCCTGCCACAAATTGAAGACCTATATGCAACCCTCTCAGGAGGACAGCAGTTCTCAACATTAGAAACATAGACATAGAAACATAGAAATTAGGTGCAGGAGTAGGCCATTCGACCCTTCGAGCCTGCACCGCCATTTAATATGATCATGGCTGATCCTCCAACTCAGTATCCCGTACCTGCCTTCTCTCCATACTACCTGATCCCCTTAGCCACAAGGGCCACATCTAACACCCTCTTAAATATAGCCAATGAACTGGCCTCAACTACCCTCTGTGGCAGAGAGTTCCAGAGATTCACCACTCTCTGTGAAAAAAGTTCTTCTCATCTCGGTTTTAAAGGATTTCCCCCGTATCCTTAAGCTGTGACCCCTTGTCCTGGACTTCCCTAACATCGGGAACAATCTTCCTGCGTCTAGCCTGTCCAACCCCTTAAGAATTTTGTAAGTTTCTATAAGATCCCCTCTCAATCTCCTAAATTCTAGAGAGTATAAACCAAGTCTATCCAGTCTTTCTTCATAAGACCGTCCTGACATCCCAGGAATCAGTCTGGTGAACCGTCTCTGCACTCCCTCTATGGCAATAATGTCCTTCCTCAGATTTGGAGACCAAAACTGTATGCAATACTCCAGGTGTGGTCTCACCAAGACCCTGTACAACTGCAGTAGAACCTCCCTGCTCCTATA
Source organism: Leucoraja erinaceus (assembly GCF_028641065.1). Classification (NCBI taxonomy): domain Eukaryota; kingdom Metazoa; phylum Chordata; class Chondrichthyes; order Rajiformes; family Rajidae; genus Leucoraja; species Leucoraja erinaceus. The sequence goes on along the minus strand of NC_073388.1, from coordinate 2,181,888 downwards.
CTCAAATCCTTTTGCAATGAAAGCTAACATACCATTCGCTTTCTTTACTGCCTGCTGCACCTGCATGCCTACCTTCAATGACTGGTGTACCATGACACCCAGGTCTCGCTGCATCTCCCCCTTTCCCAATCGGCCACCATTTAGATAATAGTCTGCTTTCCCGTTTTTGCCACCAAAATGGATAACCTCACATTTATCCACATTATACTGCATCTGCCAAACATTTGCCCATTCACCCAGCCTATCCAAGTCACCTTGCAGTCTCCTAGCATCCTCCTCACAGCTAACACTGCCCCCCAGCTTAGTGTCATCTGCAAACTTGAAGATATTGCCTTCAATTCCCTCATCCAGATCATTAATATATATTGTAAATAGCTGGGGTCCCAGCACTGAGCCTGCGGTACCCCACTAGTCACTGCCTGCCATTGTGAAAAGGACCCGTTTACTCCTACTCTTTGCTTCCTGTTTGCCAGCCAGTTCTCTATCCACATCAATACTGAACCCCCAATGCCTTGTGCTTTAAGTTTGTATACTAATCTCTTATGTGGGACCTTGTCGAAAGCCTTCTGGAAGTCCAGATACACCACATCCACTGGTTCTCCCCTATCTACGCTACTAGTTACATCCTCGAAAAATTCTGTAAGATTCGTCAGACATGATTTACCTTTTGTAAATCCATGCTGACTTTGTCCAATGATTTCACCACTTTCCTGAAGCATGTCTATCATCAAGTCATGCTGGATAAAGAGTCTTGGGACATTACAACAATCAACATACATTGGGGCCTATTTTGCTACACGCGGTTACCATTTGAATGAATACATTTTTAATGAATGAATACGTTTGGAGTGAGTTCTGCCCCTGGTATATTCCAGTGCCTTATTGATAACCTAGTTAAGAATGTTCCTTATGTGTGTGCTTACCTTGATGACATATAAGTAACTGGTACATCAGAGGCACACCATCTTGAAACACTGGTCAGGGTACTTTCTCGCCTAAAGGAAGCTAGCTTTACACTAAAGAGTGAAAAGTGCACATTTCTGACTGACTCAGTCGATTACCTTGGCAATAGAGTTGATAAGATAGGTGTCCATCCCCAGGACCACAATATCAAAGCTGTAAAAGAGGCCCCACGCCAACAGAACGTTGCACAGTTGCGCTCTTTCCTTGGGCTAGTTATGCATTACAATCGGTTCATAAATCAGTTGGCTACAGTGTTGGTGCCCTTGTACCGATTACTCCAGAAGGACCAACACTGGGTATTGCCGAATTGAGAGCATTTGAACAAATAAAAGCAGCCCTCAGTTCCAGGTTAAAGGAGCTCTACAGGTTGGTGGGCCCGACAGCCCTTCACCTGAGTTTCAACCATTTACGAGCCATCGACTTAAACTAAACTGTCTGGATGGCTGTCTATCATGAGGCAGTCGAGTAATTGTTCCCCCTCAAGGCAACAGGCGCATACTCCGTGACTTGCACGATGCTCATCCTGGTGTTAGAATGAAGACACTGGCGAGAAGCTAGGTGTGGTGGCCTAAAATTGATCGAGATATTGAGAATATGGTACGCACTTGTTCCATTTGTCAGCTAACGCAGAATGTATCCCCCAAAGTTCCCCTTAAACCGTGGGCATAGCCCGATTCTCCTTATTTTGCACTGTTTTGGGGACATGTTTCTAGGTATTGTTGCTGCCCATTCGAAGTGGATAGAGACGCTACCTACTCATATGTCGTGTACTTCGGCAGCTACTGTATCTAAATTACGATCAGTCTTTGCTACATTTGGCATTCCGGAAATGATTGTATCTGACAACAGCACAGAATTCAAGGAATTTGTGGAGAAGAATGGTATTAGCCAGAATAGTAAATACCACCATGGGTATATGACAATAGCACTTTATCACATAGAAACATAGAAAATAGGTGCAGGAGTAGGCCATTCGGCCCTTTGAGCCTGCACCGCCATTCAATATGATCATAGCTGATCATCCAACTCAGTATCCCGTACCTGCCTTCTCTCCATACCCCCTGATCCCTTTAGCCACAAGGGCCACATCTAACTCCCTCTTAAATATAGCCAATGAACTGGCCTCAACTACATTCTGTGGCAGAGAGTTCCAGAGATTCACCACTCTGTGTAAAAAATGTTTTTCTCATCTCAGTCCTAAAAGATTTCCCCTTTATCCTTAAACTGTGACCCCTTGTTCTGGACCCCTTGTCCTGGTCTTGATGCATCACGCAGCATCAAATGGTCTTGTTGAGCATGCAGTGCAAACGGTGAGACGAGGCCTCATGAAACGAATGCAAGGTGACTTGATGGCAAAATTAAATTGTTTCCTTTTCCATTATCGGTCCATTCCAAATGAATTAGCGGGCACATCCCCAGCTTAATTAATGTTCATACGTCCTTCATGTACCAGATTCGAGCTTCTACAGCCGACCATCCAGAAACATATATACAAAAAACAAGAGGCCATGAAGCAGAACCATGAGACCCACACCAGGCTGCAAACATTTAGCACTGAGGACAAAGTCTACACTCGACTCGCGCACAATTAAAGCTGGCAATCAGCCGTTGTCCGACATTGTAACAGTCAAGTGGCTGAACTAGAACTCTCAGACGGAGAGTTGTCAGACGACATCTACGCCAGAGAACAGATGAAACACCCAGGGAAGAGACCCCGACGGACGAAGCCATCGTTCAAGCAGGTGAAACAACAGATACAACACCATGTGATGAAGGGCTTCCATGTGTACAGACCTCTTCAGCAGGTGATCAAGAAGACACCGAGATAGAAGATGCTCCCCTGCGTCGGATGGTCGACTGGTCGCAGGCCATATAAAAGCGGGGGTCATTTCACTGTCTTTCTATGTCCAGTTGAATTGATTTTGTTTGTTTTTTCTCGCTGCAATCCCCTCCTATGGGGGGAGGGATGAACCATATTGTGAACGCAGGCGCCATGACCCCTCACCAGCCGGGAACATGCACACGTGCTTGCCTGTCTATCACACAGACCATCAACATCAGTGTCCACTCAGAGCGGGTCACCCTTGCGCCACTTGTTCGGTGTCCACATTCACTCACGTGATTGGTCCCCGCCACATCTCGCTCTGTCACTTCCTGTTTGCCGTGACTCAATAAGCCCGTGTTTTCATGCACCATGGTCATTCTTGCTCCGTGCATATGCAAACAAAAAGGAAGGAAAGGAAAGATACAGAATGGAAACAAGCCCTTCCACCCACCAAGACCACACCAACCATCAATCATCCTGTTCACACTAGTTCTACGTTATCCCATTCTCTCAACCACTCCCACACACCGGGGGCAATTTATAGAGGCCAGTTATCCTACAAACCTCCATGTCTTAGTAATTTGGGAAATAATTCTAAATTTCAATGTTATTAAGCTGGAAAGTGTGCAGAGAAGTTTTACGATGATGTTGCCAGGACTCAAGGGCCTGAGCTATAGGGAGAGATTAGGCAGGCAAGGACTTTATTCCTTGGTTCACAGGAAGGCGAGAAGCGTATAAAATCATGGGGGGAATAGATAGGTGAATGCAGAGTCTTTAACTACGTGTAGCGGCATCAAGAACCATAGGACAGGTTTAAGGTGAGAGATAGGAACTTGCAGGGCAACTATTTCACTCAACATGAACAAGCTGCCAGAGGAGGTAGTTGAGGCATGTACGATATACAACATTTATAAAATATTTTGTGGATAGAAAAGATTTAGAGGGATATGGACCAAATGCAGACAAAAGGGACTGGCTTTTATGGGGCATCTTGCAAGGCATGGATGAGTTGGGCTGAAGTGCTTCTTTTCGTGCTGTATGACTATGAGTATAATATGAATATAATTTATAACATAAAATATAATGGTGCCAGAGAGTAGCTGAACAAAGCTGATTTACCCGATCAACTGAATCTATGAAAGATTTTTTACCAATTAAATATTTACAGAGTAATAGATTCTTACAGCGTAGAAACTGGCCCTTCGGCCCAACTTGCCCACACTGGCCAACATGTCCCATGAACACTAGTCCTACCTGCCTGGGTTTGGCCCATATCACCCTAAACCTGTCCTATCCCTGTACTCGTCTAAATATTTCTTAAGCGTTGCAATACAATCTGCAAGTAAACTTGAAGTAAACCTCTTTGTTCCATTTCTAGGTGTGGGAATCACCATGGTCCTTTTCAGTACAATTATTGATATTACCTACAACTGCATCATCGCCTACAGCCTGTTCTACCTGTTTGCTTCTTTCCAATCTCCTCTGCCATGGTCAGACTGCTTCAGCTGGTGGGGTGCAGATGAAACCTGTAGTCGGACACCCAGAGGTACTGAGCTAACTCTGTTGGGTAATGTAATGGATTCCCAGTAATCTGTCTAGTGGACATGTGTCCACCCGTTGGTCTGAGGGGCTCCATCCCTAGTATACCCACATCATCCTGTGGACTGTGCATCATTTTATACTCATTTTTGAAATGTGGCTTATGTTTATTGTTGTTACATGTACCGAGGTACAGTGTTTTATTTTCGGATTGTGAAAGGGTGCTTTCAATGCCATTTCATTCCATCATTGGTACATTTTCTTTAGTCTTTAGAATTTCTTTATTCAGACGGTGGTGAATCTGTGGAATTCATTGCCACAAAAGGCTGTGGAGACCTAGTCAATGGATATTTTTTAAGGCAGATAAATAGGTTCTTGATAAGTAGAGCCAGGATTTTGCAATAAATGCCATGTGCCTTTTCATGCCTTTTTTGATGATTTCACCAGGATAATGCCTTTTTCACGATCAAATGAGGGGCTAGGCTAGATGCAGGGAGATTGTTCCCGATGTTGGGGAAGTCCAGAACAAGGGGTCACAGTTTAAGGATAAGGGGGAAATCTTTTAGGACCGAGATGAGGAAAAACATTTTCACACAGAGAGTGGTGAATCTCTGGAATTCTCTGCCACAGAAGGTAGTTGTGGCCAGTTCATTGACTATATTTAAGAGGGAGTTAGATGTGGCCCTTGTGGCTAAAGGGATCAGGGGGTATGGAGAGAAGGCAGGTACAGGATACTGAGTTGGATGATCAGCCATGATCATCTTGAATGGCGGTGCAGGCTCGACGGGCCGAATGGCCTACTCCTGCACCTATTTTCTATGTTTCTTTTTTTGTTTTTATTTTTATTTTATTAGGAGTTAATACAGTACAAAACAGTACAGTGGAACCTAATTTTAGGTGCCAACCATGTCATACTGCAATCCATTCTATGTACAACCTCTAGTTTTATGTTATGAAAAGGAAGTAAGCAAGACAAGAAAAAGAAAACAATAGAAAGAGGAAAAAGAGGAAAAATAGATGGTAGAGAATAGAAAAACGTGAAATGTGTATATAAAAAAAAGAAAAAGTGGGAAGTAGAAATAGAAGAGAAGGCCCCTTAAAAGAGAAATTTTCAAATCTGTATTCGGAGATGTAGATCTATCCACGTCATGAACTGAAATCAGCAATCTTTACGGTACCGCTGCATCACATGATTCCAAAACGTCGATGAAAGGCCAATTCTTTAAGAATTGGTCATATTTATCTATTAGTCGGTCTCATTTCTTCAAGGCGTGCTATGTCCATCATATTCCTAATCCACATTTTAACAGTTGGTATGGTTGTATTTTTCCAAAATTTAAGTATCAATTTCTTTCCAATTATTAACCCATAATTAAAAAAAACATTTTGGTCTTTATTTAAATTGGTATCTTGTCCTATTATTCCAAATATAATCCATTCCGTTTTGGGTTCTATTCTTGACTTGAAAAGCTTTGTAAATATATCAAATATATCACTCCAAAGTTTATTCAACTTTGTACATCCTACAAATGAATGTGTTATATTAGCGTTTTGAAACAAACATTTATCGCATCTGGGAGAGACGTTTGGATAAAATCTATTCAACCTCGTTTTTGAATAATATAGTCTATGTAATAATTTGAATTGCATTAAATTATGTCATGCATTAATAGAACAGTTATGTGTATTCATCAAATACTTTTCCCATCTATCCTTCGAGATCTTTATCATTAGCTCATGTTCCCAATCTTCCCTTAGTGCTTCTGTTGAGGGTGATTCTCTATTTAATATATTATTCTAAAAGTATGATATTAATTTTTGTGACTCAGCCTTAATATTCATTACCTCTTCTAAAGGGTCTAAAAATATAGTTTGAAATCTATGTGTATATTTCTTCATAAAGTCACATACCTGTATATATTTAAAATATTGATTATCCTTCAATTTAAATTTTAATTTTAATTGTTGAAATGATAACAGTTTGCCCAATTCATACATATCCCCCAAGTGCCTAAATCAACCTTTTTTGCTAAAAGGTCATGCTATTTTCTCTAGTTATACCGTGATTACAATGATGTTTTCTATGTTAACACGTCAACATTAATGTTATTATTAACATGTTAGCACAGTATAAATTACAAGAAAATTTCCACCACCGAGGCGAAACCGGGGGCGCCACCGTCGGTCATTCATTAATTTGTGCCGCTGCCCGCTGGTTCATTCTTCTCCAAAATCTACTTATTGCTTCCAATTTTGCAAACTTCCCACAAGCTACCACTTCCCTTGAGAAACGTGGCAAAACATTAGTGAATAACTTGCAGGTTTTCAACAAAGTAACTGATGATATTCGTAAAGTTCCAAGCGATATAGATAAAGACATACAAGGAAAATGTGAAAGAGTGATTTTAGCTAACAAAGATATTGAAGAAATAGAAAACATAGCTAAAGTTTTCAAACGTAGTTGTAATGCACAAGACATCGACATGAATATAGAGTCTGTAGCTTGTTTCGGGTATGCACCAGTGACCTCAGCTGAGGTAGAAAGAAGTTTTTCTCAACTGAAGCATATTCTGTCTGACAGATGGCATAGTTTAACTCCAGATAATTTGAAAAAATGCTAGTAATTATGTGCAACCAGGCAACTTTGGTCATTTGGTAGACAAAAGTGCTTGAGAAACTCAGCGGGTGCAGCAGCATCTATGGAGCGAAGGAAATATGGAGAGTTTCGGGCCAAAACCCTACAAATGTAAAGCACTTTGGCCAACGAGAGTTGTTTTTTAAATGTGCTATATAAATAAATGTGACTTGACTTGACTTGACCACCTTAACCCTAACTTTGGTCATTTAATGTAGTATACCTTTATAATATCAGTTTTAACCATATTTTGGTGGTGGAAATACATGCCTTTTCGTGCCTTTTTTGTAATTTTACCATGCCTTTTTGCTTGCCTATTTCAGAGATTTTTAGTGCCTAAACATCCTGGCTCGATTGATAAGTATGGGTGTCAGGGGTTATGGGGAGAAGGCAGAAGAATGGGGTTGAGAGGGAACGATAGATCAGCCTTGATTGAATGGCGGAGTAGACATAATGGCCCAAATGGTCTAATCCTGCTCCTGTCACTTATGAACATGACGACATTGGTGAGGCCATGCTTGGAGCACAGTGTTCAGTTTTAATCAGCCAGCTATACGAAGGGTGTAATTAAGCTGGAAGGAATGCAGAGAAAATAGCAGAAATAATTCTCAGTGAAATGTCTCACCCCACATTTCCCAGATCCGCTCTGCAACCTCACTCTATACGGCGGATATTCTGAAGTCGTTAACACAACCTGGCTGCAGGCAAACAACAAAACCTGTTCCAATGGATCAGAAATCTATGTTCCTCACCAAGGCCCAAGTGAACAATACTGGGAGTAAGTAATGCTGCAGAGAATGGCACCTCATACATTTATATTTATATCAATAACTTTCCTCAATCTGAAACATCACCCATTCCTTCTCTCCAAAGATGCTGCGTCCCGCTGAGTTACTCCAGCATTTTCTGTCTATCTTTGGTGTAAACCAGCAACTGCAGTTCATTCCTACGCATTTGGTGAGGGATTCTTGTTTTATCAAGAGCAGTTTGATTAAGTTTACTTACACCAACATGTTTACTTTAATTTAGAGATACAGCGTGGAAACAGACCCTTTGGCCCACCAGGTCCACGCCAACCATCGATCACACTAGTTCTATGTTATCCCACTTTCTTATGCACCCCATACACACTAGGGGCAGTGTATTTCCACTTCTCCAAAGACGTTCGAGTTTGTAGGTTAAATGGCCTCTGCAAATTGCCCGAATGTGTAGGGAATGAACTGGCAATCAGTTGTAGGTGTGGAGCCGGTGGACCAATTTTTTCATACTGTACCTTCCAATCAATCTATCCATACAGACAACCCAGACCCAGGTTGATGGAGCTCTGAGGCAGCGGCAAACTGAATACAGTTGGTTTATTAACCTGTGACAATGATAACTAAATCGTATGAATGTTGCCACATTTAACAATGCCAAACAGCATAGAAGATTTGCAACCTAGGAGGAGGCCATTCAGCCTATCACATCCTTGCTGGTTGAAATAGAGCCATTCCACCCCAACGTCACATTCAACAGCAGGTCTTTTGCTCTGAGTTCACTGCACTTCAAGCACGATTAATTTCCTGAGTGGTTGCATATGCATAAGGTATTGTCACATGAAGAGCCTGCATGCTGATATGTATTTAAATTTGACAGAGTAATTTGGAGGACAGTGGGAGGAATAAGACAATGTCACAGGATTACATGGGATCTGGGTCCAATGTTGAGGACTCCCAGCACTGCCCTCCCACTGTGCTGTCGCCACTGGTGGGTCTGTCTTGCTGATGAGCCAGGGCATACCCAGGCTTTCAAGTGGAGGCAAAAGAGACTGCAGATGCTGGAGACACTAGGAACTGCAGATGCTGGGTTACAAAAAAAATACTGGAGTAACTCTGCAGGTCAGGCAGCATCTGTGGAGGATAATGATAGCAATGATTGAGGTCAGGACCCTTCTTCAGACTGGTTGCAGTAGGGTGGAGAAAGCCCAAAGAGAGGTGGGGTTGGAACAAAGATTAACAAGTGATGGGCAGATTCAGGTGCGGATGATTGGCAGATGGTTAAGCAATGGCTAGAAATGAGAGGACTGAAAGTGTGAGATAAGGAGGCAAGGATTAAACAGGTGTGAAATGTGAACCCACATGAAGGATTATAGGTGGAAGGGAATGGGAACAAAGAGAAAGGGAAAGGGAGAAATTAGTGATAATCCAGGTGGGCTCAGGGAAGAGAGGAGGGAAAAAAGGGGAGTGGCTGGTAGCTAAAAATGTAGAATTCAACATTCATTCCATTGGGTTGTACGCTACACAAGTGGAACATGAAGTGGTATTCCTCCAGTTTGTATGCAGCCTCACTCTTGCAATGGAAGAGGCCCAGGACAGAAAGGGCAAATTCATGTATAATTAACTAAATATTTTTGTGCTCTTTATTTAATGCTGACTGATACAAAATGTCTTCTGTTGTCATTTTATTTAGAAAGTTTGTTTTACGCCGCGCAAGTTCAGTGGGCGAGACAGGGGAGATAGTCTGGTACTTGGCCCTCTGTCTGCTTCTGGCCTGGCTGATCGTTTGTGGAGCACTTTCTAAAGGAATCAAATCTTCAGGAAAGGTGAAATGATTGTTGACAAACAGCACTAAACAACTGGTGACAATGTACAGATTTCCACATTTACAAATCTGCTTTAAAATTACTGTGGGTAACACACAAAGAAACCTGCAGAGGGAAATAACGTCATAATTAAAAAAGATGACAATACAGAAATTAAGGAAATGGTTGACATTGAAAAATTCCTTATGTATTCATTCGAGAGGAAAAGCTGAATGTTGATGATGTTATAGGAGTCTGTGTGCATTAACCATTAAAAACTTCTGGCTATGAACTGGAAGTAATCAATAGGGCTGATCACTGGGATTTGGAAATTGATGGCAGGTCAAAAGTTAGGTTTCTTGCAACTAGTGGCTCTCCTTTGAATCTCCAAAGACTTTCCATGTTCGATAAGGGACCATCTTGGCATGTGGTACAACATGCTCCATCTGTTGTAATGTGCACAAATCCAAGAGTAATCTAGAAACTCTACAGCAGGCAGGGAGAAGTTAAATGATCTGTTAGATGTACCGAGTCTTAGCAATCTGGCAGATTTGCTTTTATAGGTGCTATAGCTTTAAGCATCACTGCACAAGTTGCTGAAACATAATGGATTGTGGATTGGACATAAAACAAGAAATTGTATTCTGAGAGTTGGAACAGTTTCTCTGAGTCCACAGTTCTTGCTCACGATGATTTAATTTGTTCATTGGTACTTAATCGTCATGTCTCTACATATTGTGAAATTCTTTGATTTCTGTAAATTCGGTAAAATCATATAAATTAGCACAGTCATAAATAAGTACAAAAATGCAATGATTGTAGTGCGTGAATAGTAGATGTCACCAACGCAGTACGCAAAGGGAGAACGTCAAAACAAAGAACTGCAGATACTGGTTAATACACAAAAGGACACAATGTGTTGGAATAACTCAGAAGGTGAGGCAGCATCTCTGGAGAACATGGATAGGTGATGTTTCTCCTCCGCCTAGCAGAGCTGGTCCTTACCCTCAATAACTTCACGTTCGACTCCTCCCATTTCCTCCAAATACAAGGCGTAGCTATGGGCACACGCATGGGCCCCAGCTATGCCTGCCTATTTGTAGGTTACGTCGAGCAATCCTTGTTCAATACATACCAGGGCCCCATCCCCGACCTCTACCTCCGCTACATCGACGACTGCTTTGGTGCCACCTCCTGCACCCGCACACAACTGACTGACTTCATCCACTTCACCACTAACTTCCATCCGGCACTCAAATACACCTGGACCATTTCCGACACTTCCCTACCATTCCTTGACCTCACTATCTCCATTGCAGGTGATAGGCTTCTGACCGACATACACTATAAACCCACTGACTCCCATGGCTATCTGGACTACACTTCTTCCCACCCTGCTTCCTGTAAGGACTCCATCCCCTACTCCCAATTCCTCCGTCTACGCCGCATCTGCTCCACGGATGAGGCGTTCCACACCAGGACATCTGAAATGTCCTCATTATTCAGGGAACGGGGGTTCCCCTCCTCCACCATAAATGAGGCTCGCACCAGGGTCTCTTCCATACCCCGCAACACTGCTCTCTCTCCCCATCCCCCCACTCGCAACAAGGGCCGAGTCCCCCTAGTCCTCACCTTTCACCCCACCAGCCGTCACATACAAAAAGTAATCCTCCGTCAGTTTCGCCACCTCCAACGTAACCCCACCACTCGCCACATCTTCCCATCTCCCCCCATATCTGCCTTCCGCAAAGACCGCTCCCTCCATAACTCCCTTGTCAATTCTTCCCTTCCCTCTCATACCACCCCCTCCCCAGGCACTTTCCCTTGCAACCGCAAGAGATGTAACACTTGTCCTTTTACCTCCCCCCTCGACTCCGTTCAAGGACCCAAGCAATCGTTCCAGGTGCGACAGAGGTTTACCTGCATCTCTTCCAACCTCATCTATTGCGTCCGCTGCTCTAGATGTCAGCAGATCTATATCGGTGAGACCAAGCGGAGGTTGGGCGATCGTTTCGCCGAACACCTCCGCTCGGTCCGCAATAACCAAGCTGACCTCCCGGTGGCTCAGCACTTCAACTCCCCCTCCCACTCCGTCTCCGACCTCACTGTCCTGGGTCTCCTCCATGGCCACAGCGAGCAGCACCGGAAATTGGAGGAACAGCACCTCATATTCCGTTTGGGGAGTCTGCATCCTGGGGGCATGAACATCGAATTCTCCCAATTTTGTTAGTCCTTGCTGTCTCCTCCCCTTCCTCAGTCACCCTGCTGTCTCCTCCCATCCCCCAGCCTTCGGGCTCCTCCTCTTTTTTCCTTTCTTGTCCCCGCCCACCCCCGCCCCCGATCAGTCTGAAGAAGGGTTTCGGCCCGAAACGTTGCCTATTTCCTTCGCTCCATAGATGCTGCTGCACCCGCTGAGTTTCTCCAGCTTTTTTGTGTAACCTTCGATTCTCCAGCATCTGCAGTTCCTTCTTAAACATAGGTGATGTTTCTGTCGTTTGGTGATGTTACCGATCAATCAATCGATTAATTAATCATTTAATGCTAATTTTAGATTTGCAGTGATAATTATTTGTGAGCCAAGGTATACACGAAGTGAAAGTCTGTGTATGGAATTAGTCGTCAAATAAAGCAGATACGACTCGAGGAGTGAAATGAAATGCTCAAGGGACCACATTCCCCAATGTGTGCCTCCTAAGAATGCAACATAAATTAGAATACATTTGTGGTGCATAATTGATTCTCAATGGGCTTCTCCTGTGTAAATGTTTTGCTCCTCTAAATATTGTAGAATTTAAATTCTGTTAAATGTGCTTCTCAATTATGTGATGTGAATAATAATCTTTAGCTCCAATCTTTTTACTTAGTGTAGACACAAGGAATTGCACATGCTGATTTACAAAATAAGACACAAAGTGCTAGAGTAACTCAGTGGGTCAGGCAGCTTCTCTGGAGAACATGGTTATGCTGCAAAAGGTTCCTGACCAAAACCACCAATTTGTCTTCTCCAGAGATGCTGCATGACCCAATGAGTTACTCCAGAAGCTGTCATTTTTTATTTAGTGTTTCACTAAATCAAATATTGCAGATGTTAAATCAGGAACAGAAGACAACCTAACAGTCCTTTTCCACATTCAGGTGGTTTATTTCACTGCAACATTTCCGTACGTGGTTCTGACTGCACTTCTGATTCGAGGGCTGACCCTGGAGGGAGCCTGGAAAGGGATTGAATTCTACATTGGAAGCAAGTCGGACTTCTCAAAGCTGGCTGATGCTGAGGTAATCTCACCAGGGTAATCAACCTTCTTTTGGCTGAATATTTCAATCAGATATTTCCACGTTTCTGCTTCTTCCTTCATGGATGAAATATTTAGCTAAAGAAATGAATGCTGTTTTTGAATTGTGACATGAATAATTTTATTCATGTAAAATTATTCATTGCATTTTGGTTTAGAGGTCTGAAAAAAATGCAACTGAACAGCTTTATTGTGAGTATGTGCATGAAGGAACTGTAGTTACTGGTTTTAACCAAAGATAGATACAAAATGCTGGAGTAACTCAGCAGGACAGGCAGTATTTCTGGAGAGAAAGAATGGGTGACGGTTCGGTTCGAGACTGAGGTAACCTGAAATGCCAACCATTCCTTCACTCCAGAAATGTTGCCTGCCCTGCTGAGTTACTCCAGCATTTTGTGTCTATCTTTAGCTTTATTATAGGTTTTGGTTTAGATTTATTATTGTCATATGTACCGAGGTACAGTGAAAGGCTTTGTTTTGCATCCTAGCTAATCAATCATATCATATACTATACATAAATACAATCAAGCCAAACTCAAGTACATTGAGTGAGCAGAGTGGAGAACATGTTCCAGAGACAAAGTCTAATGAAAGCAATAGGGAGAGGTGAATCGGACAGTACCCTAGCTTATGGAAGGGCCATTCCTTTGCCCACTTTTACAGTTAATCAATATCCTATTGTAACATTGGGCAACCTTCTTCACTGTCCACTATAATAACAATGTTGGTCCCATTGGTAAATTTAACTGTGCAAACTAATTATAATTTCCATTCACCAGGTCTGGAAAGATGCTGCAACACAAATATTTTATTCACTTGCAATTGGCTGGGGCAGTTTAATAACCCTGTCGTCCTACAACAAATTCAACAACAACTGTTACAGAGACACCATGATCGTCTGCATCATTAACTGTGCCACGAGTGTGTTTGCTGGATTTGTCATCTTCTCCATCCTGGGACACATGTCTCACATACAGGACAAGCCTGTTTCAGAGGTCGCTAAGTCAGGTACCTGTGCTCTTAGACTTGCCATTTTCTGTTGTGATTTAGATCTGATGATGGAGTGGAGGTGATGAGCAAGAGATCAGCTGGAAGGTAATTGGAAAGGTGAGATATTGGGGAGGGGAGAGGGGAGAGCAAGGTATGGGGAAATGTAAAATAAACATGTAAGAATGTGGAAGAGAGAAGCATGTTTAGGCTGGGCACTCAATCTGGATGTTAGATTAATTAATGGACTTTTGAAATATAAACAACGATATAATCTTTTTCTTTTGTACATAATTAATCTTATCTGACCAATTGTGTCTCCCATTCAGGTTTTGGTTTGGCTTTTATCGTGTATCCAGAGGCTTTAGCACAGTTGCCGTGGGCGCCTCTTTGGTCCAGCCTCTTTTTCTTCATGCTGATCACCCTGGGACTCAGCAGTCAGTGTGTTGCTGTTGGTAAGAGCCACTTCAATTCCTTTGCCAAGTCTTTGCCACTTCCCTAAAATCAGGTTATATGGCTCTTGAAATTAGGTCGTGCTGAAATTTGCATACAATTCTAATAGTCATATTTTTGTTCAATCTTTTAACAGTCTTTCAGAGTTGTTTCCAATACTAACCCTCATTCCTTTAACAAAATTAGGTCGAACAAAAAAAAAAAGAAATTGGAGGGAATGCAGTCTTTCCCTTGTATGGAAGGGAAATAAATATTTAGACAGGTACATGGATAGGAGAGGTTTAGAAGGATATTGGCCAAATGCAGGTAGGTGGGGCTAGTTGGCCAGTGTGAGCAATTTGATCCGAATGGCCTGTTTCCACGCTGTAAGACTCTATGATGTTACAACGAACAGTGTAGTATAGGAACAGGCCCAATGCCTCACAATGTCTGTGCTTAATTTGGGCCAAGCATGGTCAGATGGGACTAGCTTAGATGGGGCATTGGAGGGTTGGGCCGAGGGCCCTGTTTCCATGCTGTATGACTGTATGACTCCTCTGCCTGAAACATTGGAGGGACTCCATTTTGTAACTTCATGAGGGGACCATTACCAGGAATGTTTGAGCTCTACCCATGGTTGAAGTATGGTGGAGCAGACTGGTGACTTTAATGCTTGCTCAAGTCATTTAATGCTTGCCCTGCCCAATCACTCTCCATAGCTCAGGCTCCCAAGTCCTGGCATCATCCTCGTAAAACTTCTCTGTACTCCTTCCAGCTTAATGCCATCCTTCCTATAGCAGCGTGACAAAAACTGAACACACTGCCGTTTATTGTGAAGGTCCTGCCAACTTCTGTACTCAGTGCTCTGACTGATGAAGGCCAATGTACCTACCTTCTTGACCACCCTGTCTACCAGTCACCCCCAATTGGGAAGAAGAAGCTGCCACATCTCTTCTGCTTTGCACGGTGTTGTAACATCCAGTGCGGTGATTCTCTGTGATTTTGTAAATCATTAATTAAACTTGTTTAACTTTAATTTTATTAGAAGCAGTAATAACGACCCTACTGGATCAGTTCCCTGGCTTTCTGCGACCAAGGCGTCTGTTTCTTACAGCTGCTGTTTGCCTGATATTTTATTTGATCAGCCTAACCTGCACAACACAGGTAAGGCGCAATTCAATAGTATCTTCATAGGCCAGCTTTAACTTATCATGTGAGAAATTTTATATGATTGAATAATAGAGAATGACTAGTTATTTAGCTTGTTTAACTTGCTTGACAAATCACATACTATTCTGACTGTGAAATACTTCACAGCATCTAAATCTGGGACACAATCAACTGCAGATACTGGCTTACAAAAAATCCTACAAAGTGCTGGAGTAGCTCAGCAAGACGGGCAGCATCTGCAAAGAAATGAATAGGCAACATTTCAGGTCGAGACCCTTCTTCAGACTGGTGGTAGTAGGAGGGGGGAGAATTCTGGAAGAGATGTGGGGAGGAGTGAGAAAAAGCTAGGCAGGAGATAGGTGGACAAAATGTGTAAAAAACCCCAAAAAACTGCAAATGCTGATGAAATTCGAAGGCAGACACAAATGCTGGAGTAACTCAGCGGACCACGCAGCATCTCTGGAGAGAGGGAATGGGCGACGTTTCAGGTTGAGACCCTTATTCAGAGTCATGTTGGGAGGGGGCGGGACAAAGATAGAATGTAGGCGGAGACAGTAAGACTAGCAGGAGAACTGGGAAGGGGATGGGATGGAGAGAGAAAGCAAGGGCTATCTGAAGGTAGAGAAATCAATGTTCATATCGCTGAATTGTAAACTACCCAAGCGAAATATGAGGTGCTGTTCCTCCAATTTGCACTGAGCCTCACTCTGACAATGGAGGAGGCCCAGGACAGAAAGGTCAGATTGGGAATGGGAGGGGGAGTTAAAGTGCTGAGCCACCGGGAGATAAGGTAGGTTAAGGCGGACTGAGCGGAGGTGTTCAGCGAAACAATCGCCGAGCCTGCACTTGGTCTCGCCGATGTAGAGAAGTTGACACCTGGAACTGCTTTCTGCAGAGACCGTTCCCTCCGAAACTTCCTGATCAACTCGTCCCTTCCCACCCAAACCATCCCTCCCCAGGTACTTTCCCCTGCAACTGCAGGAGATGCAACACCTGTCCCTTTACTCCATCCAAGGACCTAAACAGTCTTTCCAGGTGAGGCAGAGGTTCACTTGCGCCTCCTCCAACCTCATCTACTGTATCCGCTGTTCCAGGTATGGACGAGACCAACCAGATCTCAACAGCATTTTTTCAACAGCAATAAGTGTGTCCAATAGGTGTTGGCCTTTCCAACAATCCCTGTGACAGTGTGATAACAATAGTCAATCAATTAATTTATGGCCACTAAACTACCTGGTGTCTCACCCACAATCCCAGTACCAGGAGGATGCCATTCATCTGGGCCATTTTACAGTGCCCAGAGAGGATGCCACAGAGCGGTCAGGGTCACAGTGTGGAAACAGTTCAAATGTGAACACTCGGAAGCATTTAAATGGAACATTTTACAATTAGACTTAAAAAATCTGGCAGCACTGGGGCTGTGCTGGTGTCTGGGTAACACATTCGCTCTTGTTCATATTAATTTTAAGTATAAAAGTCAGGAAGTCATGCCCAGCTTAATAAAACCTAGGAGTATCGCATGCAGTTCTGGTCACCACATCATAGGAAGGATGTGGAAGTTTTGCTAAGAGTAGAGAATAGGTTTACCAGAATGCTGCCTGGATTAGAATGTATTAGCTATAGAGAGAGGCTAGTCCAGGGGTGGGGAACCTGCAGTCTTATGGCCGCATGCGGCCTTCTAGGCCATTAAGTGCGGCCTTTTGAATGAATCCAAATTTTGTAATTGGCCAAATAAAAGATGTCACAAAATGGAGAATCTCTGTATTTCCAAAGCCTGCTTGGACTCTCTCTGTGTGAAAGTTTCAAGCTGTGAGTCACAGCTCCAAGGAGTCTGGACCCCAGATGGAAGTTGAGGATACATAGAAACATAGAAATTAGGTGCAGGAGTAGGCCATTCGGCCCTTCGAGCCTGCACCGCCATTCAATATGATCATGGCTGATCATCCCACTCAGTATCCCGTACCTGCCTTCTCTCCATACCCCCTGAACCAGAATAGGACAAGAGCAAATATCTAACTCCCTCAGATATTAATATAGTCAATGAAACTGGCCTCAACTACCCTCTGTGGCAGAGAGTTCCAGAGATTCACCACTCTCTGTGTGAAAAAAAGTCTTCTCATCTCGGTTTTAAAGGATTTCCCCCTTATCCTTAAGCTGTGACCCCTTGTCCTGGACTTCCCTAACATCGAGGTACCTCTTCCTGAGGAGGGGCCTGTCCAACCTCCTTAAGAAATTTGTAAGTTGGCTATAAGATCCCCTGGGGAGCACCTAAATTCTAGAGAGTACACAATACCAAGTCTCAATAGTCTTTCTGGAGAAGGTCAGTCCTGACATCCCAGGGTTCAGTTTGGTTGGAGAAAGGCTCTCTGCATGAGATGCGAGATATTTAAATGAACTGTCCTTCCTCAGATTTGGGGAAAAATATAGACGCAAATGGAGGACATTTCACCAAGAAATTGTACAAGAGTACAGAACCTCCCTGTTCCTATACGGTCAAATCCTTTAAAAATGAAAGCCCTAACATAAGGGAATTCGCTTTCTTTGGAAAAAGAGGGAGCCTGCTGCACCTGCATGCCTACCTTCAATGACTGGTGTACCATGACACCCAGGTCTCGCTGCAGCTCCCCCTTTCCCAATCGGCCACCATTTAGATAATAATCTGCTTTCCTGTTTTTGCCACCAAAATGGATAACCTCACATTTATCCACATTATACTGCATCTGCCAAACATTTGCCCACTCACCCAGCCTATCCAAGTCACCTTGCAGTCTCCTAGCATCCTCCTCACAGCTAACACTGCCCCCCCCAGATTAGTGTCATCCGCAAACTTGGAGAGAGTTGCCTTGGAATTCCCTCATCCAGATCATTAATATATATTGTAAAGTAGCTGGGGTCCCAGCAAAAATATAAAAGCGGATACCCCTCCAGTCCTGACAGGATGCCCCTAGGAAAAAGACCCGTTTACTCCTAGCTTTGCTTCCTGTTTGACCAGCCAGTTCTATATCCACATCAATACTGAACCCCCAATACCGTGTGCTTTAAGTTTGTATACTAATCTCTATGTGGGACCTTGTCGAAAGCCTTCTGGAGGTCCAGATACACCACATCCACTGGTTCTCCCCATCCACGCTACTAGTTACATCATCAAAAAATTCTATAAGATTTGTCAGACATGATTTACCTTTTGTAAATCCATGCTGACTTTGTCCAATGATTTCACCACTTTCCAAATGTGCTGCTATCCCATCTTTCATAACTGACTCTAGCAGTTTCCCCACTACCGATGTTAGACTAACTGGTCTGTAATTCCCCGTTTTCTCTCTCCCTCCCTTCTTAAAAAGTGGGGTTACGTTTGCTACCCGCCAATCCTCAGGAACTACTGTTGAATCTAAAGAGTTTTGAGAAGATTATTACTAATGCATCCACTATTTCTGGAGCCACTTCCTTAAGTACTCTGGGATGCAGCCTATCTGGCCCTGTGGATTTATCGGCCTTTAATCCATTCAATTTACCCAACACCACTTCCCGGCAAACCTGGATTTCACTCAATTCCTCCAACTCCTTTGACCCGCGGTCCCCTGCTATTTCCGGCAAATTATTTATGTCTTCCTTAGTGAAGACGGAACCAAAGTAGTTATTCAATTGGTCCACCATATCCTTGTTCCCCATGATCAACTCACCTGTTTCTGACTGCAAGGGACCTACATTTGTTTTAACTAATCTCTTTCTTTTCACATATCTATAAAAACGTTTGCAGTCAGTGCTTTTGATGTTCCCTGGCAGTTTTCTCAAAATAATCTACATGGTAAATTTCCTAATTGAAGAATACAGTTGAACAGAGGGATCTGGGGTCTTTGAATTTCTCCCAGTATGGAATCTTTTATGGCTAGGGTGTACGCATCAGCTTTTGGTATGCTAGCCTTTATAATTTCCCTTGAGTATGGAAGCTGGATGTAATGTTACCTTCCCTGATTTATTCTTTTGACCAAACTGGAGATGAACAATTTTTGTAGCCCAATCCATGCAGGATGTCAATGTCAAAATTGCAGAGTCCAGAGGCAATTTTTAGAATTAATTGCCAGGGTTTCTTGGCCTAAGTCACAGAGATACCTTCAAAGTTACCTTTCTTTAAGTTCAGAACCATTGTTTCTGAATTAACAAGGTCACTCTCCATCCTAATGAAGAACTCAACCATATTATGGTCACTGTTGAGAATAGGGATTCACGTACAACATGACTTCAGAATAAGGGACCCTTTAGGGGTACCCAGGGGGAAGTCTTTAAAATAGAGCTGCTCTCGGTTGGAATGAGCTTCAGTGGAAGTAGATAAGGCAGGTCCCGCATAGATTCCAAAAAAAATCCTCTTCATAGCATGAGAAGGGAATGGAGGGTTATGGTTCACCCAGGTGGGACTAAGTAGAAAAAAGTTGTTCGGCATAACCGTTGGTGAGGTTCGAGATGGCCTGTTTCCGTGCCGTTTGTTATATGTTAATATGTATGAGGGTTTTGCAGAAGAGCTGAGCAGGTTTGCAAATGCATGATTAGGATGAATTAACCCTCAACGTAACAGAACAACTTCACACAATACTCCAAAAGGAAAATATATATTATTAAATCGCTTCGAATGAATCAACTGATACTACTAACTCGGCGCAGGTTTTATACTTAATTCTGGCCATAACAGAAGATTTTCTTTGCTACGAAGAGTTACTCGCTTTGGGCACTCTTACGGGTAGAACACGAGGAATAGATTTCTTCAACAACATTCAACATAAATGTCGTGAAGTTGGACTGGATTTGGTTAATTTAGTGAGTGTATGTATAGACAGTGCACCTTCCATGACAGGAAAATGTGAAGGGTTTATTGCACAGATAAAAAAGGTATGATCAGATCCAGATCATTTATTTTCTTTGTATCTTACATCAGCAAAATCTCTGTGCTAAATCTATTATCTTAAGTGACACTTTGCAACAAGTTATATGTATTGTTAACTATATTCGTGCAAATGCAACACAGCATCGTCAGCTTCGTAATATATGCTAAAGTTGGACGATGAGGCATTCAGTGTGGATTTGCCGTATCATTGTAAAGTGCATTGGCTATCGCAGGGACAGGTGTTAGCAAAATGTTTATCTTTGCGAGAACAGGTAGTTAAATTTCATGAAAAACAGAATCAGCAATGTGAAATATTGAAAGAAGATTATAGAAATACTGCATTTCTGTGTGATAGCATGTCAAAACAAAATGAATCCTCCTGCTCATCAATGACCTTCGCTAACTGGGGAACTAACATTTGTTTCTTTGCAAGGTGAAACTAAGTCTATATATGATACTAGACCAAGTGCAGACGCGTTGGGTCTGTTCCCCCAACGTGCGGTTGTGGGGGGGGGGAGGCGGCATTCAGCATCACACACACTAACTATCCCCGCCCCACACTCACACTAATTACCCCCCTTGATATTATATTAATATTATTAATTTGCTCCTTTTACCCCATAACCACCATATCTACTGACGCATAGCCCCCAACATGCAGTCACATCTAGAGGGGGGGGGGATGCGGGGGTAGAGAGTGAGGGCGCAGAGAGAAGGGGCAGAGACAGAGAGAGAGAGGGGAGAGAGAGAGAGAGAGAGAGTGAGAGGTGAGAGTGGGGGGTGCTGAGAGGGGGGTGAGGTGGGGAGCAGGGAGGGGGGGGGAGGGGGGAGGGTGGAGGGAAGGGGGTGTGGAGGGGAGGGAGGGTGGGGAGGGGAGGGAGAGAGAGGGGAGAGAGAGGGGAGAGGAGAGGGGAGAGAGGGAGGAGGGGAGAGGAGAGGGGAGGGGGGGAGAGGAGGGAGGGGGGGAGAGGAGAGGGGGAGAGGAAGAGGGGGGGGGAAGAGGGGGGGGGGAGAGGAGGGGGGGGGGAAGAGAAGAGGGGGGAGGGGAGAGAGAGAGGAGGGAGGGGGGAGAGAGGGGGGGGGGGGGGGGGGGGGGGGGGGGGGGGGGAGAGAGAGAGGGGGGGGGGGGAGAAACCCAAAACCCCCAAAACAACCATTTGCAGGCAGTGCTTTTTTCCTTCAAACTAACCATAACCATATTTTCATTTTCAAACCAAATTAAGGGTACTTACTCACAGCTGTGTAGACATTTGTTTAGTCATTCAGAGCTCAGACATCCATGTTGTAGAGACTGATTGAGGCACACCACTTCCTGGTTTTATAGTCCCTACCCATCCCACCAGCAGAAGCAGCAGAGAGAATGGGGAATTGTGTAAAATCATTAATATCTCTTTAATATTTCATCGACGGGAAAAATCCTCAGCACACGTGCGGCGGTGGGGGGCTCTGAGCGAGGTGGCCAAAAATGATGGCCGTAGGTGGCGGCGTTCTCACGGAAATCGCAGCACAGATCACCAAAACCGGTCAAGAACAGAGTTTTAGTAATATAGATATGGCAAAAAATTCAAGCATTTCGATAAAAACTATCTTTCTTCAAAACTGTTCTTTTTCAAAATGAAATTTCGGATGAACATTTTCCCCAGTTAGCGAAGGTCATTGATGAGCATGAGGATTCATGCGAATCATTTGAAGAATATTCAGCTGTTGTAGACTTATTAATTAAAGAATACAATGAAAGATTCCCTGACTTTGAGAATCATGACATCACACTCAAATTAGAATTTCAACCTCACCTAGTTGATGTCTCCAAGGCTCCT
Organism: Leucoraja erinaceus; assembly: GCF_028641065.1. Classification (NCBI taxonomy): domain Eukaryota; kingdom Metazoa; phylum Chordata; class Chondrichthyes; order Rajiformes; family Rajidae; genus Leucoraja; species Leucoraja erinaceus. The sequence continues at coordinate 2,159,791 of NC_073388.1, read as the reverse complement.
AAAGAACTACAGATGGAATTGATTGAGCTCTCTGAAGATGACATTTTCAAGTCCTTATTTGACGCTAAGAAAGATCCAATTGAAATAGGGAAAAATGCAGTAGATTACCCATATCTTTGGCAACATGCATGAAAAGTGCATGCATATCTGAATGGTGGCCGATTAGGAAAAGGGAAGATGCAACGAGACCTGGGTGTCATGGTACACCAGTCATTGAAAGTAGGCGTGCAGGTGCAGCAGGCAGCGAAGAAAGCGAATGGTATGTTAGCATTCATAGCAAAAAGGATTTGAGTATAAGAACAGGGAGGTTCTACTGCAGTTGTACAGGGTCTTGGTGAGACCACACCTGGAGTATTGCGTACAGTTTTCATCTCCTAATCTGAGGAAAGACATTCTTGCCATAGAGGGAGTATAGAGAAGGTTCACCAGACTGATTCCTGGGATGGCAGGACTTTCATATGAAGAAAGACTGGATAGACTCGGCTTATACACGCTAGAATTTAGAAGATTGAGAGGGGATCTTATAGAAACTTACAAAATTCTTAAGGGGTTGGACAGGCTAGATGCAGAAAGATTATTCCCGATGTTGGGGAAGTCCAGAACAAGGGGTCACAGTTTAAGGATAAGAAGGAAGTCTTTTAGGACCGAGATGAGAAAATCATTTTTTACACAGAGAGTGGTGAATCTGTGGAATTCTCTGCCACTGAAGGTAGTTGAGACCAGTTCATTGGCTATATTTAAGAGGGAGTTAGATGTGGCCCTTGTGGCTAAAGGGATTAGGGGGTATGGAGAGAAGGCAGGGATGGGATACTGAGTTGGATGATGAGCCATGATCATATTGAATGGCGCTGCAGGCTCGAAGGGCCGAATGGCCTACTCCTGCACCTATTTTCTATATTTCTATGCAAGTACTTTCTTGCTTTTCAACCACTTATTGCTGCAAATCTACATTCTCCTACATAACCTAATCAAGACGCCCTTAAGGTCACAAATGACGGATAGCCATCTGGAAGATCAGTTGAAACTGCGTACCTCCATGTTACAACCAAATATTCAAATGCTTTCCCACAAAAAGCAGTTACAACAAAGTCTTTAAAAGATTAGTTAACTTTAGAATTAACAAAATGTTTTCATTTTCTAGAAGTGAATGCATAGTAGTTAGATTTTTACAAAATAATGTACATTTGAAGTATATCTAATTGAAGTTTCTTGGATGTGGCCTTATTAGATTACAGCTAACTTAATACGGCATTCCATCATGAAAAGGTTCCCCACCTCTGGGCTAGTCAAACTTGGATTGTTTTCTCTGGAGTGTGGAGGTTGAGGGAAGACCTGATATAGATAAAATTATGGGAGATTATAAATTTTAAACATTCAGTATAAAATTACGATAGGGTAGACAGAACCATTTTCTCAAGATGGAAATATCAAAGAATACAGGACATGGCTTCAAGGTAAAAGGGACAAAATTCAAAGGACACGACACTAGACCAAGGACACTATCTGCTCCCAACACAATAATCCAGCACTCACCTGTTCCCCCAACGCAATTGGGGGGGCAATGGGGGGGGGGGGGGGGTGGGGGTGAAGGGGGAGGGGTGAAGGGGGATGGGTTGTGCAGGGCGGAAGGGGGGTGTTTATGGGTTGGGGGGTGGAAGGGATATTTGCTTATTTTGGTCCTTCTCTTGCTCAGAGCAAATTTCAGAACTATGTGCATTGACGTCTCTATGGTTTCTGAGTTGTTGTCAGGAATGTGAAGTTGGAGAATGACCTTGAATAACTTTATCAGCAGCTGGTCTGTAAATGGGATTGAATTCCTTTAACACGGTGTTGAGAGTTGTCCGTATTACTTTCAAATCATGTTTGGTCTGCGATGGGAAGTGTGTGGGAGGGAGGGATGGCGGGTGAGGAGGGAGTACCACGCGGTGGGAGGGAGGCAGAGGCCGCGGGCATTGATCTGAGCGAGGCCGTGGGGGGGTGAGGACCTGGGTGGGCGTGGACCCGAGCGAGGCCACAGGCGGGTGTGGACCCGAGCGAGGCCACAGGCGGGTGTGGACCCGAGCGAGGCGGCGGTCTTGCGTCAACCCGAACGAGGCCACAGGCCGAACCGAGCGAGGCCGCTTCTTCAGTGCGACTGGGCCAGGCGGGCCAGACAAAGGGAGGGGGTTTCCAGAACATTCCCGTGTGGCACACACACCCCCCCCCGCAAAGAATCAGTAGTTTATGAAGTTAAAACCTTTGGGGAGGTGGAGAGGGCGGCGGCCCCCTCCCCTTGCGGGGGCATTGTGATGTCATTTGAAGTGGCTTGATGATTCTGTGGCCGTTTTGGCTTTTTCTTTTAACTTTAATGATGAATAACTTTTGAAATATAGCATGAAATGTGAAGAGAACCTGTTTATTGTATCGACCGGATTAATGTGAGTAATAATCTGTAAAATTTCAATCTAGCACGTGGGTAGAATAACATACACACACACACACTCGCACGTACACACACACACACACACACACAACACACACACACACACACACACACACACACACACGCATGACACACACACACACACACACACACACACACACACACACACACACACACACACACGACACGTTTTATAGGTACACTAGACCAAGTGCCAGACCTGATGGTCCTGCTCCAAAAAACGCAACACCGTTCCGGTATGGACTAACCCCCTGGAGGGGAAAATGGGTGCTTACTGCAACTTAAGCCGCCGGCCTTCCCAAACGTAAAGCTGCGGTCTCCGGTGGGGAGGAGCTGATCTTACCTGCTAGTCCAATCTGGACGCCGTCGGCGGCTCAGGGTTGAAGTCCCGACCACGGGGGGAAATGGGGGAGGACTGGCATTGTAAACATTCAAAGTATTTGATTTTTGTTTTTTTATCTTTTGTGTGTGCCCTTTAATTGCGGTAATGTCAAGAAATAAAAAACGCATAATAGCAAAAAATGGGTACTGCAGTGAAGGAAGCTGATCCTACGTCAGGGAAGCTGGTCAAAAATGATTTTGATTTTGATTTTTTTTATCTTTAATCGGTAATGTCAAGAAATAAAGCATAAAATGTTCAGTGAAGGTGCCTAGAGGAGGAAAATGTGAATCAGAATATGTAAAAATCTTGTGAAAGTTTACATTTTTATAGCTTTAATCACGAATAACGTGAAATATAGGATGAAATCTTCAAAGCTGATCACTGCTAGCCGAGCCATTGTGATGTCATCAGTGAAAGCTGGTCGTTTTAAATTTAAAGTCTCGAGGGGAAAGATGTACAGGACAGGTTTTTTACACACAGAGTTGTGGGTGTCTGGAACACTTGGATGGTTCATTATCTCAGGCATCCCATGCAGCAACCTTTCAATTATTTAATTTTGTTTCAGGCTGGAATTTACTGGATAAACTTAATTGATCATTTCTGTGCTGGATGGGGTGTTCTTGTCACTGCCAATCTGGAACTTATCAGTGTGAGCTGGATATACGGTAAGTACAATCCATGCATAATGAACTGTAGATGCTGATTTACAAAAAAAAGACACAAGTTGCTGGAGGAACTCAGCGGGTCAGGCAGCATCTGTGGAGAACGTGGTTCGGTGATGTTTTAAGTGAGGTAGGAGGAAGTTGGAAGAGAGGTGGGGAGGAACAAAGCCCTGCAAGTGGATATGCGTGAGGGGGGTGGGAGTTGGGGATGGTTAGTCCTCGATACTACCAGCCAATCTGTGCTCTTCATCCACAAAATCCCCTGCACGTTATAGAGGCATAGAGTGATACAGTGTGGAAACAGGCCCTTCAGCCCAACTTGCCCACACTGGCCAACATGTCCCTGCTACACAAGTCCCACTTGCCTGCATTTGGCCTATATCCCTCCAAACCTGTCCTGTCCATGTACCAGTCTAACTGTTTCTTAAACATTGGGATAGTCCCAGCCTCAAGTACGTCCTCTTGCAGCTTGTTCCATACACCCACCACCCTTTGCTTGAAAACATTACCCCTCAGATTCCTATTAAATCCTTTCTCCTTCACCTTAAAATTAAATCTTTTCCCCTTCACCTGTTGTTTGGTTATGACTGCTTGAGGTCATTTTTCCACCACTCATAGAGTCATAGAGTGATACAGTGTGGAATTAGGCCCTTCAGCCAAACTCGTTTTATTTTCCCCTTCACCCTGAACCTTGCTGGTATGTCCTCTGGCCCTCTGTGCATCTACCCGATCTTTTCCTCTCATGAATTTGTATACCTCTATGAGATCTCCCCTCATCCTCCAGTGCTCCATGGATAGTGCCCCAGCCTACTCAACCTCTCCCTATAGCTCAGACCCTCTAGTCTTGACAACATCCTTGTAAATCTTTTCAGATCTTTTCTGACAATATCTTTCCTATAACATGGTGCCCAGAACTGAATACAATATTCTAATGCGGTCTCACCAACGTCTTATACAACTGCAACATGACCTCCCAACTTCTGTACTCATTTTCTTGACTTGCTGGAGGGAACATCCTGACCTTAATTTGAATAGTGTATTGCGACTTGACTGAGTTTCTTCTAGAGGCTGGTGGAATAGTAAGGCAGCTTCTGCACCATGCACACATACATCACACAGTCCCAGATCCCACTCATTCCTGGTCACACAGACCAGACTCTCCATCAGGCAATGACCCCACTCATTCCTGATTTACCTCCTTGCTTTCCAACTGATGCACAACAAGTTAGAAAATATGTTGTATCCCTCTTGAATGTTGGGCGAGTCCAGAACTTGCCCATGGACCAAGTTGCCCACAGTCCCATATTTAGAATAAAACCTTTCTTATCCATCTACATGGAAATGCTTTTAAATTTGTTAAGAACTGAGGATGACAGAAAAAAAAACGTTTTAGGTTCACGAGATTGATCCCTGGGAGAGAGTCATGTGAAAAGACTTTGTGGAATTCCCTGCCACAGAGGGCAGAGGAGGCCAAATCACTGGATGGCTTTAAGAGAGAGTTAGAGCTCTAGAGGCTAGTAGAATCAAGGGATATGGGGAGAAGGCAGGCACGGGTTATTGATTGGGGACGATCAGCCATGATCACAATGAATGGTGGTACTGGCTCGAAGGCCCAAATGGCCTCCTCCTGCCCCTATTTTCTATGTTTCTATGTTTACCTTCTCTTGCAGTTCATTCCATATACCCACCATGATCTGTATGAAAAGGTTGCCCCTCAGATTCCTATTAAATCTTTTTCCTCTTACCTTAAACCATGATGGTATTTATGTTTATTATTGTTTGATTTGATTGAACAGCATGCAAAACAAAGCTTTTTGCTCTACCTCGCCTGAACCAAACCCAAAACTGTCTGCATTTTCATGTTTCTGGGGACAATTTGCTATTTTTCAGCTCAGGTCAAAGGAGATATATAACGGAGCCCATCTACCCCAGCATAGTTCTGATGTACAAGCCTTTCCTAAAGTAAGTTCCCGGTCATCAGAACCACATGCAAGCAATCCTCACAAAGTGTGCATTAGCCTTTATCAGTCAGATTATTGATGTTGGGAGATCATGTTATACAAGATATCGGTGAGGCCACATTTAGAGTATGGTGTTCAGTTTTGGTCATCCTGTTATAGGAAACATGTTAAGATGAAAAGAGTTCAGAGAAGGGGGATGTTACCAGGACTCAGGGGCCTGAGCAACATTCCCTATAGGGAGGGCAGGCTAGGAATTTATTCCTTGGAGCACAAAAGGATGAGGGCAGATTTCAAAGAGATGTACATCATGAGAGGAATAGATAGGGTAAATGCACAGAATCTTTTCCCATAGTAGTGGAATCAAGAAACAAAGGACATAGGTTTAAGGTGAAGGGAGAAAGATTTAATAGGAACCTGAGAGGCAACCTTTTTTAAACATAGGGTGGTAGGTAAATGGAACCAGCTGCCGAAGGATGTACCGGAGACAGGTACTATCACAACGATTAAGAAACATTTGGACAGGTACATGGATAGGACAGGGTTAGAGGGATATGTGCCAAACACAGGCAAGTGGGACTAGTGTAGATGGGGCACGTTGGTTGGTGTGGGCAAGTTGGGCTGAAGGGCCTGTTTCCATGCTGTATGACTGTGAGTGTCTTCAATCTGAAACATTGCCTCTGCTTTGGTTTTGCCTGACCTGCTGAGTATACCAGGTGTTTTTTTCCATATTTAATATTTTCAACATCCCTAGTTTTTAGATTTTGAAACAATTTTCAAAATCGAATTAGATATAGGAGGAAATTTTTCGAAGATTGGTCCAGACCCAAAACGTCACCTATACTTTTCTTCCAGAGATGTTGGCGGACCCACTAAGTTACTCCAGCACCTTGTGTCTGTATTATTTGGTCAAATTGCTTGAAATCGTAACTGATGTCAGTGATGTCCATTTTGATACGGACCTCGAAACTGGACAAATCAAACTGATGTAATGCCTGGATTCTTGTTGTCCACAGGAGTCAACAGATTCATCAAGGACATTGAGATGATGATTGGGGAGAGGAGTTGGCTCTTCTGGCTGTGGTGGAGAGTGTGCTGGCTATACGTATCTCCGTGCTTGATGGCAGTAAGGAGATCTTGAGATCTTACAGCAGTTTAAACAGAGTAATTAGCAAGTGGTTGCTCCATCTCCTATTTCTAACATGTTTTTGTACAGGCAATCGTAGTGTGGTCTCTGGTAACATTCGCCCCACCAACATATGGGCTTGTTGAATACCCTGTCTGGGCAACAGCTCTCGGCTGGTGTATGATCATCTTCTGTATTATGTGGATCCCCATCGTTGCCATTAAGAGAGTTGTCCAAACAGAGGGCTCCACTCTGTGGCAGGTAAGGGAACACCTTGAAGTCCGTGAGAGAGGAAAGACTCGCGATTCAAGAGAATATCTCTGTCAAACTAGCAATGTGCAACACAAGCGATCTATGTCTTCAGCTTTTCTGCCAATCTTTTAAAACATGTAAATCTTTTGCAATTAAAAAAGTCACAATTTACATGACTTAACGGCAAGAATATGGTAGAAGTAGAGAGGAAGGCACAGGAAATGTAAGATTTTAGTTTAGGTTTATTATTGTCGCATGTACCAAGGTACTATGAAAAAACGTTCTGTATGCTGTTTAATCAGATCAGGTAACACTTTAGATAAATACAATCAAGCCAAACTCAAGTACAATCGGAAGAGTGAAGGTGAGGATACAGAGTGCAGAATATAGTTCCTGGCATTGTCAGTTCCACAGACATAGACCAATGTCCGCAATCAGGTAGAGGTGAATTGGACAGTAGCTTAGCTTATGGAAGGACCATTCAGAAGCCTGGATAACAGAGGGAAAGAACCTGTTCCTGAGTCTGGTAGTGTGCGCCTTCAAGCTTTTGTACTTCTGCCGCAAGAGAGCACACAAAACAATATAATCTTTCAAATTATTTTTCACAGAAAATTTCTGTCGCATGCACATCAGCTCCTGATTGGGGCCCGTACTTGGAACAACACCGAGGGAACAGATACAGGAAGGGGCCTGAATCTGCAGACGTCCTTTTACAGTGTACAGCTCTGAGCAGTCCCTGAGATACGAAAGTGGCAGGGTAGTTTCTGTTTAATTTGTAAACAATTCCCTGGCAGTTTGTAATTTATTCCCACTTTAGCATCAGTGGGAGTAGTCCTGAACAATCAGCATCAGTGACTTGGGAGAAATCCCTGTATCATATTTTATATCTTACTTGTTTATTGCTCGATATATACACCACGGTGCCATGGAATTCTTTGTACACACAAAGCATACAATATAGTAAAGGGATTTGATTGTCTGACCTGCCTGAATCTTGCCTTCAGATGGGGCCCAGTAACCCTATTAATTACAGCTCAGATCAGGACCGCACACAAAGGAACTCTCATACAACAGCGGAGAGTCTCTCGAACAAGGTAGTTTATTCAGGCCTTGCCACAGGGGAAGCACGACTGGAACACACATCACTGACACAAAAAACATAACAATCTGTAGTATTCGTGTTATGATGGTTACATATACATTTTACACTTTCAAACTAATTCATCAGCAACCCACCTTTCCTTACAGTATTTGTTACTGGTTTACTAGGAGTTACCTCTATCTGTTTGACAGCCTGGACTTTATCTCATAGAGTCATAGAGTGATACAGTGTGGAAACAGGCCCTTCGGCCCAACTTGCCCACACCGGCCAACTTGTGCCAGCTACACTAATCCCACCTGCCTGCGCATCATCCGTATCCCTCCAAACCTGTGTTATCCATGTACCTATCTAACTGTTTCTCAAAAATGATGGGATAGTCCCAACCTCAACCTCAACTACCTTCTCTGGCAGCTTGTTTCATACACCCACCACCCCTTCACCTTGAAGCTATGTCCTCTGGTCCTCGATTTCCCTAATCTGGGCAAGAGATTCTGCGCATCTACGCAATTTATTCTTCTCATTGAGTTTCAGATTAGGAAAGGGGAGAAGCAATGAGACCTGGGTGTCCTTGTACACCAGTCACTGAAAGTAAGCGTGCAGGTATAGCAGGCAGTGAAGAAAGCAAATGGCATGTTGGCTTTCATGGCCTGCAGTTGTACAGGGTCTTGGTGAGACCACACCTGGAGTATTGCGTACAGTTTTGGTTTCCTAATCTGAGAAAAGACATTCTTGCCATAGAGGGAGTACAGAGAAGGTTCACCAGACTGATTCCTGGGATGTCAGGACTTTCACATGAAGAAAGACTGGATAGACTCGGCTTGTACTCGCTAGAATTTAGACTGAGGGGGAACTTTACAATATTCTTAAGGGGTTGGACAGGCTAGATGCAGGAAGATTGTTCCCGATGTTGGGGAAGTCCAGAACAAGGGGTCACAGTTTAATGATAAGGGGGAATTTTTTTAGGACCGAGATGAGGAAATTTTTTTTCACACAGAGAGTGGTGAATCTTTGGAATTCTCTGCCACAGAAGGTAGTTAAGGCCAGTTCATTGGCTATATTTAAGTTAGATGTGGCCCTTGTGGCTAAGGGGATCAGGGGGTACGGAGAGAAGGCAGGTACAGGATACTGAGTTGGATGATCAGCCATGATGGCGGGATTGACATGCAATATGAGGAAAGAATGGGTATACTGGGCTTGTATTCACTGGAATTTAGAAGGATGAGAGGGGATCTTATAGAAACATTAAATTCTTAAGGGATTGGACTGGCTAGATGCAGGAATATTGTTCCCCATGTTGGGGGAGTCCTAAACCAAGGGTCACAGTTTAGGGAAAAGGGGTAAGCCATTTAGGACTGATATGAGGAAAAACCTTTTCACCCAGAGAGTTGGTAATCTATGGAATTCTCTGCCACAGAAGGCAGTGAAGGTTAATTTGCTGGATGTTCTCAAGAGAGAGTTAGATTTAGCTTTTAGGGCTAATGGAATCAAGGGATGGGGAAAAAGCAGGAACGGGGGGGGGGACTGATTCTGGATGATCAGCCATGATCATATTGAATGGCAGTGCTGGATCGATGGGTCGAATGGTCTACTCCTGCGCCGATTTGCTATGTTTCTATCTTGAACATATCTTTACCATATTGACCTCCTTATCCATCATCCTTTTCCAATATGTACACCATGTTAGAAACTTTACAATTTTCTTATAGAACATGGAACAGTACAGCACAGGAACAGACATTAGAGCCCACAATATTGGTGCCAAACATGATGCTAAGACCAATTCTAATATGCCTGCACATAATCCATATCTCTAGGTTCAAACCTGACCATGGGTGCTTTCCGTAAGGATTTTGTACATTCTCCCTGTGACCGTATGGGTTTTCTCCGGGTGCTCTGGTTTCCTCCCACATTCCAAAGACATGTAGTTTTGTGAGATAATTTGCTTCTGTAAAATTATTCCTAGTGTATGGGGATTGCTGATTGGTGCAGACCCGATGGGACGATGTATTTCTAAACTAAATTAAATGAAAGGAACTGCAGATGCTAGTTTACAAAAAAAACACGCTAATTGCTGTAATAACCCAGCCGCTCATCTCTAGAGAACATGGACAGGTGGTGTTATGGGGTGGGTGGGTGGGGGACGACCGTTCTTCAGACTTTAGTGTTTGTTCCAAGGAGAGCGGGAGCATTTACAGTGGTATTGATGACAGAGCTCATGCATCACAAACACACAAAGTCATAGATAAGCATGGAAAGAGAGAACTACCTAACAAACTACCCACCTACCCAAAAAAAGATACAAAGTACTGGAGCAACTCAGCGGGTCAGACAGCATCTCTGGAGAACATGGATAGGTGATGTTTTAGGTTGGGACGCTTCTTCAGACTTCAGTTACCCCTCCCCCTCACTCCACCCACCTTCCTAGACTCCATGTGTACTGCTGCTGAATCAGTCACCTATCCATGCTCTCCAGAGATGCTGCCTGACCCACTGAGTTACTCCAGCACTTTGCGTTTTATGGAACTTTGACCGATGTGCAGTCATTGCAATCTGAAGGCAGCGTGATTTTTACCTTAATGTTCCATTTCCTGTCAATCATTAAATTTTGCTAATTGTTCTAAATTACTTTTAGTCAAGCTGTGTATCATTTTAAACCATCCATTTTATAGCTTTACAGAAGGTCAAATGAACTGATAAATCAACCACTATGTTTATCCTTTATTCCTGGCCTTTTAATTATAAAAGGAACATCAGTTTGTACAGAGGATGAATAAAGACATTAATCCTGAGACAGGAATGGCAGGGAATGGTGAAGGTGGATTCCAGACCAATGGGAGCTGAGTGGCTCAAGCCTATCATCAGTGGTGCATTGAAGGAATAACAGCAGAGAAGAAACGCCACCATCCCTGATGGTCTGGACGATATCTACAATTCTCTACAATTTCTTGCAGTCTTAGATGGAGTTTTTCCCAAACCAGGCTGCATCCCAATGTATCCCAATAACATGCTTTCTACAGCACATTAGTAGAAGTTAGTGAGGGTTGCTGGGAACAGGCCAAACCTCTTAAGCCTTCTCAGGAAGTAGAGGCATTGGTGTGTTTCTTGACCATTGCTTCAATATGGGTGGTCAAAGATGAATTACTGTCGATATTTATTCCCAAGAACCTGAAGCTTTCAACCGTCTCTACTTCAGCACTGTTAATGAATACTAGGGTATGTGTTCCCAATTTCCCCCCTCCCCCACACTCCTCCCATTAAATCCCCTTGCACTCTCATCACACTCTGCCCCCTCCCACTGTTGTTCCCCATCTACAACTACACTCATACTCCTTCCTTCCCTATCAGATTCCAGTATCTGCAGCATTCTGTTCGCCCGCCCTCTGTTGCTATCTCCATCCTTCCGTCCTCCACCTGATTGTCGCCTGCCAATCATCCCCGCATCACTTGTATCCACCTATAGATCTGTTTAATTTGTAGATAAAGCAAAGAAACAGGCCCTTCAGCCCACTGAGTCCACGCCAACCATCAATCACCCATTCACACCTAGTTCTATGTTATTCCACTTTCTCACACCTTCCCCACACACTAGGGGCAATTTACAGAGGCTAATTAACAATAGACAATAGGTGCAGGAGAAGGCCATTCAGCCCTTTGAGCCAGCACCACCATTCAATGTGAATATGGCTGATCATCCCCAATCAGTACCCCGTTCCTGCCTTCTCCCCATATCCCCTGACTGCTATCTTTAAGAGCCCTATCTAGCTCTCTCTTGAAAGTATCCACCGCCCTCTGAGGCAGAGAATTCCACACTCACAACTCTCTGTGCGGAAAAGTGTTTCCTCATCTCCGTTCTAAATGGCTTACCCCTATTCTTAAACTGTGGCCCCTGGTTCTGGACTCTCCCAACATCGAGGAACATGTTTCCTGCCTCTAGCGTGTCCAACCCCTTAATAATCTTATAATCTACAAACCTGTGTTTGGGCTGTGGGAGGAAACCGGAGCACCCAGAGGCAACCCATGCAGTCACATGGAGGATGTGCAAACTCCACACAGACACAGGCAAGGTCAGGATTAAACCCTCTGGCAGCTCATTCCCTTTACCCACCACCCTCTGAATGTGAAGGTTGCCCCTCTGGTTCCTATTAAATCTTGACTCTCTCACCTTAAACCTATGTCCTCTGGTTTTTCATTCCCCTAACCTGGGTAAAGGACTGTGTGCTTTTACCTGATCTATTCCTCTTGTGACTTTAAACACGTCTATATGTTCACCCATCAGGCTCCCATAAGTATTGGCATGTTTTTAACCAGAAATGATCACTGAGGGGCTTTGTTGCAGGTTCGATGGAAACTGGATCAGCTAGCACCGTGCAGTGCAATCTAATCCAATTTAACCAAGAGACTGTAAGAGAGTTGCACTGAAGAATTTAACATAACAAAGTTGAGGAGAATATATTCAAACTTAATGACATCTTTCCGACAGCAGGGTGACCAAACTGAACCAGGAGGAGGTAGTTGAGGTAGGTGCTATTTCAGCATTTAAAAGGCAATAGGACCTGTACATGGAGAGGAAAGGTTATGCGGAATATGGGCCAAATGTGGGAAAATGGGACTAGCTTAGATGGGGCATCCTGGTCAGCATGGGCAAGTTGGGCTGAAAAGTCTGTTTCAATGCATTGTGGTGCTAACACTCTTGAAATTCTGAGCATTGGCTCGTTGATCCAAGGCTACCTTCCACTACTATTTATAGGTAACTGTGGGTTTAAAATTAATGCAGAGTTGAGCAGACTTTTCAAGATTATCGTATATTGTAAATCATTACACATATTTTGTTATTTTTTTGTTATTCTTAGTGTGTTTACAAAGTATATATTAATGTTCTCTGGTTTGTTTTATGGGGGGGGGGGGGGAGGGGATCGGGGGAAACATTTTCTCAATCTCGTACCTTGCCGGAGATGCGATTGTTTTCCGGATCGTATCTCCGGTCGCTCTGCGGCCTAACATCGTGGAGCTGGATACCTTGCTCGGGACTGACTTTGAGCCCCACCGCAGGTCGTGGACTTACCATCAGAGTCGATTCCTTCCTGGGGATTGATGCGCGGCCTGTGGATTTCACCATCGGGAGCTCGCAGACGTCGGGTAGCTCCAAAAGCCGCACAACGTTTGATTAGCCCCAACCCGGGGTCCAATCGCCCGGCGCGGGGGAGCTGATATTTCCCACCGATGCAGGAACTTGATCACCCTGATGAGGAAGGCCCATCGCTAACTACGGGAGTAAGATTACCCTGTCAACAGAAGGTTAGAGCCCCCGACCGTTGGTGGACAAAAAGGGAGAGATTTAATTTTTTTTCACCTTCCATCACAGTGAAGAATGTGGAGGAGTCGCTGTGATGGATGTTTATGCTTAAATGTATTTTGTGTGTACTGGTGCTTTTTATTGGTTGACTGTTTGGCAAATTAAATTCCTCATATGTTACAAAACATACTTGGCTACTAAAATATGATTATGAGTACCAATTCTACTTTAAGAGAAGTAAATTATCCAGTTAGTTTGTGCCATTCTGATCAGCTTCCTGAGCTCCTGCTTTCAAAATGGAAAATCAAAAATGCACAATACCTGCACGTTGGCACTGTGTGCTCCAAAATGAAAGAATAATCCTTCATCTATAAATTAATTAACAACGTAAAAATTCTTGGACCCTGGATCCACCAGACTTTCAGTAGACCAAGATACACTTATTTTAAACAGTGCAAGGCACTTGCCTTTGGCTGTGGAAGAGGTATTTCCAGGAATAGAAATAAATCAGAATCAAGAGGGGACAAAATACAGAGCGACTGGATAAAGTAATCAAGGACCCCCTAAACATCCCGGACAATCATTTATCATTGCCACAAAATGGATGAGAGAGTATTTGCTTTATCGGACCATGACTATCAAGCACACAGTCCGGGTGTGAAAGTGAGTATTTGATCAGAGACACCAGCAATTGTCAATAACATGCTGATGATCTGGGCAGTTTGGTTATGTGTAGCAGAGTTTCCCGCGGAGTTCAGAAGTGATGCAAACTGCAGCCGATTCCTGGTAAGTGGGTGGCACGACCGACGTTGCAGCGACCTCTGCAGTCCGTCTGTCTTTTTTTTTGTCCCGTTGAGTGTAGTTTGTAGTGTTTTTTAAATTGTTTTTAACTGTGTATGTGTATGTGTGGGGGGGGCGGGGGAGGGGGAAAAGGGGGTGGGGGAAACTTTTCAATCTCTTCCCTGTACGGTGGACCCGACCTTTTCCGTTTCGGGAGTCCGTTGTCGTTGGGGCCTAGCACCGTGGAGCGGCCTCCAACCGGAATGACCTTGGGGCTCCAGTCGCGGAGCCTGTGGACCTACCATCATGGAGCTGGCCAGCTTCGGAACGTGGAAAGCTGTGGTAGCGGTCGGCTGCGACCCGACTTTGGAGCTTCGGTGGACGGTGACATCGGGTGCTCGTGGGTCCCTGGTGGGAGACCACTTTTCGGAGGTCCCGAAACGACAGCTTCTCCCACCCGAGTTGCGGGGTTAAAAATGACCTGAAGCGGGGCCTTACATCGCCTGGCGCGGCTTTAACGGCCGCCGGACTTGCTAGCGCGCGCTGGGTATTCCAACATCAAGACCCGGGGTGCGGCCTTGCATCGCCCCACGTGGCCTTAATGGCCGTGGGACTTACCATCGCCCGCCGGGGGCTTTGACATCGGGAGAAGAATGGAGTGCAGGGGAGAGACAAGACTTTGCCTTCCATCACAGTGAGGAGAAGATTCATTGTGATGGATGTTTGTGTAAATTGTGTTGATGTGTGTATTGGTTCTTTTCTTGTTGTATGACTGCAGAAACCAAATTTCGTTTGAACTTCATTTGAGGTTCAAATGACAATAAACGGTATTGTATTGTATTGTAAATGAAGAAGATGCCGTTTTTCCGTGGATGTCCAATCCCTCCATACGTCCACCTCCCACTGGGACAACTTGAGGGCCCTTCCTTGTTCCTGGACCAGTGCCCTTGTCAGGCCTTCTTGCTCCGAATCACTCCTTGCCTGAACCCTCATATTGAATAACTCGTCTTTAAATTCCCCTCACTTCTCCAAATAAGAGATATTGCCTCAGGAACCTATCAAAATCCAAGCCATGTCTGTGTCTCTATGGGACAGGTAGTACATTTGATGGTTACATTAATGCCTCCCCTTACTGAATGATTGATTGGAAGATACAGCAGGGAAATAGGCCCTTTCATACCAACCCATTCACACAAAATGTAGTCTCATTAAGTCCCAGTTTTCCATTCTCCCAGTTTTTGCATCTCTGTCACATCCACTGTGACCATATTGTGATTCACACAATCACAGCTATCTCCTCTACCATGGGTTCCATTCCACTATAGTTGACAAGATATTCCATCAAAGCTAGTTCCATATGTCCACTTTTAGTCCATATCCCTCTAAACCAGTGGTTCCCAACCTTTTTTTGGCCATGCCTCTAATCACCTCTAAAATCCTGATGCCCCCCCCCCCCCTGCTTGGAGAGAACAGCAGGAAATAGAATTATAGGGTAACTTAGCAAAAGCCTTTGAAATCGCATTCAAATCAATTCAATAAATAAGTTCTCACATTACCTCCCGCGTTTGTGCGATTGCATGAAGAGCGATGGCGCGGTTTGTGTAATCTCTGTCACAATAAAGACTGTGACCATAAAATTATGACTCAAAATAACACCTATCTCCTCATATGTTTACCATGGAAAATCCAAAACAATAAAAATTGAAAATTTGGACCCAGACCTCCTCAGTCGCGCTCAATTGCCCCCCTTAAAAATCAAATTGCCCCCCTGTGGGGCGTATGACCCACGTTGGGAACCACTGCTAAACCTTTCCTATCCATGTACCTATCCATGTGTCTTTTAAATGTTGTGAAAATACTTGCCACAACTACCTCCCTTGGCAACTCGTTCCATATACCCACCACCTTCTGAGTGAAAACCTTGCTCCTCAGGTTCCTAGTAAATCTTTCCCCTCTCACCTTAAACCTATGTCCCAGTGGTTATGTCCTGGTGGCAATTTCCTGGTTCTTATCACCTTATCGCTTGCCCCTTTTAAATTATCTAAAACTATCTGTCATATTTATATTGTCCATATCTAACAAGACAATGTCTTATTTGAGTTCACTGACTTAAAACATCAACATATTTTTTTCCTCCACAAATGCTGGGAGACCTGATACTTGATTATCTCCAGTAGTTACAATTCTAAAGCTTTTTTTTTTGCATATGATTCATTGTTTCTGTAAACTGTCCCCCTTTTTGTTTTGAGATCATATCTAAAGATGACTGACCAGTTGGTCATTTCCCCTCCCTCCCCCAGTCTTCCGCCGATGAACACGTGGGTGACGAGAACGTGGAGCGAGGCAACTGGTCCTCGAAGACCGACTACCTGCTCTCAATGATCGGCTGTGCTGTGGGCCTGGGCAACGTCTGGAGATTCCCTTACCTGGCGTACAGGAACGGAGGAGGTACTGTAGGGGGTTCACAATCCGAGGGAAAGACAGAAAAAAGCCAACAATTCATTGCTTTATAAATAGCATTAAACTCGAGGAATGTTAATTAACAAAGTTCCCACTCTCATTGGACAGAAGATACAGAAGCTTAAAAACGGCACCACTAGACATAAACTGCTTCTTCTCCTCTGTTATCAAGCATCTAAATGGTCTTTCCATAAGCTATGCAAGACCATTCAGAAGCCCACTCACCTCTACCCTGTTGCAGACATTGGACTTTGTCAATGGAACTGATGCGCTACAATGCTATATTTTGCACTCTGCTCTATCTACTGCACGAGTGCATTGATGTATATTAGCTACCTGTTTGGATAGCATGTAAAACACTGATTTTCACTGTACCTTCGGACACATGACAATAATAAACCTGAACCTAAACCTAATACAATGCAAAGTGGTGGTTTTAAAATATCTCCATTCAGCTAGAAATATGCAACAAAAGCATCATCTGTTCAGTAATTCTGTAAACTTTTAATATATTTTAATCTTTTGCAATCAGAAAAATCATAATTTACAAGACTTCATAGTAAGTATGTGGTAGAATAGAAAAGGGAATCGGGAGATATTAAGGTTCACGTTTAGGTTGAAGTTTATTATTTTCATGTGTACCAAGGTACAGTGAAAAGCTTTGTTTTGCATTCTATCTAATCAGATCAGATACTATACATAGATACAATCAGTTTAAACTCAAATACAATAGATAGAGCAATCGGGAAGGTACAGAGTGCAGAATATAGCTCTCAGTTTGGTTTAGAGATACTGTGCGGAAACAGGCCCTTCAGCCCACCGAGCCCGCGCCGACCAGCGATCCCCGTACATTAATACTGTCTGACACACACTGGCGACATTTTTTACAATTACACCAAGCCAATTAACAGACAAACCAGTACGTCATTGGAATGTGGGAGGGAACCGCAGATCCCAGAGAAAACCCATGCAGGTCACGGGGAGAACGTACAAACTCTGTACAGACAAGCACCCGTAGTCAGGATCGAACCCGGGTCTCTGGCGCTGTAAGGCAGCAACTCTACTGCTGTGCCACCGTGCCGCCATAAAGCAGTAAATCTAAACCTAAACCG
Organism: Leucoraja erinaceus; assembly: GCF_028641065.1. Taxonomy (NCBI): domain Eukaryota; kingdom Metazoa; phylum Chordata; class Chondrichthyes; order Rajiformes; family Rajidae; genus Leucoraja; species Leucoraja erinaceus. The sequence goes on along the minus strand of NC_073388.1, from coordinate 2,142,221 downwards.
AATCTCAAGAAAAGTCCTGACTCAAAATGTCATCGATTCATGTTCTCCAAAGATACTGCCTGACTCACAGAGTTACTTCACCACTTTGAGCTTAATCCTTAAGTGCCAAATGTTTGACCCATCCTGGTTTTCCTCTGATATGTCCTCCAGCAAATATGTCAGTCTTCACATTAAATCAATAAATTGATAATTAGAGGATATTTAAACTGTACATTAGATCCCTATTTGGACAGATCGTCAACTCAAAATCCAAGTTGTGTGAATTATCAAATTCATATATAAATAGTGCAAATATAAAAGACTTGGAGAATTGAAAACCCCTCAGTGCGAGAGTATTCATTTTATTCACTAGTGCACAAAACATATTCAAGAATTGACTATTTCTTAGTGGATGCCAAATGTATTCCCATACGTATAACTCAAAATATCATAATATTATTATATCCGACCACTCTCCCTTAACCTTTAGGGTAAAACTACAAGGAATATCGGAGAAACAGACAAATTGGAGATTTAACCCACAAATTCTAAACGATATGGCATGATATGACTACCTTAAGTCGCAGATTAAATATTTTTTTCAGACAAATGACTTTCTGGAAACACCTGCCTCCCTGCTCTGGGAAACATTAAAGCGTTTGTGAGAGGATGTATTATTGACTTTCAAGCTTCCCAAAACAAGAAGAACCGAGCTGAACAACATGAACTAGAAAGACACATAAAATAGAATAGAATGGAATAGAATGCTATTTATTGTCATTCAAACCTGGGTTTGAACGAAATTCCATTTCTACAGTTTTTTTACATTACAAACACAATCCAAGACCCACACTTAACACAGTTTACATAAACATCCATCACAGTGAGTCTCCAACATCTCCTCACTGTGATGGAAGGCAAAGTCTTTATCTCTTCCCTTTGTTCCTTCTCCCACGGTCCAGCAGTCCAACTGCAGTGTCGAGGCGAACTGGGGCTCCGATGTTAAAGCCCCCGGCGGGCGATGGTAAGTCCTGAGGCCGTTTAAACCACGCTGGGCGATGTTAGGCCCCGGCTCCATGTCCTTAAACCCTCGATTCCAGCGGGAGAAGTTGCGTCGTTGCGGAGCTCGGAAAAGCGGTCTCCCACCAGGGACCTGCGATCTCCCGATGTTCCCGTCCACCAGGTCTGCGGCCGGTGCCTCCGAACTCCAAAAGTCGGGTCGAAGCCGCGCGCCACCACAGCTCTTCCCGCTCCGAAGTTGGCCAGCTCCGCGATGTCAGTTCCGCAGGCTCTGCAACTGGAGCCCTCAGGTTAGTCCCGGCCGGAGGTCGCTGCCGGCTCCACGATGTTAGGCCCAACGACATCCGAGACCCGACAGGGAATAGTCGGGTCCCCGCACAGGGAAGAGATTAACGGTTTCCCCCACAGCCCCCCCACCACCCCCCCCCACATATACACAGCTAAAAAAAAAAAAAAAAACTGACTCAAAGACATACATTTAACAAGACAAAAAATAAAAAAAGACAGACGACTGTAGTCGAGCCGCTGCCGTTAGGCGCCGCCACATACATAAAACAGCCATTCATAGAAAATACGATCGCTTCCTCTATTATAAAACATAATACAATTGCTGCTCTCAAATATAGGATAAATCATATACTTTCAGCTCAGATCTTAAGGCTTTTCCAGATCAAATCTTAAGGCTTTTCCAACATACTAAACAAACACACTTTGAATTTGGAGACAAGCCACAGAAGTTGTTAGCTCGTCAACTCCGCAAACTAGAAGACGAATGCACAATTTACAAAATCAGATCAGACGAGGGAGACTTGCTTACACTAACCAAGGACATCAACGATAGATTTTTGTAATTTTATCAGACATTATACTCATCAAAAACAACAGTCAACTCTGCGAACATGCAAAACTTTCTGCAGAAATGCAACCTATCTGGTTTAAACGAGAGGGAGAGAGAATTATTGGGCACAGAAATAACTACGATAGACATTGAAGAGACCATTAAGTCTCTGAAAAACGGGAAGACCCCTGGCCCCGATGGCCTGAACAATAAATTTTATAGCAGAAAAAGCATTTTATCAAGTGAAATGGTCCTATATTTTCTCTGTGATGGAAACATTTCAACTCGGTGAAAACTTTTGTTCATGGGTGAACCTCCTATATAAAACCCGAACAGCTAGAATACTGACAAACCAAATGTTGTCAGCCATATTTCACTTATCCAGAGGTTGTAGACAAGGATTTACACGATCCCCTCTTTTATTTGCCCTCGTTATAGAACCACTCGCCGAGAGTATCAAATCTCACCCAGACATCCACGGATACAATACTAAACATGCAATTAATAACATTTCTTTATACACAGATGATGTATTATTATATTCACAAACCCCAAAATTAGTATTCTGAGTTTATTAAATCTCATAACTCAATTTGGTTCATTTTCCAGATACAGAATTAATTGGAATAAAAGCGAAATTATGCCAATAACGGAACAAAATCCATCTATACTTCAACAATTTCCTTTTAAAATCGCCTACAAAAAAGTTTAAATACCTTGAAATCTATGTGACCAGGAAATATACGTCTATTCAAATGAAATTTTCCTTTTTTAGTTACTAAATTACACAGAAACATCGAATTTTGAAAAACACTTCCCATCTCACTAGTTGGTAGAATTAATGCTATAAAGATGATCTTTCTCCCACAACTATTATACTTATTCCAAATATATATCTTCCAAATTTGATTAAATTATTATTTTATTTGGGATTTAAGGGATTATAAACAAAAGACCTATGTAAGTCTAAGGCTATGAATAACCAAACAAAAAGGCGGTTACAAATCTATAACCTTCTGTGGATGAGTCTAATTGGCTAATGAAGGGAGGATTAGCTTTCGACCAAAAATTGAATAAAAAAAACATATGGAGGAAACCCGATTATACATATTTTCCGTATTATTAGGCGGTACTTTAAAATTGGGTAAAAATCTTCCTCCCTATAAATAACCTTCTTTCAAACTGCTCTTAGATAAAGACACTGATCAGCAGCCAGATCGGCTAAAGATGGAGAAGAAGGAGGATTGTTTACCTTCTGACATAGGCTCGATTCTTTTAGCTCCAATAAATTTGAATAAAAAAATATACATAGGGTGGAAAGAAACCCGATTATAGCATAAATCAGTTGAGTATAGAAGCCGTTAAAATACAAGGCATTGGTGAGACTGGAGTAACAATTTTGGTCGCCCACTTTACTTTCAAAAAATGGGAGAGTACATTTACTATGTTGCCTGGGTTTCCAACTAAGTTACCTTATTGGAGCGCAAAGGTAAGGGGGGACCTTTGAAATGATGAGAGGGATAGACAGAGTTGATGTGGACAAGCTTTTCCCTTTGAGAATAGAGAAGATTCAAACAAGAGGACATGACTTCAGAATTAAGGGACAGAAGTTTAGGGGTAATATGAGGGGGAACTTCTTTACGCAGAGAGTGGTAGCGGTTAATGAGCTAAAGTGGTGGAGGCAGGATCATTTAAAAAATAAATTGTTCAATGGATGAGAAGGGAATGGAGGGTTATATGGTATCAGGCAGGTGGGACTAAGGGGAAAAAAAATGGCGGGAGATGGCCTGTTTCCGTCAAAATATGGGGGGACTTTCCTCTCTTTCAGGAATTACAGCAGATGTATGAATTACATGTTAATTTTTTTTAGATAATTACAATTTATGTAAAATTATATATGCAAGATTATAGATTTAGGGGTCCAGAAATCCTTGATGAATGTCTGAACCGACATTTCAATACAAACAAACTAATATCTTATATTTATAATACCCTTTAAATACTGACATTCCGTCATCAGTCATATGGACGAGCATGGGAGGTTGAATTGGCTCAACCCATAATGAAAGACAGATGGGATGAAAGTTTACAATATATAAATCATTGCTCGTTAAACACTAGACATTCCTTAATACAGTTTAAAATATTACATAGATTACACTATTCGAAGACAAAATTAAATATGATCTTCCCAAGTACTTCCCCTCTCTGTGATAAATGCCAATTTCAAGAAGCCAATTTAACTCACACTTTTGTAACCTGTATAAAAATGCAACATTTTTGGACGGACATTTAAAAAATGATCTCTAAAGTTATCGATAATCAACTGGACCCAGATCCAAAATTAATAATATTAGGATTATCGGAACATACCACAAACTTTATGATAAGCCAGAGACACTTTCTTCATTACAGTTTAATAAATGCAAAAAAATTCATACTTATATTTTGGAAAAACCCAGCAACCCCCACAATTAAAATGTGGATTACTGAAATGACCGAGACCTTGCATTAGGAAAAAATAAGATTTGTCTTAATTGACAAACCAGAACTATTTTTTAAAATATGTTTTTTTTTTTAAAGTAAACTGGTTTAACAAAAAATTAAAGTCAAATCTTGGGTTTAGTGTTGGATGAACAAATATACTCAACATCTCCCGGATCTATCTCCACAATCTTTATATTTGTAATTTCCTTTCTTGCTTTCTTTCTTTCTATTAGTTTACACTTTCTCATATCTCTTTCTTTCTTTATTTCTTTTCTTTAAAAAAAAACTTAAAAAATTGAAGCTATGTAAGAAGTCTGTAGCTAGTTTGTCGTTTATTATCATTTGTACATATGCTTTTAATTAAAATATTATATGTAAAAAAAAAATAATCAAGAAATAGCTCAGAGAAGGGCAGAGTTTTTAACCTGGCCATAAAGGCTCGTTGTCCTGGTGGTATTGCAGGGTCGGCCTGGCCAAGCCTAGGCATTGGTGTCCTTCACCGCTCCGTGCTACTGACCTCTTGGATGGGTGTACAATGCAGCCGAGCCCCAGGCTGCTGCAGGGCCTCCAGTGGCCCACTCGACTGTCGAGGTGTACTGCACAGCCTCCCTCAGTCGGTCTGCTTACCGGCCCTTTATTCCTGTGTCTGCCGCTGCCATCTTGAAACTCTTCACCTCCAGGCCTCTGGGATGAGCAGGGCTCGGCGGCTAGAGTCTTGGGGACGGGTGTCCCAGCCCCTCTGCTGCCGGGGGATGGGCAGGGCACCACATTCTGCCATGCGGATAGCACCTGAGGTCAGGATTGAACCCGGGTCTCTGGCACTTTGGCAGTGGCTCTACCATCTGTGCCATGTCCATCACTATGCAATCCTTCTTCAAAAAATTCTTGTGGTCAATCGAGAATTCAAATTAAATGCTAAAAATACTACAATCTCTGGAATAAATTGCTGAAATAAATCTGAAATAAAACAAAACTAAAATGCTGGAAATATTCAGCAGGTCAATTAGCTTTTGTGGTAAGTGGGACAGTTATTGAATTTTCTCGAATAAAATTAAGTTAATATTATCCATTGGCGTAGATGTAAATAAGACTATATTTGTGGAAATGATAGACATTGGAGAATAGACAGATGCAGAGACAGATGGATACCACTGTTCACAGGGCCCAAGCTGTGGGTGTAAGTAAGACGTTTCAGCTTCCTCTTTGTATCCTCCTCTTTGCCCTGAAGGCTTTTTTTGCCCATTAAAATTCTTCATTGTATCTTCCAGGTGCATTTCTTATTCCTTACACACTGATGTTGGTGATGGCTGGGATGCCCGTATTTTTCTTGGAATCCTCCCTTGGGCAATTTGCCAGCCGTGGCTGTGTCCGTGTGTGGAAAGCTGTGCCAATTCTGCAAGGTTATTGTGAAATTATCAGCATCTCAACAAACTTGGTCAAAGTTTAGACCAGAATACAGTATGTAGGGAGAGGATGAGAGAGTGGGATAACATAGAACTTGTGTGAACGGGTGATTGATGGTCAGCATGGACTCAATGGCCCAAAGGACCTGTTTCCATGCTGTATCACTAAACTAAACTAAACTAAGCTATTTAAGCGGAATATAAGGTGCTGTTCCACCAATTTTTGTGTGGCCTCACTGTGGCAATGGAGTAGGCAAGGAACAAAAGGTTGGTGTGGCAATGGGAAGAGGAGTTACTTTAAGCTACAATGTTCTGCTTACGTTTTAGAGCAACACAAAGCATTTCATTACATGAGAGTCACAGAGGGGTCTGAAGAAGGGTCTCGACCTGAAACGTCACGCATTCCTTCTCTCCAGAGGTGCTGCCTGTCCTGCTGAGTTACTCCAGCATTTTGTGTCTACCTTCATTACATGAGAGAGTGGTCACTTCATGTGGGTTGTGATAGTTCCACAAAGGAGTTCAGATGTCCCCATTATCATCTCCACAACAACCACGCAGTCAGATCCTGCTTCCTCACTTGCCCTGTGGAAACTTACTACAACTCTTAAAGCCTATAAATGTGGATTTTTGTTAAAGTTTAAAGAACATGTGAAGCATTGTAAATTATCATATAAAGACATGAGCAGGTACAAGTATTTCAAATATTAACATAACTTTGCAATTCCTTACATCATTTATTTCCAGTTATGTTTTCACCACTCGGTGGGCTCCTTTATTGTTACTTTTTTTCCAGATCAAGTTTAGCACAGAACATAGAACAGTACAGGACAGGGCCAAGCACATCACCCACGATGTCTGTACCAAGACCAACTCTTACGTAATCCACATCCATGCATTCCCTGCATATCCATGTGCCAATCTAAAAGTCTCTAGAATGCCACTATCGTATCTGCCTTACCCACCTCCCTGTCAGCACATTCCATCATCTGTGTAAAAACATTTGCCCTGCACATCTCCTTAAGCTTTGTCCCTCTCACCTTAAAGTTATGCCCTTTGATCTTTGATACTTCCTTCCTGCAAAAACATTCTGACTGATTACCTGATCTATGCCGCTCATGATTTCACCTGTTTTTATCAGGTCTCCCCTCAACTTCCAGCTTTCCAAAGAAAACAATCCAAGAATATCCAATCTGTAGCTAATCCCCCCTGATCCAGGCATCGTTTTGGTAAACCTCTTCTTCACTCTTCACACAGCCTCCACATCCTTCCTGCAATGGGAACTGCACCAGAACTGCACGCAGTACTCAAAATAAGGCTTAACCAAAGTCCTATAATGCTGCATCATGACATCCTGACTCTTCTGCCTCCAATGAAGGCAAGCATACCATACCAACTTTCTTTACCAGGTAGCTCAACATTCACTGCCTTTGTATTGATATAATCATATCCATTCAGTTAAATTCTAGACTAGAAATCCTTCAAAGCCGAACCTACACTAACCTGGTGCAAGTCTCAAAGGAATTATACACTGTCTGCAAATCCATAATTTCATGCACACTGCACACAAATGTGTGTAGACCATAGGTAGTCCAATTTGTCTCACGTTGATGTGGGGATCTTATAACGGTGGTTTACTGGGACTATTTTAACAGAAACTTCAGGTGCTTGGGGGGCAATGGGGATGGTGTTATACAATATTGACTATTGGGGGTGGACCCCTAGTACAGAATTTAGATTGATGTTTATTATTCTTAGATGTACTGAGGTGCAGTGAAAAGTGTTGTTTCACAAACTAACCAATCAAATCAGATAATACCATCCATAAATACAATCAAGTCAAACCCAAGTACGAAGGGAAAGAAGCAGAGTGTAGAATATTGTTCTCAGCATTGTCATAAGGTCATAAGTGATAGGCAAATAATTAGGCCATTCTGCCCATCTAGTCTACATCACCATTGAATCATGGCTGATCCATCTCCTCCTCCTAAACTTTTTCTCCTGCTTTGTCCCCATAACCCCGGACACCCTTACTAATCAAGTGGCATAGAATTTGACAGATTCACCTCCCCCTGACTAAATAAATTCCTCCCCATCTCCTCTCATGGTAGGTCCTAGCCCTCCAGTGAACACAGATCAGCCCAATCTGAATCTTCCCAACATTTTAGTGACAAAGACCTCTTGTATAATCAACTGAATGGAAATTCAGGGCTACCCTGATGTTGTACAGATTTCCAGGAGCACTTCAACACCTGTGTTATTGGTTCCCCAGCTCATTAGTAAAACTAACCTGTATATAATCCTTATCTTGAAGGACATGAAAAGCCACAGAACAGCTACAACTATGATATCACACAGTGTGTTACATTGAAATTGCAATATATTTCTATACATTTCTAATCCAAACTCTGTTCTGTTCTAAGGTGTGGGGATAACTATGATGATTATGGTTACATTTTCCAGCGTTTCCTACAACTGCATCATCGCCTACAGCCTATTCTACCTGTTTGCCTCCTTCCAATCCCCACTGCCATGGTCAGACTGCTTCAGCTGGTGGGGTGCAGATGAAACCTGCAGTCGGACACCCAGAGGTATCGTGTTAATATCTCTAACAGTTCTGGAGTAACTCAGTGGGTCAAGCTGCCTGTTGCCTGTCCATGCCCTTCACAGGTGCTGCCTTGCCTGCTGAGTTACTCCAGCAGTTTGAATCTGTTTTTGTTAACCAGCATCTGCAGTTCCTTGTGCCACGGTATTAATGCCTGTTGTGTAACAACTGTGGAGCAAAGATCAGTCTGAACAATTGAAACATTTGGACTGAATAAAATGGCCTAATTGTAACTTGATCTCCCAACTTCTATATTCAAAACTCTTGATTGATGAAGGTCAATGTGCCATAAGGCTTTTGTTTACCATCTTACCTAACTGCGACTCGACCTTCAAGGAACTATGTACCTGCACTCCTAGATCCCTCTACTCCCCAGAGCCCTACTATTCACTGTGTCGGTCCTGCCCATGTTATACTTCCCAAAATACAACACCTAACATTTCTCTTTTCTTATCAAGATCTTAGACATATTGAGCCTTGTGTTGGCTTTAAAGGCCCATTGTCCTGGCGGTAACATTGGGTCAATACTGTAGGGGGTCATGGAATCACTCCGTGAAAATCTACCATCACAGACAGAGTGATCACCAGAGCTGGACTCTGCTGTGAGCAGAGTGTGCAGACTGTTCCTCTGTCCAACTGCACTGAACTCTCAATCACCTGATAACCGGGATCTGACTCATTCAGTCAGAGAACAACAGGGGTTGGCATCGGTCCATCTGTGAGAGATAATGGTGCAGCTTTGACGGTATCCTACTTGGAGACGGCAATGTTTCATCTGTGGTTGCATCTCCTTTCTGGGGCTGACACAGGTGAAGTTGCTTCTGACCGTTGGGCTGGGACGTGTGTTACTGTGGCATTTGACCATTTTGTGGCGTTGGTGCCTGACTTTATGTGCTGTCGTAGTGCTTCATACCCGCCTGGAGTGACCCTGATTATTTGTATGGAAATGAATCTTTGTTCCAAAAGAAATGTTCTTCTCATCCACACCCCACATTTTCCAGATCACGCTCTGCAAACCTCACTCTGGATGAAATCGGATATTTTAATGAAGTTGTTAATTACAACAATGAAGACCCTGGGGCTGCGCGAGGCAAACAATAAAACCTGTGTTCCAAATCTCTCCCTGGGATCGAGGAAAAGAAGCCATGTTACATCACCGTCGCCGTCGCGGGGCTGGCCGAGTCCGGACGGTGGGAGGAGCGCTGTTGCTGCTGCTGGGGTCCCCACCAACAGCGACTCCCCCGCCCGAGTTGCGGGGTTGAGCAATACTGGCGCGGCTAATGGCCGTAACTTTAATGGGGCTAAGTAAGTTTGCGACCTCGCACCACCCGGCGTTATATTTATACAATGAAGACTTTGACTCTGACATGAGAGTGCAGTGTTTTCATTAATGTTTTTAAATTATATGTGAATGTAAAAAAACGGCATACCCTCAGTAGAGCTTCTAAATATTTATTTATCCAAGTTGCCCAATGTCATGTCATATTTTCGGTGTCCTTGTAGCTAATGCCCTCTAATCCAGGTAAACCTCTTCTGCTTCCTCTCCAAAGTATCCACATCTGTCCTGTAGCAGGGCGACCAAAACTACACACCATACTCCAAATTTAGCCTAAGCAAAGAGCTGAAACATGACTTCACAAAACCTTACATCCAAAGTGCCTACTGATTTAGGCCAAGCAATGTCATTTACCCTCTTTACCGTTCTATGTATTTGTGTTGCCACTTTCAGGGAGTTATGGACCTAGACCCCAAGATCCCTTGGTACAACAATGCTGTTAAGATTCTGGCATTAACTATATTCTTTCCCCGTACATTTGACATCCCAAAGTGCAGCACCTCAGTTATTCGGACTAAACTACAAAACCCTTTTTTACCCCAACCCTCCCCCCATTTCCCTCTCCCCCTTGCCCCTGTGCTCCACCTGGACTCACACCTGTTTAGTTTAGTTTAGTGAAAAGCTTTTGTTTGTGTGCTATCCAGTCAAAGGAAAGACTTTACCAGAGTATAATCACACTATCCACAGTACACAGATATAGGATAAAGTCCAATAGATTCCAGTGACAGTGTTTTGTAGAGCAGAGAACAAGACACGACCAGAAATCTTTGCAAACCACCCCGGCATTCACTTTTGAAACAAGGCATTATTTTTCAATCAACAATAATTGCAATATGTGTTTGGCAGCAGATACTGTTTCTGTCTCACAGCTCCAGGTATCTGGTTTCAATCCTGACCTCAGGTGCTGTCTGTGGAGTTTAAATCTTCTCCCTATGACGAAGTGGGTTTCAACCAAGTCCTCTGATTTCCTCCCAAAGATGACCTTTGGCATTAACTAGTGGTTGTAAACTACCTTTGGCGTAGATGCAGTAAGTGGTAAATGAACCGGAGCGGAGATGCTTCGCATGTGAGCGAGAATAAGCTGCAAAACTGCAGCTACATAAGGACAGGACAAAGAGGGGTGATGATAGACAGCATGGACCTGATATGCTGAATGGCCTCTTTTTTATTAAAGGAACCAAGCTGAAAGAATAATTGTAAAGGATGTCAAATGCCAACTACATATTTTGTTCCAATTCATTGCAGACTTTTATTGTTTAAATCCAAATTATGAATTGAGCATTCTATTGGTTTATAATCCAGCAGTGATGTGTGATGAAGAATGCTGTTAAATGATATGTTTTTCTGTTGTTGTTTTGTTCAGCAAAGTGGCTTTACGGCGGTCAAGTTCCATGGATGAGACAGGGGAGATAGTCTGGCACTTAGCTCTCTGTCTGCTCCTGGCCTGGCTGATTGTTGGGGCCACCCTGTCTAAAGGAATAAAATCTTCAGGAAAGGTAAAATTAATACAATGAGTTTTATGGTTCAGAACAGAAAACAATACAGCACATGAACAAACCCTTTGACCCACAATGTCTGTGCCGACCATGACGGCAAGTGAAACTAATCCCAGCTGCTTGTACATGGTCTATATTCTCCCACCCATGCCTCTTCATGTGCCTGTCTAAATGCCTCTTGAATGTTGCAGTTGTATCTGCTTCCATCACCTCCCTGACGATGTTCCCAGGACTTGAGGGGTTGATCAATATGGAGTTGGGCAGGCTAGGACTTTATTCCTTATAGTGCAGGAAACTGAGGGGTGATCTTATAGATCTTGTAAGAACATGAGGGGAATAGATAAAGTGACTGCATTGAGACTAATATATATAGAATAGTAGGGAATCTAGAATGAGAGAACATAGGTTTAAGGTGAGAGCAGAAAGATTTAATAGGAACTTGAGGGGCAACTTCTTCACTCAGAGGGTGGTGGGTATATGGAATGATCTGCCTGGGGAGGAATTTGAGGTAGGTTCTATCACAATGTTTAAATAAACATTGGACAGGTACCTGGAAAGGTTTAGTGTGATATTGACTGTGGGACCGGTTGGGTCCCATGTTCACACGGGAGCGTTGGTCCCCCAACACAATATCCTGCCTCTCCTCCAATTCCAATATTGGTGGCCAGTGGGAAGGTGGGGGGCTTTCTGGAGTGCTAATATGCGTGTTGTGGGCCAAAGGGACTGGTTTCCAGAGGGCTAGTATGGACATTGTGGGCCGAATGGATTATTGAGTTGGCAGCTCAATCACTCAGGCCTGGTGGGCTGGCAGCTGTGTCACTCATGCCTGGTGGGCTGGTAGTTCAGTCACTCAGGGCTGGTGGACTGGTAGTTCAGTCTCTCGGGGCTGGTGGGCTGGCAGTTCACCCACTGATGGCTGGTGGGCTGACAGTTGATTGACTCACAGCTGTTGTGTTGGCAGTTGATTGACTCACAGCTGGTGGGCTGACAGTTCACTCATGGCTATTCCTTGAAATGTTTCAAGTATAGTGCAGGCCACCAAAGTCAAATGCAATTTCAGACCATTTCAAGCAGAGTGCAGGCCACCAAACTCAAATGCACTTCGTACCATTTCAAGCAGAGTGCAGGCCACCAAACTCAAATGCACTTCGTACCATTTCAAGCAGAGTGCAGGGCTCCAAATTCATTTCATACCATTTCAAGCAAAGTGCGGGCTACCAATTCATTTCATTTCAAGCAGAGTTCAGTTCACTCACGACGTAGACTCACAGTTCTGGACTCAACTGTCACTCACAGTCTTCCAGGGTGACAGATCCAGGGTTTTATTCTGCTGCCCCTCACCACCCACCCCGGAAGGGGGTGTTACCTTCATCATGGTGATTGACAGGCGAAAGGACCTATCAGCTGATCTCAAGATATTTTAGACATTCATAATGTTTGTAATTTTAATTGAAACAAATATCTGACCCGTTCAAGGCAGAATGGTTCTCTTTACTGAGAGTACAACAGCATCTCCCCAAACCTTTGGTATGTGCCCTCATTCCAAACACTCGTCTTCGAATCTGTGACTCTGGATGAATTTCCAGTTTTGAAGGAGTCATGGTCAGGACTGGCCCAGGGTTTGGGCAGTTTCACGGCCTGGTTTCAGTACGGGAAACTGAGCTTTAAATGGTCAGGGGAAAGATGAAGAAACCTGATCTATATACCAGTTTCAATATATTCATTGCTAAACAGAGAGATAAATTAAGGAGAATGGTATTCTGTCATTTTCATTTGGCTAAATGGAGATATAAAGAACTGCAGTGACTGGTTTACAAAACAACCTACAAAATGCTGGAGTAACTGCGTCAGGCAGCACCTCTGGAGGACATGGAGAGGTAACGTTTGGAGTCAGGTCCCTTCTTCAGACTGAATTGTCTTCCATGTTGCCCTGTCCCATTCAGCTCCATACAATCTCTTATTTCGCCAACTGTATCCTCCCTGCTACCTAACTGCCAATACTGAGGTGGTAAAGATCACCAGTCTGAAGAAGGGTCCCGACATGAAAGGTCGCCTATCCATGTCCTCCAAAGATGCTGCTGACCCGCTGAGTTACTTCAGTACTTTGTATTTTTGTTGATTTGTTTTAAAGTGCCTTTCACGCAATAATTTCATCAAATTCATTATCTGCTCAACTACAGCTCTTCAAGTGAGTCCTTTAATTTGGTGTTAATTTTAACTTGTTAATTTAATTTTAATTTTAACTGGATTGAGTGGTGTCGATGTACAACAACATAGGACAATCTAACAATCCCTCTCCCTGACCAGGTGGTTTATTTCACTGCAACATTCCCGTACGTGGTTCTGGCCGTACTTCTGATCCGAGGACTGACCCTGGAGGGAGCCCGGAAAGGGATTGAATTCTACATTGGAAGTCAGTCGGACTTCTCAAAGCTAGCTGATGCTGAGGTAATCTCATCAGGAGGAACTCCATATGTTGGGTTCAATCAAATGCCTTTTTGTTTTGCTAAATTCCCTTGTGTGCTGAACAAATGATATTTAACATTTATATTACATTCCTGTTCACATTCTGGAAAAGCAATATCAATTTACATCTGTGAAACCAAAGTTAAAACTGAGACCTTGTCATCCTGACCATCCCAGTGTTTGAATGTAGGCAGAGGGTATCAGAGAGAGTCATAGAGTCATACATTGTGGAAATAGGCTCTTTGGCCCAATTTGTCCATGCCGACCAAGATGCTCCAAATAAGCTAGTCTAACCTGCTCACATTTGACCCATTTCCCTCCAAACCTAAACACAGCATTCACTCGATCAATTCCCTTCATGATTTTATTCACCTCTTTAACCACTTTGTGCACTCCAAGAAATGAAATCCTAGCCTGTCCAACCTTTCCCTGGGACATTGAAGTCTTGGCAACATCTTCGTAAATCTTCACTGTACTGAACATGATATTCCAAATACGGCCTTAGGTCTTTGTGTACAACTATAACATAATGTCCAAATATACTCTTGATGGACTTGACAACAAACAAACTTAAATTGTTGAAATTCTCCGTTCAGATTCTGTTTTGCTTTGCTTTGGTTATTTATTTATTTTATTTTCATTCTTATTTTATTATTCGGGGCGAGTGAAGTTCCCATAGTGCGTTCGGCTGAATGCACTACTCTGCAGAGCCCTCTTGTCCTGGGCAGAGCAATTCCCAAACCAAATTGTAATATTTCCGGACAAGATGCTTTCTACAGCCGCTGAGTAGAAGCACTGGAGGATCCTCGGAGACACTCTGAATTTCCTCAATTGCCTGAGGTGGTAAAGGCGCTGCCTTGCCTTACTCACGAGTGCTGAGGCGTGTGATGCCCATGTCATATCCTCAGAGATGTGGACTCCCAGATATTTAAAGCAGCTCACCCTATCCACAGTATTCCCATTTATCCTCAATGGAGTGTACGTCCTCGGATGATGTGCCCTCCTAAAGCCCATGATCAGCTCCTTCGTTTTCTTGATATTCAAGAGGAGGCTGTTAGCCTGACACCAGAGTGCCAGATCAGCCACCTCTTCCCGGTAGGCCTTCTCATCGTTGTCTGAGATCAGGCCCACCACCACAGTGTCATCAGCAAACTTGATTATTGAGTTGGAGCTGAACCTAGCCACACAGTCATGTGTGTACAGGGAGTACAATAGGGAGCTGAGAGGACGCAACCCTGGGGCGATCCTGTGCTCAGGGTGAGGGACTTTGACGTATTCCTTCCCATCTTGACTACCTGGGGCCTGGCGGTAAGAAAGTCCAGGGCCCAGGCACACAGGGAGGTGTTGAGCCCTAATTCCAGTAGCTTCTCGGCCAGTCTGGTGGGGACTATCGTGTTGAAGGCTGAACTGGTGTCTATGAACAGCATCCTCACGTAGCCCCCCTTCTGGCTGTCCAGATGGGAGAGAGTGGTGTGCAAAACCTGGGAGACCACTTCGTCCGTGGATCTGTTCGGACGGTATGCAAACTGCAACGGATCCATGTTGCGAGGGTGGAAGGCGCAGATGTGTTTCTTCACCAGCCTCTCAAAGCATTTCATGACTACCGAGGTAAGGGCCACCGGACGGTAGTCACTCGGACAGGCTGGGGAGGCATTTTTTGGTACCGGTACAATGATGGATTTTTTGAAGCAGGCAGGGACCATGGACTTGTCCAGGGAGACGTTGAATATTGTAGTGAGCACTGGAGCTAGCTGAGTAGCACAGGACTTGAGTACTCGCTCATCGGGGCCTGCAGCTTTCCTCGTGTTCACCCATGTCAGAGTCCTCCTCACGTCGTGCTCGGACAGCGAGAACATGTACACATTCCTCCCTTCAGCTCCGGTAGCCAGCCCGCTGGCAGTATTGTCGATAGTCGGCAGCCCTGGGGTGGTGTTGCCCCTCTCGAAACGAGCGTAAAAGGAGTTCAGGTCATCAGCTAGGGAGGTGCCGGCACTTGCGATGAGGGTGGGGTGCTCCAGTAGTTGGTTACAGTCCGTTGCCCCTGCCACAGGCGTCTGGTGTCCTGCTGCTCCATCTGTGACTCCATCTTGGCTCTGTACCTCCTTTTTGCATCCTTCACCACCCTTCGCAGACGGTAGGACTCTGCCTTGTAGACGTCCATGTTTCCTGATGCCAGGCTTGAGTTGTAGGTAGTGGTGCAAGCATTCAAGGCAACACGAACGGACCTGTCTACCCAGGGTTTTTGATTCGGAAAGGTGCTTACCCTACCGTGGGGACGATGTTGTCGGTTATTGTTGCGATGAAGTCCGTGACTGCTTCCATGTGCACATTTTATGTTTATTATTGTCATGTGTACAGAGGAAGAGTGAAAAGCTTCATTTTGCACGCCATCCAATCAAGTCAGGTAATACTATACCAAAATTCATTCATGCCAAACTCAAGTACAATAGGTAGGGAAGGGGAAGATACAGAGTGCAGAATATAGTTCCCAGCATTGTAGTGCACCAGTTCACTACTTCCTGTACATTGGCAGCATATGGGTGACACAGTGCCACAGTTGATAGATCAACTTCTTCACCACGCCAGAGAACCGTGTTTTAGCCAGACTTTGGATGTCGAATGTGTGGAGTTTGCACGTTCTTTCTCAGGGTGCTTCAGTTTCTTCCCAAACTCCAAAGATGCGTGGGTTTGTAGGGTAATTGCCCTCTGTAATTTGCCACCGGTGTGTAGGAAATGGATTAGGAAGTGGGATAATCTAGAAGTAGTGTGAACGGGTGATCAATGGTCGGCGTGAATTCATTGACTGAAGGGCCTGTTTACATGCTAAACAGTTTCTAAACTGAATGAAATCAAATTGAACAATGAATTACACATGGGAGACCAATGAAGTTTTATTAATAAATATCACCAGTCAAAAGAAGTAGCTCGAGCCGAAATGTCATCTATTCATGTACTTTGTGTCCAGGCTATGATCTTTTAAAGATAACTATCTCTGAATGATTTTACTACAGTGCTGTTTGCATCAATGTATGACTGAA
The DNA here is from genome assembly GCF_028641065.1 of Leucoraja erinaceus. Lineage (NCBI taxonomy): Eukaryota > Metazoa > Chordata > Chondrichthyes > Rajiformes > Rajidae > Leucoraja > Leucoraja erinaceus. Next base: position 2,125,556 of record NC_073388.1, on the reverse strand, counting down.
TCATTTCCATTGTATCCACTGTTCAGGTTTCGCTTTGGTTTTCATCGCCTACCCAGAGGCTCTTGCTCAGCTGCCGTGGGCTCCCCTATGGTCCACTTTGTTTTTCTTCATGCTGCTCACTCTAGGACTCGACACTCAGTTTGCAGCTGTAGGTGAGAGTTTTGTTACTTTATTCAACCCATCTCCTTCAGGTTTTACAAGATACAAGATACATTTATTTGTCACATGTACCAATTGGTACAGTGAAATGTGTGGTCGCCGTACAGCCACACGACCTAATAAAGAGCCCAGAACACGATAGTCTTTAACACAGACATCCCCACACAGCGGGATCAAAGTTTCCCACTGTGAGGGAATGCTCCAAAATTCAGTCATCCTCCTCTGTTGTCCTCCCGTGGTCGGGGGGGCTCCCAAACTGCCGCTGTCGCCGCTACGGGCGACCCGATGTTCAGGCCCGCTCACCGTAGTGACGGAAGTCCGACGTCGGAACTGGAGGAGATCCTCTGCGGCTTCGACATCCGAATCGGCTACCTCCTACCGGAGTCCACGGCCGTATTGGGCGGAGATTCAATGCTGGCGGCCCTCGGCAAAGTGCCCCAGGACTCGGCACCGGCAGCGTTGGAATCCAGCTGCTGGAGCTCTGGTCCGGACCCCGGCAGGAAACGTTGCTCCACTCCAGGTGGTAGGCCGAGAGAGGGGAGCGAGAACGTGACTCAGACAATCGCCAGGAAGTGACTGAGAAACAGTTTCCCCCTTACCTGTACACTGTGAATGGCTCGATTGTAATCTTGTAATCTTGTACTGCCATTCTGCTGACTGGTTAGCATGCAACAAAAGCTTTTCACTGTGGATGTGAATTATGTAAGGAAAGACATTCATGCCATAGTGGGAGTACAGAGAAGGTTCACCAGACTGATTCCTGGGATGTCAGGACTTTCATATGAAGAAAGACTGGATAGACTCAGTTTGTACTCGCTAGAATTTAGAAGATTGAGGGCGGATCTTATAGAAACTTACAAAATTCTTAAAGGGTTGGACAGGCATGATGCAGGAAGATTCTTCCCGATGTTGGGGAAGTCCAGAACAAGGGGTCACAGTTTAAGGATAAGGGGGAAATCTTTGAGGAAAACATTTTTCACACAGAGTGGTGAATCTCTGGAATTGTCTGCGAAGGTAGTTGAGGTCAGTTCATTGGCTATATTTAAGAGGGAGTTAGATGTGGCCCTTGTGGCTAAAGGGATCAGGGGGTATGGAGAGAAGGCAGGTACAGGATACTGAGTTGGATGATCAGCCATGATCATATTGAATGGCGGTGCAGGCTCGAAGGGCCGAATGGCCTACTCCTGCACCTATTTTCTATGTTTCTATGTCTATGTTTCTAAGCCGTCTGTGTGAAAAAGTTGCCCCTTAATAGATTCCTATTAAATCCCTCTCACCTTAAGCCCTTTTTGGAATGGAATGTGAGTGAGATTCATTCAGCTCCAATCCTACACTCTGGAAGTCTGACCTGTACTTCATCCTTGTGATAGTTTTCATGTTGCTTGAGCATGGGATGACCAAATGGCAATCTCTCCAAGGAATGTCCATTGATTCAGATTCAGATTCAGATTCAGATTCAATTGTAATTGTCATTGTCAGTGTACAGTGCAGAGACAACGAAATGCATTTAGCATCTCCCTGGAAGAGCGACATAGCAAATGATTTGAATAAATAATAATAAGATGAGCATTGTTGCTCATTCCTGGATAAACAGAATGGAGGACATAGATGATCCCTTGGAGGGAGGTCCCCTTGACTTTGGTGGGCTCTCCTTGTAACTCCTTCCCTCCCAGCCCACGCCTAGACCTAGTGTCAGACATCGCTCCATCTCCTCACCTGCTTGGGCTTCAGGTATGCACGGTTGGACAGTTAAGTCAAGAGAGTTTAATAGTGAGATTAAACGAGTACTTACCAGTGCGAAGTTTGATCTGTATTTTATGAGGAGTTACGATGAGGGATTACGTGAAGAACCCACCCAGTGCGCAGGCGCGGCATACTTCCAAGCAGCGGTGTGGAATCACAGGTAGACACAATATTTGAAGTAAAGATAGTAAAGATTAAAGAGACATCAGCTCGAGTTTGATCCATATACTGAGGGTGGGAGCGGAGGGCACGTAATCCCTCATCGTAACTCCTCATAAAATACAGATCAAACTTCGCACTGGTAAGTACTCGTTTAATCTCACTATTTTACTTCGGAGTCACGTGAGTGACTACGTGAAGACTTCAAAGGTCTGTGATTTCAAACCGTGTAACAGCTATATCACTCGCTGCCGAAGTTATCGAGGGAGGAAGTGGTATCTAAAGACCAACGAATCTGTTTGTTTTTTGAAAACAAAAATGTTTATTAAACAATAACAAAAATAGCTCCCTTGGGCTTAAATTATAAATTTGCAGTTTCTAAAATTTTCTCTGCAAACAAGTCTTTCTGCATCAGCGGTTTATGATAGAATATCCGGAACGTCGATTCCCTTGACCATCCTGCTGTGCTTAGGATGTGGTCTATGGGAACATCCATCCGTTCCGCCGCTGACGTAGATGCTGCCCTAATAGAATGGGATTTAAAAACATCAGTGTTAATCCCTGCAGCTTTCAGGACCTGTTTTAACCACCTAGATATAGTTTGGCTGGTTACCCGTCCAAAAGGCTTCTTGTGGCTGACCCATAAGGCTTTTTCACTCCCTCTAAGTGTATGGGTTGTGTCTACATAGTTGTATAAATGGGTCACTACACACAGCCTAGGTTCTGGAGGGTAGGCCCGGAAGATTAATGGCGAGTTGGACATACCTGGCCTGCTTTGTTTAACTAACCCCGGCATAGTGAATGTGATGCAGTCTGGGGTAGTTACCATGTTGTCCAGTCGTAGTTGATGTAGCGACTGGACCCTTTGTGCAGAGACGAGCGCCATTAGCATGAGGGTCTTGAGTGTGGATTGCTCTAGACTGAGGGATCCCACCGGTGGCCATCCTCTGAGGTGTGATAGCACGACACTTATATCCCATACATGGGTATACCTGGGTGTAGGGGGTTTGTTATTGTAAATCCCCTTGAGGAGTTTTATGACTAGCGGGTGGGACCCGATGCTATGGTGTCCTGTTGGCATGAGATAAGCAGACAGGGCACTTCGTGCTGCATTGACGGCACTGTAGCTCATCTTCTGGTCATGGTGTAAGTGGGCCAGGAACTCCAACACGTCCGTGATTGAGGCTGTCGTATACGACGTCCCTGCATCCAAGCAGTACTGCTCCCATTTCTTGATATATGTCAGGTACTGCTTCTTGGTTGAGTCTCGCAGGGATGCCGACATGGTGGTGATTGTTCTCTCTGATAACCCCAGTCCCTGGTAAGGCCTGGTTAAAACCTACAAACCAGGAGTTTTAAATTTTGATGGCATGGATGACTTATGCCGGATACTGGGTGAGTCAATAGTTGTGGGTGACTGTGAAAGACCATAGGTGACTCAACCACCATGTCGTGAAAGACTGGGAACCATGGTTGGGTAGGCCAGTCGGGTACGACCAAAATACCTGAAGCAGAGTCTGACTGTATTTTCTGGAGTACCCGGCTGATGAGGCAGAAGGGAGGGAAAGCATAGAAGAAGAAATTTCCCCAATCCAGCGTGAAGGCATCTACCGCTGCTGCCTCTGGGTCTGGTTCCCAAGCCACATACATGGGTAACTGGTGATTCAATCTAGACGCAAACAAATCTATATCTGGCGTTCCATATTGCTTAATAATTTTTGCAAATATTTTTGGATCTAACATCCATTCGATGTTATCATTGAATTTTCGTGACCTGGTGTCTGCCACTGTGTTTAGCTTACCTGGTAGATAGGCAGCTGATAGCCAAATATGTCTCTCGACACACCATTGCCAGATTATATTAGCCAATTTGTCGCATGATACTGATTTTATGCCACCCATGTGCTTGATGTAGGCCACCACCGTTGTATTGTCAATCATTAACCTAACATGCACGTGCTGCATATTGGATGAATATGCTTTTAGCCCATAAAAGGCGGCCAGCATTTCCAAATAATTTATGCCTAGTGAGTGTAGTAGCGATGTCTCTGAATTAGTCCATCTGCCACCTGTGCTGGATATAGAGTTAGTAGCTCCCCAGCCTAAAGCACTGGCATCCGTCGTGATGACTATGTTAGGATTGGTGACAAGAATGGGACTGTAACTGTGCCAAATATTTTCTGACCACCACTGAAGTTCTGATATGGCCTCAGTGGGTAAATACATTGTTCGGTCATAATGCCCCCTACTTTGATGTAGTGCATGTGTCCTTGCTCTTTGCAAATTTTGGTAATGCAAGGGTCCATATTGTGCAGCTGGAAATGCTGCTACAATACTCCCAATTACTCTGGCAACATGCCGGATCCTTGGTTGTGTATTTGCGATTAAATTGTTGCATGCTTGCGCTAATGCAACCTTTTTATCCCTTGGCAGAGTAACAGTCATGTGGATAGAATCGATGGTGAAGCCTAGATAGTCCATGTTAGTTGACGGCTTCAATATTGATTTATCTGGGTGTAGAACAAATCCCAATGTTTCAAGGAGTTGTTTAGTAGCTGAAACTGCTGCGACAGCTAGTTCCTTGGTTCTCCCCATTATGAGAATGTCGTCCAGATAAGCCATGACTAGGTATTTTTGTTCTCTTAATATTTTCATGGCTACTTTAAGAATTTTGGTAAATAATCTGGGAGCTGTCGTTAAACCATTGGGCAGTGCTCTATACTGCCATAGTTGCCCCATCCAGATAAATTTCAGGTATCTAAAATGATCCTTGTGAATGGGTACTAAATAGTAAGCATCTTTGATGTCTATGCTTGCCATGAAGTATCCCTTGGAGATCAGTTGTCTGGCAGTGACAAATGTCCCCATTTTGAAATGTTGATACTCAACAGATTGATTTAGTGATGTTAGGTCAATGATGATGCGACATCCACCATCTTTTTTGGTTTTAATAAATATATTTGATACAAATTCCAATGGCTCATGTCTGGTCCTTTCAATGACTCCTTTAGACATGAGCCTGTCTAGTTCAGCCTGTCCTTCCTCCTTCTCTAGTTCATTGGGAAGGAATACCCTTTGGGGTATATGCTGAACCGGCGGTATTATGCCTGTTTTAAATTCAATTTTGTATCCACTAATACTGTTGAGTATGTATTTGTTGTTAGTGATAGTACACCAAACATGTTTAAAGAAACGTAAACGCCCTCCTGTTAGTAAAACACCCTTAGTTTGTGTATGTTGACAGGAACCAGACCCACCTACCTCCATGTTCATTTTTGGGAGCGTCTCCGTTGGTGGGTTTGGCTCGAGGGCGTTCTTGTTGGTGCTGTCACGGGGCGGCGTATCTTCCCACGGCTCCGCTCTGGGCCCCTCTCTAAAAAAGAGCTGTGGGGGTAGTGAGGAGCGGTCGCCAGGCTTTCACCAGTCCGGTATCTGCTGGTGGATGCCGAGGGGTGCTGCCAACTGGGTGTCTTCGCCCTGCTCGGCGCTGGTCCTGCCCTCATGAGGCCTACAGGTTTGGCAGCCTCTTCAAGTTCTTTCAGCCTTTTTCCCAGGTCAGCCCCAAATAGCAGTGCCTCTTTCTCTGGCGCTGGAGCTTTGCAAAGCCCCGCATATTTGGGGTTGAGGGCAGGCCTGATGTTTTCCCGCCTCAAGTTATTCATCTCAAAGTGGGTGTTGCACATCAGAGCTAGGACATCCTGTTGGGGTGTAGTGAGGTCCGTGTTCTCTGCGGACCGAGCAAAGGCGGTGATGGCTGCGGTATGGAGCTTCAGGATGCGCTGCATCTTCAGCTCTTGGCTCCTTATGTGTTGGCCTAGCTGGCTCCATATCTGGCCATTGACGGTCTTGACCCGCAGCGCCTCACAGTTCTCGGGTGCCGTGTACGTCTCGAGAGCCTCCTGGAGTACTTTCTCCTGGAGAGGCTTGTTGGAGAGCCGGTTTATGCTTGCCGCCATTTTTGGGCTCAGCATTCTCCCGGCCCTCGGGGGCGCCGCATATCTGTTGACCACACCCAGCAGCTCTTCTTCCTCCTGCTCCCCTGGCATACTTGTGCAGTCGTCCGCCTGCCCCTGCGATAAGCCAGCCCAGTCCTGGCCTCCCTTGCTGACCTCAAACAAGGAGGGAGCAGAGGGGTGAGGTGACGGTTTGGAGGAGGCCTCAGCCCGTCCTCCCTGGAGATGCTTTGCCTGCATCTCCTGCTCGAGCATTTGCTCGAGGAGCTGCCTCATGCAGCTTAAGCGGCTGTCTCCCCGTTTAGCCGGTGGAGAATGTTCCCATTCCTCCGACGAGTCGGAGACCACCGGCCGGTCCGTTTTACGGGTGGATTTCCTCCCTGTGCGAGGTGTTGAAGTCGGCAGCACAGGGAGCAGCTCGGGGTCGGGTGTACGGGAGCGCTCAAATTGCTCCTCCGCCGCCAGTGGCTGCCGCCCAGATGTCGACCCTTCCTCGGGGGGAGTTGGGCAGGCAGTCCATTTAGTTGGTCGCTTGCGGGTAGCCATGCTAGCGACTTCTCTGCAATACAAAAGACTCACTTACCTGAGGTCTTGTCTTTATCCTGCAGCTGGAGAGCCTGGCTCCAGCTGCCGCCGCTGTTGCCAAGAGAGCCTATAGTTCATAGTGTCATTTGTGTTTTGTAGTGTTCCATGATCTGGTAGTTGTTGAGGAGAAGCTGTTCCTCCACCAAGTCACTCACGTGACTCCGAAGTAAAATTGCCATATGTACCGGCAACGGGACAATGCAATTCTTACTTGTAGCCGCATAACAGGCCAGTAAAGCACAATAAACACAATACCCACGGATAACATAAAATAAACAAAAATATTCAATAAATTAATAACAGGGGAAAAAGCTATCCCTCCTGCAAACCACTAGAGCCTACTGCAGTGTTCGACTGTGTGTTTCTAATAGGTTGACAGCTTCAGTTATGAACTGAACTTGGTGTGTCAGCAACTCAGCGGATCATGCGGCATCTGTGGAGTGAATGAACAGACAAAGTTTCTGGTCCGGATACATCTACAGGTGACATTTCCGGTCGGGACCCTTCTTTGTGTCACCTGCAGATGGCTGTCAATCTGAAACGCCACCTGGCCATTCCTTCCATAGATGCTGCCTGATCGTTGAGTTACTCCAGTACTTTGTGTCTATTGAAGATTCCAGCATTTACAGTAATGAACAATGCAGATAAATGTCATTTTGGCACCTGTGGCTGCTGTATGTTATCTCAGTGATTATGAGTCTGTCTGTTTGAGTTTTAATTCAATGCCCTGATCTATTTCCCAAAACACTACATTTCACTGCCTGAGCCCTGTACCTGTTGTATTGTGTCCCAGGATAATAATTGTGTAGTCTGTGGCTTTTAAAAAAATGTTTGCCACAACTAACGTAACCAGATTGGGACTAATCGCACATCCATGTCTGGTTCCAGGGTGTTGAAAAATTAAACATACTTGAAAATATCAAGTACTAGAGAGCAAAGATTTAAGGTGAGAGGGACAAAGTTTAAAGGAGTGCGGGGCGTCTTTTTACACAGAGGGTGATGGATGTCTGGAACGCACTGTAAAGGCTGGTGATGGAGGCAGATACGATAGTGGCATTTAAGAAACTTTCAGAAATACACATGGATATGCAAGGAATGGAGGGATATGAATCATATGCAGGGAAATAAAAGTTGGTCACGTCATCATGTTCGATCTTTCCTGTGCAGCACTAGTTTACATTGTATTTTCTATGTTCTATTAAATCAACTTATTTCAAATTTTCTTTTAACAGAAATAATTATAACAAACCTAGTGGACCAGTTCCCCAAGCTGCTGCAATCAAAGCGTTTTTATCTGACCGCTGGAGTTTGCTCCCTGATTTATTTTCTTGGTCTTGTGTTTGTAACAGAGGTATGGTGCCCTTTTGTATATTTCCATGTGTCCTGCTCGTTATAACCCCATGAAGTCAGACATTTGAGTAAGGAATAAAGAAGGATCTATTCAAGTGAACAGATTGTGTTTCCAATTGCTTGATGTTGAACCATGATGATGAAACACTGACTGACCTCTCATAGAGAGGGAGATCTGAAAAGGTCACCTATTCATGTTCTCCAGACATACTGCCTGACTCGCTGACTTACTCCAGCACATTGTGTCTTTTTTTGAACTCTCAGGAAGTCTGCTTGAATGATGAAACTCAGCCTACACCTTATTCTCATTTCCTGGAGTGATGAATTAGATTCACAGGGTCATACTTCTCTGCCCAGACTGTGAATGTCCGTTGATAGATTCTCTTCCTTGGATGGCCACAATAGTCTGAGAGATACCTGCTCAGGGCTTGCTCACACTATGGATTAGTGCTTTTGTGTCACACTCCCCTCGAGTGACAACTTCACCAGGAACTTCCGTGAGCACACCATAGGCAATGGTTTATGACTGGGAATGTCAAACCAGGCACTGAAGATGACTCAGGCAAGTTGGGCCTCGTGGGGAGAAGGTACAATAGCAGCCAGGAGCAGACAGGCACCCTATCCTGAGGGAGTTTTTGAATATACAGGATCCTCACCAATGTCTAACAGGCTCTGCTTCTGTGAACTGTAGGACTTGTAGTCTAGTGGCATTTCTCAGTTTAGTTTAGTTTAGAGATACTTCATGGAAACAGGCCTATGGCCCACCAAGTCCATGCTAACCGTCGACCACCTGTTCACACTAGTTCTATGTTATCCCACTTTCTCATCTACTCCCCCTCCGAACCAGAGGCTATTATCAAAGACCAATTAACCAACAAAACCGCATGTCGTTGGCATGTGAGAGCTCACCACAGCACCCGGAGAACACCGGAGCATCCAGTGGAAACTCCTGGTCACGGAGAATGTCAGGACCCGAGCTCAGGACCCGGGTGCCCACGTCTTTTAAATATTGTTATTGAACCTGCCTCAACTACCTTCTCTAGCAGTTCATACCATATACCCACCATCCTCTGAGTGTAAAATTGCTCTTCAGATTCCAATTAAATCTTTCCCCTCTCAGCTTAAACCTATGTCCTCTGGTTCTTGATTTCCCAATCCTGGGTAAAAGACTCTTTGCATTCATCCTTTCAATTCCTCCTCATGATTGTATACACCTCGATATGATCACCCCTCAGCCCTCTAAAATTCTGAAGTGGTTCTGGAATACCCAATCAAGATTGAAATCATATTCTGACCAATTCAACCCATGCAATACAAATAATTTCCCAATTCATCATCTTTACATCCAACTCCCAACTTAAAATGTTACCTATCCATGTTCACCTGAGATGCTGCCTGGCCCATTGAGTTATTCCAGCATTTTGTGTCTGCTCACAGATTGTGTCACATTTCTCATTTACTATTTGCCTTGCATTTTGAAAGTTGAAAGTTTGTTTTTTATAAAGGACTACTTTCCTTTTAATGTTAGGCTGGAATTTACTGGATAAACTTAATTGATTATTTCTGCACTGGATGGATTCTCATTATAGTAGCTCTGTTGGAACTCATCGGTCTAAGCTGGATTTATGGTAAGTATGGTGTTTAATTTAGGTATTTTTAGTTTTAAAGATACAACATGGAAAATGGCCCTTGGCCCATCGAGTCCACCACAACCCATCAATCACTCATTCACTTGAGTTCTCTGTTATCCCTCCTTTGCATCGGCTCCCTGTACATTAGGGGCAATTTACAGAGGATCACTTAGCTGACCAACCCACATATCTTTGGGATTTGGAAGGAAACGGAAGCACCCAATGAAAATCCGCGTGGTCACAGAGAGAACATGCAAACTCCACACAGACACCACTAAAACCCCGGTAAGGCAGTGACACTACCATGTACCACAGTGCTGAATGAGGCAATTAAACTAATTAACTAAACCAATTTGCTAAGAACACATTGTTAGAAGGAAAAATAAATGGATTGGGTGATCTGATACATATATCCTCTTACCTAAAGACTGATGGTAAGGAAATAACTCTCCTCTATTGCTAGTCTTTTACCCCTCATTATGCCAAAGCCATTGTGAGACAGACCAAGGTATCTGCATCTAAAGAATGGTCCTGACCAGCAAAGTCAACGGTCTATGTCCCACACAGAAGCCACTATGGTGGAGAGAATGAATGATAGGGGGCAAGCAAGAGTGCTACTCTGTCCCCAATGGTGCTGAGCTTCCTCAGATTTGTTGGTGCTTTACACATTGAGGCAAGAGGTGAGAGTTTGATCACATTCCTGGTGTATGCTTTGCAGATAGTAGCTCATCCTCTGAGCTGCTCCAAGTAAAACACAGTGTTGGAATAGCTCAGCGGGCCAGGCAATGGAGGAAATGCATAGGGGATGTTTTGGGTCGGGACCCTTCTTCAGATGTCCTGGATAGATGTTGCCTGACTTGCTGAGTTCCTCCAAAACGGTATGTTTTACTCAAGATTCCAGCATCTGCAATTCCTTGTCAAAAACTTGTCCCTATCCAAGACATTACTTCTTCTCCCAATGATGGGTAGAAGGTACAGATCCTTGAAAGCGCACACCACCAGACTCAGGAACAGTTTCTTCCCCTTTGTTATCAGGCTTCTGAATGGTTCTTCCATAAGCTTGGGCACTGTTCAATTCACCTCTACCCTATTACAAACATTGGACTTTACCTCTGGAACAGGTGCACTACAATGCTGAGAACTATATTCTGCACTCTGTATCTCCCCCTTTGCTCTACCTATTGTTCTTGTGTTTGGCTTGATTGTCTTTATGTATAGTATTATCTGATTTGATTGGATAGCATGCCAAAAAGCTTTTCTCTGTACCTCGGTACATGTGACAATAATAAACCTAAGAGGTCTGTCTCTGATTTGAATTCCTGGGAACATTGTACTAATGACTTTAGTGACTTGTCCAAGAAAAGACCTCTTGTTTCCTACATCGCCTGTGTTGTCATTTGACCAACTCACCCTTCCCTCCACTCAAGGTCTTTCAGAAAGCCTTCGATGAGGTCCCACACAGGAGATTAGTAGGCAAAATTAGAGCACATGGTATTGGGGTAGGGTATTGACATGGATAGAAAATTGGTTAGCAGACAGGAAACAAAGAGTAAGGATTAACGGGACACTTTCAGAATGGCAGGGAGTGACTAATACGGTGCTGCAAGGCTCGTGCTGGGGCCGCAGCTATTTACTATATACATTAATGATTTAGATCAAGGAATTAAAAGTAACATTAGCAAATTTGTAATGACACAAAGCTGGATGGCAGTGTGAACTGTGAAGAGGATGCTATGAGGATGCAGAGTGATTTGGACAGGTTGGGTGAGTGGGCAGATGCATGGCAGATACAGTATAATGTGGATAAATGCGAGGTTATCCGCTTTGGAGGCAAGAACGGGAAGGCAGATTATTATCTGAATGGTGTCAGATTAGGAAAAGGAGAAGTACAACGAGACCTGGGTGTCCTAGTACATCAGTCACTGAAAGTAAACATACAGGTACAACAGGCAGTGAAGAAAGCTAATAGTATGTTGGCCTTCATAACAAGAGGAGTTGAGTATATGAGCAAAGAGGTCCTTCTGCAGTTGTACAGGGCCCCGGTGAGATCACACCTAGAGTATTGTGTGCAGTTTTGGTCTCCTAATTCGAGGAAAGGCATTGAGGAAGAGCAGCATAGGCACACAAGGTTAATTCCTAGGATGGTGGGACTGTCATATGATGAAAGAATGGAGCGCCTCGGCTTGTATTCACTGGAATTTAGATGAATGTGAGTGAATCTTATAGAAAGATATAAAATTATTAAAGGATTAGACAAGCGAGATGCAGGACACATGTTCCCGATATTGGGGGAGTCCAGAACCAGGGAACAAAGTTTAAGAATAAGGGGTAGGCCATTTAGAAGTAAGGTGAGGAAAAACTTTTTCACACAAGAGTTGTGAATTTGTGGAATTTTCTGTCTCAGAAGGCAGTGGGAGCCGATTCACTGGATGCATTCAAAAGCATATTGGATGGAGCTCTTAGGGCTACTGGAATCAAGGGGTATGGGGAGAAGGCAGGAACGGTGTACTGATTGTGGATGATCAGCCATGATCACATTGAATGATGATGCTGGCTCAAAGGGCTGAATGGCCTACTCCTGAACCTATTGTCTATGTATCTATGTAAGGTGATGGGAGAAATATTTAATAGGAACATGAGAGGTAGCTTTTTCACTCAGATGGTCGTGAGTACATGGATTAAGCTACCAGAAGAAGTAATTGAGGCAGGTGCTATAACAACACTTAATAGACATTTGGACAGGAGCATGGGTAGGAAATGTTTAGAGGGATATGGGCCAGACACGGGCAGATGGGACCAGTATAGACGGGGTATCTTGATCAGCCAGGAAACCTTTGGTCAAATGTCCTATTTCATGCTGTATGACTCAATTACTTTATTTTGCTCAGTTCCTTCAAACTACTGTGATCTTCAGTGTGACCAGTGTGGGAGTTGTCACCTCCAGGTACTGTGAGTCTGGGGATCACCACTAGCTTCTCAAGGGCTGTCAGGGATGGACTTTAAATACTGACCTGCCAGCAGTGTGAGAGGGGACATAACATGTGATTGAGTATCTCTGCTTTCCTGCTGTCCACAGGGGTAAACAGATTCATCAAGGACATTGAGATGATGATTGGGGAGAGGAGCTGGCTGTTCTGGCTGTGGTGGAAAGTGTGCTGGTGTTTTATCTCGCCGTGTTTGCTGGTGGTAAGGCCACATCTTCTAACGATTTGAAATTGAAAATAATTGAACCAGAATAATTTTCTGATCTGTTCTGTAAAATCATTTAAAACAGGTAATCTTAGCCTGGTCTTTGGCGACATTTACCCAACCAACATTCGGACATGTTCAGTACCCCATTTGGGCAGTAGCACTCGGCTGGTGTATGATCATCTTCTGCATTATGTGGATCCCTATCATTGCCATCGTGAGAGTTTTCCAAGCTGAGGGCTCCACATTGTATCAGGTGAGGAAACACCTTGACATCTTTCATAGAATAAATCCATGACATGAGGCTGAAGTTGATGTTAATTCAGAAGATTGGACAGTAAGGATTCACCATGTGGAGTTATTGGATCTAGGTATGGATAGCAGTTGGAAAATGTGGAAGTTGTATCAGGATTGTTGGGGATTGAGTAGTATTTCCACTTATTCCACGCATTTGGAGTATTGTCTTCAGTTTTGGTCCATGGCCATTGGCTACAGGAAGGATGTCATTAAGGTGGAAAGAGTTTAGAGAAGATGTACAACATTGTTGCCAGGATTTGGGCACCTGAGCTGGAGGGCAAAGTTGGGCAGGCTAGGACTTCATTCCTGGAGCACAGGAGGCTGAGGGATGATCTTTTAGAGGTGTATAAAACCACAAAGGGAATAGATGGGGAATACACAGCATCTTTTATCCAAAAGAACCAAAGGGTTTAGATTTGAAGTGAGAGGGGGCAAGATTTAATAGGAAAAGGGCAAAGTTTTCTGTGTGATGGGTAGATTGGAATGACAGGCAAGAGGAGGTAGTTGAGCCAGGTGTGAGCCATTTGAAAGTGTGAGTAATAGGAAGATGTTGGGCAGGCTACGACTTTACTTCTTGTAGTGCAAGAGGCTGAGGGGTGAATTTATAGAGGTGTATAAAATCATGACAGGGATAGATTGAATGGCACTTTGAAGCTGTGAGGCATCAACTCTACCTCTTGCAAAAACTGCCATATTGGAGTTTGCACAGAGGACTATTTTGGAAACACAATTAGAATCAGGGGCATTATCTTGTATGGAATAGTAAGAAAACAACACCCAAAAATATGAACCTTTTCACTTTCCTTTCCACAGAAGCTTTCTACTGCTTGTTCATCAGCTCCAGATTGGGGTCCATACTTGGAAAAGCACAGAGATGAACGGTACAGGAACAAGACAAAATCAACTGAAGTTTCTAACCAACTGCTTGTTTTTCCAACTGAGATTGGAACATTTAAGGAAGTTTCTTAAACTTTTAAGCCATGGCTTGAGGTCTGTAGTTAATCTGTAACCTCAGTGGGTGTTCCTTGGAACAGCCAGCAACTTGCTGAAACACACAAGGGCATTGATCTTGGTTGGGCTGGGTTGAGGGGAGATTACTGAGCATCAGAGTTACTACACCGTGACCATTTGTACACATCCCTCATGACTCCTGGGGTGAATATACGAGATTCCAATCATTTAGTTTAGAGATACAGCGCGGAAACAGGCCCTTTCGGCCCACCGAGTCTGCACCGACCAGCAGTCCGCACACATTAACACTATCCTATACCCACTAGGGACAATTTTTACATTTACCAAGCCAATTAATCTACATACCTGTACGTCTTTGGAGTGTGGGAGGGAACCGATGGTCTTGGTGAAAACGCACGCAGGTCATGGGGAGAACGTACAAACTCCATACAGACAGCACCTGTAGTCAGGATTGAACCCGGATCTCCGATGCTGCATTCGCTGTAAGGCAGCAACTCGACCGCTGTGCCACCGTACCGCCACATTGATGTCACTGTGTCCCATCAGGGGGACCAAGATGCCCATCTACGGTAGTTCCACCTGCCCACATTTCGTCCATATCCTTCTGAAACTTTCCTATCCACCTACCTTTCCAAATCAATATTACTAAAACTCTTCCTTGTGTGTGTGTGTGTGTGTGTGTGTGTGTGTGTGTGTGTGTGTGTGTGTGTGTGTGTGTGTGTGTGTGTGTGTGTGTGTGTGTGTGTGTGTGTGTGTGGGTGTGTGTGTGTGTGTGTGTGTGTGTGTGTGTGTGTGGGTGTGTGGGTGAGGTTGTGTGCGTGTGTGTGTGTGTGGATGTATCTGTGTGTGTGTGTGTGTGTGCGCAGTGTTAGTGTGTGTGTGTGTGTGGATGTATCTGTGTGTGTGTGCGTGTGTGCGTGTGTGCGTGTGTGTGTGTTATCGGGGCACACTCTGGTTAATTCTTATTTTCTTCCAAACACTAGACCACAGCCTTCCGATTTTCACACATCCTACTCACAGTTTTACCCTGGAGGCGATAAATAACTTCCCGTGGCATTACCACATATATTTCTGAACTTTTTGAACCCTGAAAATTTTTAAAACCGCACAAACTCGCCCCTTTTGAGAAAGAAAAATCCGACTGACGTCAAATTGTACTCGCAAGGCAGGACGGGACACTCCGGGAGGGATGGGGCACTCCAGTGCTCCCAGCGAACGAGGAGTGGACGCGGCTACCAGCCGCCCAGTGCCCTGTGGCCGCCCAGTGCCTGGTGGGGGGGTTGCTGCCGCCGGGTCAGGGACGGTGATGTCGGAATCTGCACTGGAGCCCAGGCGGCGGCCGAGCTGACGGCTGGAGGCTGCCACTGGAACCAAGGCCTAGCCTGGTTCTACGGTCAGGGCTGCATCGAGTACGAGAACCAGGCCGAGTTCCAGGCCCTGGCACTGCTCTATCAACTGGGTAGGTCCTGGGGCAGAGAATGGGAGTGAGGAGAGGATGATGAAGGAAATGAGGAGGAGGGAGATGGGGTAGGCTCTCCACCCCCTTCCCTCTCTACCCACCTCCCCCTCACTCTACCCTCCCTGTGTCGGAGTGGATAAGAAAGTGGGACAAATAGAAGTAGAGAACGGGCAATCAATTGTCGGTGTGGTCTGACATGGAAGATATTCCGGAGTACAGAAGCTTTCATTTTCATCGATGCAGTTCAGGTTCCACAGTAAAAAAAATCAAAACCAAATATGTAGGAATGACAAGGTTTGGAATGTTAAAGGTGAGATTGTGGGAGCCCCTGAGTGCTGAGGGATACAGAAATGAGAGGCCCTGAAAGATGAGACTGGGAAAGCCACTGAGCTGTTACGTGCAAGAGGATAAGGGCCTGAGAGATGAAAGTACCGACTAGCCTGTTGCCCGATTATCTCCGAGACAATGTGGAACATTCTGTAGGAATGGGCCTGAGCTATAGGGAGAGGTTAGACAGGCTACAAAGTGACATCACAGGTAGATAGGGTGGTAGAGAAGGCTTTTGGTACATTGGCCTTTGTCAGTCAATGATGAAGGCCAATGGAGCACAGGAGGCTGAGGGATGATCTTAGAGAGGTGTATAAAATCATGACAGGAATAGATTGGGAGAGATTTTTTTTACCTTGGGTAGTGGAATCAGGAACCAGAAGAGATGGGTTTAAGGTGAGAAGCCCATTCCTTCTCTCCAGAGATGCTGCCAGTCTCGCTGAGTTACTCCACAATTTTGTGTCTAAGATTTAAGAGGAACCTGAGTGACACCTGTCTCATACAAAGGGTGGGGACATACGGCATGAGCTGCCAGAAAGGGTAATTGAGGCAAGTACAATAACCATTTAAAAGCGTGAGTTACTGGGAGACGTTGGGTAGAATAGGACTGCCTGTATGGAAGTTACATGTCTACCCTGTGACTGCTCCAGTTACATCTCACATCTCAATGACGTGTGGATTTGTAGGTTGATTGGCCTCTGTAAAATGCCCCTGATATGTGGGAGTGGATAAGAAAGTGGGATAAATAGTAGTAAACGAGCCATCAATTGTCGGTGTGGTCTCAGTGGGCCGAAGGGTCTGTTTCCATGCTGTATATATACAAAATAAAGTAAAATAAACCTTAACAAACTAAAAGCAAAACAAACCATAATAAGTCACACCAAACCAAACCAAATAGCAAGACCTGCAATACAATTTGCCCAACAACTAGCCACTATAACACAGCAGAGACAGGGAAGGATGTGGAAGTACTGTTTGTCTCACATTGAAGCTGTGTGGTGAAAGGACTTTAAGAACATCTTTACCACACATGATCAAATATAACACTATTATGTAATGTACAATTTATTTGTTTCCTTCTTCTGAATGCACAGTATTCCACCGTGTGGCTCCAACAAAGGCTGCCTCGTTAACAGTCTGTCTGTCCTTTCTTCTATATTGTATGTTTGTATGTGTTAAATGTATGTTTTTAGTGTTCTTTAGCTTGTTTTATGTGGGGGGTGGGAAGGAAGAAGTTGGGGGAAACCTTTTCTAATCTCTTATCTCGACGGAGATGTGATTTTTTTTTTTTCCGTATCGTATCTCCGTACGCACTGCAGCCTAACATCGAGGAGTTGGTGGCCTTTGTTGGAGACCGACTTTGGGGAGCTCCATCATCACGGAGCTCGCGATCCCTGTTGGGATCGACTTTGGGGCTCCACCGCGGGTGCCTGCGCACTTTAACATCATGAAGCTCGCAGACTCTGGTCAGTCACCAACTTCGATCACCCCGATACGGGAGCTTCGACCGCCGGCTGCGGGAGATTCAATCACCCCGACTGCGGATGGTCCGACTGCCCCGACCGTGGGAGCATAAAGAAGAAGAAGATTGGACTTTATTGTCTTCCATCACAGTGAGGAATTTGGGGATCCGCTGTGATGGATGTTTCTATTAACTGTTATGTAGTTGTGTGTTATGAGTTACAAGCTCATAACAGACTGAAAGTGGTAACACTAGCAGAAAGAATGGTGAAGAAGGCATATGGTATGGGCTAGGGAATTGCGTATAAGAGTCAGGAAGTCGTGATGCAGCTTTAAAGGACATTGGTTAGGCCGCCTTTGATGTCTTGTGTGTAGTTCTGGTCACCACATTACAGGAAGGCTGTAGAGGCTTTGGGAAGAGTGCAGAGGAGGTTTACCAGAATGAGCCCAAGGTTAGCTTTAGGGAGAGATTGGCCAGACTTGGATTGTTTTCTCTGGAATGGCGGAGGTTAAGGGGAGACATGATAGAAGTATAATAGCATTAATGACCTGGAGGTAGGAACTATGTGTAAAGTTTCTAATGTAAAGGAAATATTTTTTGCACTGAAAATGGCAACATATGCTTACTCGTATGTGGGGCAACTTTTTCACATGTAGGGTGGTGGGTATATGGTACGAGCTGCCAGTGGAAGTGGTTGAAACACCCCTCACCCGTTCCCTCAATGCAAGATTCCACCACTCAATCGTTCCCCCAACACAAGCCGCTCCTCCTCTTCACCCTCCTGTTAAAGTTCAATTACGTATCACAGACAAGTCAAACACAAAGTAAAGCAAGATACTTTTATTCGCTAGCGGGAGTGTGCTGGAAGCACCTTAGCTTCTCTGTCACACATTCTCCGAACAAAGAAAAGTTAGTACAGCTATAGTCATTTCTTATCAATAAACACACCCAAGTCTGATATAGCATGATTGAAAGATTCTGTAGCCTTTCAGGAAATAAGGAAGGCTAGACCCATATCAAGCTAACCCAATAACAAGTTATTAGTAAACTTTGCAATGTCAGCAGTATTCTTCAAACTTGGCTCAGACATCTGCACATGTTTTTTGCTGTATGCATTCATTTTAGCTTCTTGACCAATTGTTTAGACAAAGAAGGACAGTCAACTCCATTTTGTGTCAAGGTTAGCATAGATTCATTATTATCTGCAGTTATGTGCCCTGTCCTTGATTCTAGAAATGTATTGCATAAAATGTGTCCCGTCCTGCCTTGCGAATGCATTGTGACGTCACTGGGGATTTTTTTCCGAAATGAGTGTTTTTAAAACTTTAAACTATTATTAAGTTCGGAAATATAGGTGGGAATGCCTCGGGAAGATGATTATCGTCTCGACGGGAAAATGTGAGTAGGATATGTGAAAATGGGAAGGCTGTGGCCTAGCATTTGGAAGATGGTAGGAAAAGTAGATTGACACATTGTCAGCACAAGCACAAACAATAGGAAGAGTTTTAATATTATAGAGATATACAAGCACACCCAAGACTTGTTGCGCCTCCTCTTATCCTAATCTGACACCAATCAGATAATAATCTGCCTTCCTGTTCTTGCCACCAAAGTGGATAACCTAACATTTATCCACATTATACTGCATCTGCCATGCATCTGCCCACTCACAACCTATCCAAATCACGCTGCAGCCTCATAGCATCCTAATCGCAGCTCACATTGCCACCCAGCTTTGTGTATTCCGCAAACTTGGAGATGTCACATTTAATTCCCTTGTCTAAATCGTTAATATATATTGTAAATAACTGGGGTCCCAACAACAGGCCTTGCGGCACCCCACTAGTCACTGCCTGCCATTCTTCGACCCTCCATGTCCATGTCGACCATCGATCACCCGTACACATGAGTTCTATATTAGTCTACTTTCTGGGCCACTCCCTACACACTAGGACCAATTCCACAGAGGCCAATTAACCTTCAAACCTGCAGGGTCATTGGGATGTGGGAGGACACTGGAGCACCCAGAGGGAACCCATACGGTTATCAGCGGGAACAGATCGTGGGTCTCTGGCGCTGTGAGGCAGCAGTTCTACCAGCTGTGCCACTATGCCCCCCTATTGTATTACCAGGATAAGAATAGATTGTCATAGAGTCATACAACCCAGAAACAACTGTGCCCAACTCATCCATGCCAAGCAAGATGCCCCATTTAAGTTAGCCTACTGCCCACATTTGGTCCATATCCCTTTAAACATTTCCTATCCTATCCATGTATCTACCTGGTAAAATGTTTGTCCAAATACACTTATTTCTACATTCTTTCATTAAAGTAGAAACATTTTTATCACATCTATCCCAAAACCAGAAAAAAAATCGACGCCACTTTCATTTGATATGATTTGTTACGTCATGACTTTTGTAATTAATCATAGAATCATAGAAAGTAGGTGCGAGAGTAGACCACCAGGTCCGTCGAGCCCGCACCGCCATTCGCTCATGGCTGAACACTAAACAGACACACTTACCCACAAACAGTAGACACAAGACACAGAACACAAGACACTACCCTCCCCTTTATACCGCTATCACCCCTCTCCACCCCAAGAACCTCGTGATCTCCTGGGGGAGGCAAAAAAACGGATAAAAACCCAGGTCCAATTCGGGAAAAAAAATCCGGGAAATTCCTCTCCGACCCCAATCCAGGCGATCGACACTTGTCCAGGAGATCAGGCTAGGCTAGGACTTTAGGTTGGAAACCTAGGAAAGGTTGAACAGGCTGAGTGCCCCCACCTCCCCCACCCCCCCATGAACTGTAATCACGCACATCGACCCAGCACAGACATATTTGCACTTTAGACTCTTTTACTGTTATTTTTTTTATAAATCATGTTTCTCGGGGTATCTAAATTTTATTAGTTGTTCAAGTTATGACTATCGAATGGAAGCTGCATACCAAATCTCATTGCACCTATGTGCAATGACAATACAATATATTATTATTATTATTGTTATTCCTTGGATCGCAGGAGACTGAGGGGTGATCTCATTGAGATGTATAAAATCATGACGGGAATAGATAGAGTGACTATACAGTCTTTTCCCCAGAGTAGGGGAATCAAGAACCAGTGGACAAAGGTTCAAGGTGGGAGAGGCAAGATTTAATAGGAACCTGAGGGACAACATTTTCACACAGAGGGTGTTGCGTATATGGATCGAGCTGCCAGAGGAGACAGTTGAGCCACGTACTATAAAAGACAAAGATAGGAAAGGATTAGTGGGGTAAGAGCCAAATGTGGGCAGGTGGAACTAGTGTAGATGGGGCATTATGGGCAGTGTGGGGATGGGGGCCAAAGGGCCTATTTCTGTGCTGTATAACTTTATAACGGTATGCTCTACTACTCAACTACTTATTGTGGCAGCATGTTCCAGAAAATATTTAATTAATATTTAAATTCAACGGTGTTGTCAGAGGGCTGCCTCAAAAACTGGGAGTGCTTGAGCAGCACTGTGATCAATCAGAACTCTTTTTCCTGGGTGAATAAAGATTGGCTTATGCGTACAGATATGTTTCCAGCGGACCTTGGGTTGGGACATTTCTGTGTGCCATCACTTAACTGTGAATATTTAAGTGTTGGGAATTCAAGCAATGTGCACCTCACTGCAGGGTATATACCCTGCCACTTGCTCTTGTGATTTGATGTCTATTCTGGTCAGTGTTGCCCCTCAAGCTTTAGGAGGTGGGTTACAGAACAATACCGTCTGACAGAAAGGCACAGCTGACATTCCCTGTCGGCTATGGACTGAGATCTGTTTGAGAACTCCAGTGATTGGCTTCAAGATATTCCAGTAATAGTTTAGTTTAGCTTATCACATGAATTTATCAATTTATGAGCAAACATTCCCAGTGAAAGGCAAACCAAAGATTCTCCATTCTATCAGAAATTTTGATTTCAGCCAGTTTGGTAAAGGGATTATGTAAATCTAACATCTAGAGCATATGGGAACCAAGGTTATAGCTAAAACTAGAAAAAAAGATTCTACACAAAGACTTTGCAAAGTTAGGGAGTGGCAGCAGTCCAATAATAAAGGATGATATTAGAATAATCCCAAGGAATGACCCTGGAATGAAGGTTACAAGATGTCATCGGGAACATGACAACTCTTTATATACAACCTCAGTGTAATCTAATATTCTTATACTACAATCCTTGTATTCTTGTACTTGGGTATTATTGTATGTATGATTTTACTGAATGGTTTACAAACAAATAATTTGACTGCACTTGGGTGCAGATGACCACAAAGTACCATTGACCCATTGGTGCAGGGGAGCAAGAGGTAGAATAAGTCTGAGTTGACTTGAAAGGAACCAATCATGTTTGATGCTGTCAAAACACTGAGCATCAGCTTTGCCTCTTGCAATCAGTGATCTGACAAAGTGGTGGCCACTGCTGAAAAATATCAATGTGGAGCAGGGCTTCTGATCCTTACAATACTTAGTGTCTAATTTAAGGAAACCTTGCCATTGTACACTGTAGACACAAGGAACTGCAGATGATAGTTTACAAAACTAGACACATGGTACTGGAGTAACTCAGCAAGACATGCAACATCTCTGGAGAACATGGATAGGTGACATGCATAGGCAACCTGAAACATCACCTGTCCATGTTCTCCACAGATGCTGCCTGACCCACTGAGTTACTCCAGCACTGTGTGAAATGTCACCTATCCATGTTCTCCAGAGATGATGCCTGACCCGCTGAGTTACTCCAGCACTTTGTGCATTGTTTACTGTAGATGGAAATTGTTATTTACCAGTCCACATTATGCAATGGCTTTAATCCTATAAATTAACCGCAGTGGTTGTGTGGGGTATAAACAAATGATCATGGCGAGTCTAATGTTCAGTAATTCCTCCCTGAATCCAACCTATATCAAATTGATAACCTTGTATTTCAGCAGACTGCTGGTGGCTGTTGTAAAGAACTCTCTTTGAAATTAAGGTACGATATCTAAGCAGCTACTGGTCTCGAGGTCCTGGTGTACACATCCTCTCTAAACTGTTGATATGTCAGACGCGATAACAAGTGGGACTTGGTTTGGATCATCTGCAGAATGAGGATAGTTTCGGTATCTTTCTCCTCTGTGCTTTTCCAAGTACGGACCCCAATCAGGAGCTGATCTGCAGGCAGCAGAAAGTTTCTGTGAAAATAATTTTGTTCTATTATAATCCCAGCATTATACCGGCATTGAAGAGACTTTTGCAGAGCAGGGAATCGAGGGATATGGATTATGTGCAGGCATAGAAGAGTTGGTCTTTGTATCATGTTCCGTACAGACATTATGGGCCGAAGGGCCTGTTGCTGTGCTTATTTTTTCAAAGTTTCATTAAAGCTGTAAAGCCACAGCAAGTGAGAATTTAATTGTTCAGTTCCTGGAGCACATGAACAATTAAATATTCTTGACTCTTGAATCCTTCTGATGTAGTTTTAGTTTAGTTTATTATTGTCACATGTACCGAGGTACATTGGAAGTTTTTTGTTTGCATGCTATCCAGTCAAAGCAAAGACTATACATGAATATATTCATTATTTCTCGTGACATGAAGGCCACCAGGCCCGCAGTGTAGCTCCATAGCTTCTGTCTTTATTTTAGATTTCCAATATTTTTGTTTTTTTTGACGTATCCATGTTCTCCAGAGATGCTGCCTGACCCACTGAGTTACTCCAGCACTTTATGTCTTTTTGTTAAACTAACATCTGCAGTTCCTTGTTTCTACTAGTTTTTATTAAATGTTTATTGCAAAATACTCGTCAATAGCTACAACACCAAATTGCCAATAATAAGCCAGAACAAGTAAATCGCAAACATTTTACAAAGGTCATTTTATTAACCAATGATAAGCTTTTAATGGTGTTCCCACCCATAGTTTTGTTATAAAAAAGCACAGATTGCTTTAGTAAGTCAGTGAGTCAGGCAGCATCTATGGGAGACATGGATAGGTTATGTTTCGAGCTGGGACCCTTCTTCAGACCAGTTATTGTTGTCGGAGCAGTGGGGGAGAAAGCTCAGAGGTGGGGGTGGGACGCGGTCTGGAAGTGATAGGTAGATACAGGTGCCAATGTAACCTTTCTACCTTGTGATACAATGCATTTTTAGTCAGCCATCCTCATTCTACTCTCTGTAACAAGGCTCATTCATTTTGGAAAGGGAGGGTTCTCTATTTGCCTGAAATCGTTACCTCTTGACAGCAATGAGAGCATTGTGTAACCTTACAACAGAATTTTACAGCACAGGACAGGTTATGTAGCCCACAATGTCTGTGCTAAACATGATGCCACGACCAACTCCTATCCACCTGCATGTAAACCATATCCCTCCATGTCCCCTGCATATCCATGTGCCCATAAAAACCTTGGTCTCCAACAGATATTCTGAATGGCTCTCTTGATACCTCACTCTCTGTGTATCTTAGACCAGAATTGTGTTCTCACGTTTCTAATTGTCATGAAGGATCATTAACTTTAAATATATCTCCATTTTCCTCTACAAATGCTCCCAACCTGCTGAGCGTTTTCTATTTCTTAATTTCAGATTTTCAGCATCTGCTGATCTTTTGTTTTTGAACTCCTAACACGTGTTACTTAACACATTCACTTTTCTAGTTTGTTAATGAAGCTTGAAAGTGTCACCACCAGACCCAGGAAGAGCCCCTGTTATTGGGCTTCTGAGCCATCATTCCATAAGCTAGGGTACTATCCAATAAGCCTCTGCCTCATTGGGGACATTGGACTTTGTCTATGGAACTGGTGCACTACAATGCTGAGAACTGTATATTCTGCACTATATCATCTAACTGCACAGCATGCAACTGTACCTCAGTACACAGAGGAATAATAGTGTCATAGTCACACAACATGGAAACAAGTCCTTTGGCCTAACTCGTCATGCTGACCAAGATGCCCCATCTAAGCTAGTCCCATTTGCCGGCATCTAGCCATGTCTAAACCTTTCCTATCCATGTACCTGTCCAAGTGTCTTTTAAAAGTATCTTCCTCGACTACCTCCTCTGGCAGCTCGGTCCATATACCCACCACTCCCTGTGAAAAAGTTGCCCCTTAAATTTGTGTTAAATCTTGGCCCTCTCACCTTAAACCTATGTACTCTGGTTCTTGATTGTCTTACCCTGGTAAAAGACTGTGCAATAACCCATATCTATTCCCATCATGATTTTATACAATTCCCTGATTACCACACAGCCTCCTGCACTCCACAAATAAAGTCCCAGCCTGGCCAAATCTTTCCCTATAGCTCAGCCCCTCGAATCCTGACAACGCCCTCATAAACCTTCTCTGCACTCGAAACCTTAACCTACCGACAATTGTACAGCAAGTGATTGGGGTAAACTCATTAAAATTCCTTTCCTTAGTGATTATGGGATAAAACAGTGCTTCCTTACCTGGCACAGGTTGGTGCCCTTAGCTTGGGCAACTCTCACGATGGCAACAATGGGAATCCACATGATGCAGAAGATTGATATAAACCAGCCAAGAGCTGTTGCCCACTCTGGGTACTCTACAGGTCCATATGTAGGCATGGAAAATGTCGCCAAGGACCAGAATAATATTACCTGTGCCAAATGATTGGACATAACAAGAAATAATTTAATGAGACTCGGTCTGTAGTGGGATTGTTTTCAGTTTACATGTCTTACAAACTTGATTGAGGTTTTTGATGAGATGACAAAGGTAATCGGGGCCAAGTTGGGCAGTAAATGAGGAGAGGGCAGTAAAAGATGGCCACATGGATTTTAGTAAGATGTTTTATCCTTCATTGCTGGCTGATCCAGAAGTTTAAGATGCATGGGATCCACCAAAGATGCAATGATTTGGTCATTTAGATTCAGAACTGGTTTACCAATAGAAGTCAGAGGGTATTGGTGGAAGAGTGTTATTCTGGTTGGACGTCTGTGATCAGCGGTGATCCGCAAAGGTATGTAAATATAAGTAGTAAATGACTTGGACAAAAATGTAGACAAGTTAGTGAGCAAGTTTGTAAATTACACAAAATTGATTAGACAGTGAAAATGGTTGTCAATGGATCGAGTGGGATATTGATCAGTTATACATTCGGGTGGGTAAACAGTAAATGGAGGTTCATCCATGCAAGTGTGAGATGTTGCACTTTGGGAAGGGAAAGTACACAGTTAATAGCAAGACACTTAACAGAACTGATATACAGAGGTATCTTGTGGACCAAGTCCATAGCTCCCCGAATGTGGCAATGCAACTTGATAGAATGTTAAAACAGGATATGGTTTCTTGCATTCACCAGTCGGGGCATCGAGTGC
Source organism: Leucoraja erinaceus (assembly GCF_028641065.1). NCBI lineage: Eukaryota > Metazoa > Chordata > Chondrichthyes > Rajiformes > Rajidae > Leucoraja > Leucoraja erinaceus. Next base: position 2,099,914 of record NC_073388.1, on the reverse strand, counting down.
AAGAGTCAGGAAGTTATGTTTTAGCTTCATAAAACTTTGTTTAGGTCACATTTGGGGGTACTGTGTGCTGTTCTAGTCGACCATTATAGGAAGGGTGTTGGGGATTTGGATTAGGTGCAGAAGAGGTTTAATAGAACACTGCCTGGATTAGAGGGCATTAGCTATAAGGAAAGATTGGACAAACTTGGATTGTTCACTCTGGAACATTAGAGGCACAGGGGCAATTTGATATAAATTGAAAGGCGTAGATAGAGCAGACATTTTCCCCAGATGGAAATGGCAAAGACTGGAGGACAGAGCTTTCTGGTCAGAGGGTGAACATTTGAAAGGAGATATGGTGAGTATGTTTTATTTTTACACAGGAAGTGGTGTGTGCATGGAACACCATGGTTGAGGAGGCAGATATGATAGTGGCATTTGAGAGGCATTTGGATAAGCACATGAATATACAAGTAATGGAATGATATGGATCATGTGCAGGAAGAGATTAGTTTAATGATATTATGGCAGCCATTATGGGCCAGACCTGTTTCTGTGCTCTAAACCTCTATGTTCTAAACCAATAAATATTGCAAAGTTTCCTTACTGCCAGCAAGCTTGGGGAGATGAAAAGCCAACACATTCTCCACCACAGCCAGAAGAACCAAATCTTGCTCCCAATCATCATCTCAATGTCCTTGATGAACCTGTTTATTCCTGTGAACAACAAGAAACTATGGATTAGCATTCCGCTCCTCATCAGAACTGCCCCCACCATCGACTCCTTTAAGTCACGACTCAAAACCTATTTCTACTCCCAAGCGTTTTTGAGCCCCTCTGATGGGGCGCTGTAAACAGTTTATGTATGTATTGTTGTGTCTACCGTTGTATGTATCAAATTAGTATCTGCAGTGATGTGAAGCACTTTGGTCAACGTGAGTTGTTTTTAAACGTGCTATACAAATACATATTATGATTATTATTATTATTAAGAAAGCACGGACAGGCAATGAAGTGTCTTCTCTGGTCTTTAGTACAGCACTTTTATGCACACATCTTGCATTAGGAACAGATTAAATTGTAAAATGGATGCAATGTTAATTTCAAACATGGTAAGAGTCTTATTTCTTTCAATATTTCATTCTCTTGCAAAGAAATAATCTTTAATTCTCAATGTATCTGCCTTTGGCAAGAATGCCATCCCTTCCTTCCAATATCCTTGTCAGCTTGACTGGAACTCCTCCCACCCTGACTCGCGCAAGGATACCATTCATTACTTTCAATTCCTCTGCATCCTTGGAAGATGAGGCTTTCCAATCTTTCTAATGTTCTCTGTCTTCATTAAACCTGTCTTCTCACCTGCTCGTGGATGAAGCCCTCATCTGTGTCCCACCATTCTGCTCTCACTTCCCTTCACCCCACACAGAACCTCCTGTGATTCACTTGTCATCATAATTGGGGGATATTACGAAATGACTTCCATAATAACATGGGCTTCATTGAGCCTGCACTACCATTTGTATGCATCATGAACTTAAGTCACTTTACATAAAGCACAGAACAGTACAGCACAGGAACAGGCCCTTCAGCCCACAATGTCTGTGATGAACATGATGCCAAGACCATCTCTTTTTATAGATCTGCAATTACTAGACAATAGGTGCAGGAGTAGGCCATTCGGCCCTTAGAGCCAGCACTGCCATTCACAGTGGTTGATTCTGGCTGTTGTGGCTGATCATCCACAATCAGTGCCCCGTTCCTGCCTACTCCCCATATCCCTTGACTCAACTATCTTTAAGAGCTCTATCTAACTCTCTCTTGAAAGCATTCAGAGAATTGGCCTCCACTGCCTTCTGAGGCAGAGAATTCCACAGATTCACAACCCTCTGGGTGAAAAGGTTTTTCCTCATCTCAGTTCTAAATGGTCTACACTTCATTCTTAAACTGTGGCCCCTGGTTCTGGACTCCCCCAACATCAAGAACATGTTTCCTGCCTCTGCCGTGTTCAATCCCTTAATAATCTTATATGTTCCAATAAGATCCCCTCTCACCCTTCTAAACTCCAGTGTATACAAGCCCAGTCGCTCCATTCTTTCAACATATGACAGTCCCGCTATCCCGTGAATTAACCTTGTGAACCTACGCTGCACTCCCTCAATAGCAAGAATGTCCTTCATCAAATTTGGAGACCAAAACTGCACACAATACTCCAGGTGTGATCTCACCAAGGCTCTGTACAACTGCAGAAGGACCTTTTGGTTCCTATACTCAACTCCACTTGTTATGAAGGCCAACATGCCATTAGCTTTCTTCACTGCCTGCTGTATCTGCATGCTTACTTCCAGTGACTGATGAACAAGGACCGTCTGATCTCGTTGTACTTCCCCTTTTTCCAACGACGCCATTCAGATAATAATCTGCCTTCCTGTTCTTTCCACCAAAGTGGATAACCTCGTATTTATCCTCATTAAACTGCATCTGCCATGCATCTCCCCACTCACCCAACCTGCCCAAGTTACCCTGCATCCTCATAGCGTCCTCCTCACAGTTCGCAATGCCACCCAGGTTTGTGTCACCCAAATTTGCTCATGTTACTCTTAATCCGTTAATCTAAACCATTAACTTATCCAGTTCCCTCCATTCCCTGCATATCCATGTGCCTATCCAAAAGTTTCCTAAATATTAGTCATATCTGCCTCCACGGTCACCCCCTGCAGCACGTTCCAGGCATCCACCAAACTCTGCGTAAAAACTTGCCCCACACATCTTCTTTAAACTGTGCTCCTCTCATCTTAAAGCTATGCCCTCCAGTCAAACTGTGCAACTCCCCACCCTTCTGTCGTGGGGTAAACTGATCCCTCCCCAACCCCCCTCCCCTCCCCTATCTTTACACATCCCCAATCCTTTCCATTCGTCACTTTTATTTCATGTTTCATGTATCTTGTGTTATTATGACTGTTGGCAGATCAATTTCTCTCCTGGAATAAATAAAGTTCTATTGTATTTGATATCTCCATTCTTTCATTCAAGAGTGAAGTCCTTCAGACAACGTTTCTATCAGCAATTAACAAAAGCTGTAGCAGTGCATATCCAGCCATCAACAGCTACAGCCCAGGAAGTTAAGGGTGAAGGATGTAGAAACCACTGCCTGGATCAGGGTGAGTTTTGGGCAACAAGTGGAAAGGATTTTGACAGTTCAGGCAAAACCTTTTCTTTACTGGCCACATTTGATTAAGAAGGACTTACTATATTACATCATCCGATTAACTTGTTCATTTGTTCCAATCCTCAAGAACAAAAGTGAGTACAAAAAGTAGTGAACACTACGCAGTCCATCATAGATACTGACCTCCCCACCATAGAAGGGATTGATAGGAGGCACTACCTGAAAAGGGCAGCCAGCATCGTCAATAACCAACACCACCCTGGCCGTGCTCTCATTTCACTGCTACAACTAGGCAGATGATACAGGAGCCCGAACACCAAGACCACCAAGAAGTTCAAAAACAGTTTCTTCCCCATAATGATTCACATTCCTCCATTCACTGTGCATCAATGTGCCTATCCAAAAGTCTCTTAGGCACCACTATTGTATCTGCCTCCACCACCATCACCACCAGGCCCCTACCACCCTCGGCATCAAAAAACCTGCCTACACTCCCATTCCTATTTTTCTGTTTATTAAGCTATCTATGATTATTGTGTTTATAGGACTGTTAGTGTCGCAGCAAGTAAGAATTCCATTGTTGCGTTTATGGTACATATGACAATTAAACACTCTTAACTTGATCGTCATGCATTTAATATTTTAACAATCTAATTTAGAGTCAGCACTTTCCCTGTTGTGTTTACCATAAATCCAGCTCAGACCGGTCACTTCCAACAGGGCCACAATCAAGAGAATCCACCCGGTGCAGAAATAATCAATTAAATTCAACCAGTAAATTCCAGCCTAAAATTAAAGTCAGAGTTAGAAAATGTTGCATCACAAAATCACAGCATCAACATTAAAATTAGACTTTCAACGAGATTGGAAACTTCCAAAATGTATCCTGCCTTTGCGCACCTTACAAGGTTTATACAACAGCTCTTGCTGGCTCTCTAACTCAGCAATGCATTTAATGCTAATGTCCACATGGTTTTACAGCTAAATTTGAGCAAAAGCGCCCAGATAATGTTTGAAACCACATGACGATCAAAATACGAGGGTACAGTTTTCAGGTAGATAGACACAAGATGCTGGAGTAACTCATCCCTGGGTAGAAGGAATGGGTGACGCTTTGGGTCGAGACCCTTCTTCAGACTGAGATTTCAGGTGGCAGGAGATTTAAAATGAACCTCGGGTTAAATTGACACAGAATGGTTGATATATGGAATGCACTACCAGAGGATGAGGTGGAATCATAGAAACGTAGAAAATAGTTGCAGGAGTAGGCCATTCACCCCTTTAAACCAGCACCGTCATTCAATATGTTCATGGCTGATCATCCAAAATCAATAACCCGTTCTGGCCTTTTGCCCATACCCCTTGATTCCCTTAACCCTAACTCTCTCTAGAAAACATCCAGCGAATTGGCCTCCACTGTCTTTTGTGGCAGGGAATTCCACAGATTCACAACTCTCTGGGTGAAGAAGTTTTTCCTCTTCTCAGTCCTAAATGGCCTACCCCTTATTCTTAAATTGTGACCTCTGGTTCTGGCCTCCCCCAACATTGGGAACTAACCTGGTGAACCTACTGCACTTCCTCAACAGCAATAATGTAATTCATCAAAATAAGGGTCCAAAATTGCACACAATGCTCCAGGTGCCATTTCACCAGGGCCCTGTACAATTGCAGTAGGACCTCCTTGCTCCTAAACTCAAATTCTTTGGCGATTAAGGCAAACATGCCATTAGCTTTCTTCACTGCCTGCTGTACTTGCATGCTTACTTTCAGTGACTGAGGTACAAGCACACCCAGGTCTCGTTGTACCTCGCCTTCTCCTAATCTGGCACCATTCAGATAATAATCTGCCTTCCTGTTCTTGCCACCAAAGTGGATAACCTCACATTTACCTACATTATACTGCATCTGCCATGCATCTGCCCACTCACCAACCTATCCAGTCACTCTGCAGCCTCATAGCATCCTCTTTGCAGTTCAGACTGCCACCCAGCTTTGTGTCATCCGCAAATTTAGAGATGCTACATTTAATTCCCTCATCTAAATTGTTAATATACATTGTAAACAACTGGGGTCCCAGCACCGAGCCTTGCGGCACCCCACTAGTCACTGCCTACCATTTTGAAAAGGACCCGTTAAATTGGATATAATTATTATATTTATGAATCATTTAAACAGACACTTCAATAAGCAAGACCTACAATGATATGGTCCTAATGCGGGCAAATGAGATCAATGTAAATGCGCAAAAAGTCCAGCGTTGATGCGCTGGCTAAGGGCAGCACTTGTGTGCAGTATAATTCCAAGTTGCCATTTTCTGTATTACGGGGATCAGGAATTTTTCTTTTCTTATTGTGCTCAAAAGTGATAGGCGCAGAATTAGGCCATTCAGCCCATCAAGTTTACAATTGAATCATGGCTGATCCAGCTTTCCCTCTCAACCCATTCTCCTGCCTTCTCCCCATAAGCCCTGACACCCCAACTAATCAAGAATCTGTCAATCTCCACCTTAAAAATATCAATTGATGTCTTCCCCAGCCGTCTATGGCAATGGATCCACCGATTTACCACCATCTGTCTGAAGAAATTCCACCTCATCTCCTTTCTAGAGGTGCATTATTTTATTCTGAGGCTGGGCTGAGGGTTCTTGTTGTACAGGGACAAGAAGCTTTTATACATTCCATCAATCAACAGAAGGATCAAACCAGTCTACTGAGCTAAACTCAGGCTAAGGAAATGTTCTCTTTCAATTAACTTTGCTATTTTCATTTTCCTTTCTCTCCATAGAGCTAATTGTCCTCATCACACTTGACCCCGCAATGTCCACATAAACTGTTTAAAGTCTCATCAGTTTCATTTATTTTGTAATATTCTATCTTTACCTAATTAGCTTATTTTACCTGCCAGATGTTCCTGGCATTTGGAACACATCTGTTTCTTCCATTGTTCACTCAGTGCTTACCCTGTTGTTTCTACACATTGTCAATGCCCTTATGTTGTTTCTATTTCCATGTAAAGTGTTAGCCCATAGTTCTGTTCTTTCAATCGCATTGTAGAGATTACAATCTAGTCCCTGAAAGTGGCAATACAAGTGGCAATGTAATCAATTGTGGATGCAGCACAGACCATCACACAAGCCAACCTCCCTTCCATTGACTCTATTGATCCCTCACGCTGCCTCAGCAAGGCAAGCAGCATAATCTTCTTCACCCTCCCATCAGGCAAAACATATACAAGTCTGAAAACATGCACTTCCAGATTCAGGGACAGTTTCTTCCCAGCTGTTATCAGGCAACTCAACCATCCTACTGCAACCATAGAGCAGTCTTGAACTACTATCTACATCACTGGTGACCCCCGAACTATCTGTGATTGGACTAAATGTTATCCCCTTATCATGTACCTGTACACTGTGACTGGCTCGATTGTAATCTTGTATTGCCATTCTGCTGACTGGTTCGCACGCAACAAAAGCTTTTCACTGTGGATGTGAATTATGTGCAATCCAATAAGGATTGGTCTTAATGACATGTTTAACAGAGACATTGTGGGCCGAAGGACCTGTTCCTGTGCTATTCTATGTTCTCCACAAAATCCTTTAGCTGGAGCAACAGAGTCAGGATGATGGGTAGAACAAAGATGATGTGAGGAAAGGAATGGTCGGTGTTTCTGGTCAAATCCCAGCATTAGGACAGTGAAATTCTTCCTTAAATCCTGCTCCTATCAAGTTTTTAATCAGCTATGACAGCACTAAACATAAAAAAACTATTAAAGAACATCATACCTCTGTAACAAACACAAGGCCGAGGAAATAAAACAACAAGCAAATTCCACTTGTCATATAAATACGTTTCAATTTCAACATCTTAGGAAACTGGTCCCGCAGACTTGTTAGAACTGTTTCTGGGGAAATAAATGTTCAAATCGATGATAATCAGTGTTCCACAGTATTCCCACATTAGTTCAGAAGGAATAGGAGTAGATTTAGGCCATTCGGCCCATCAAATCTACTCTGCCATTCAATCATAACGGATCTGTCTCTCCCCCCCTAACCCCATTCTCTTGCCCTCTCCCCATAACCTCTGACACCCATACTAATCAAGAATCTATTTATCTCTGCCTTAGAAATATCCACTGACTTGCCCTACACAGCCTTCTGTGGCAAAGAATTCCACAGATTCACCACCCTCTTATTCACCACCCTCTGACTAACGAAATTTCTCCTTATCTCAATAGACAATATGTGCAGGAGGAGGCCATTCAGCCCTTTGAGCTAGCACCGCTATTCACTGTGATCATGGCTGATCATCCACAATCAGTACCCCGCTCTTGCCTTCTCACCATATCCCTCGTCTCCGCTATCTTTAAGAGCTCTATCTAACCCTCTCTTGAAAGCATCCAGAGAATTGGCCTCCACTGCCTTCTGAGGCAGAGAATTCCACAGATTCACAACTTTCTGGGTAAAACAGTTTTTCCTCATCTCCGTTCTAAATGGCCTACCCCTTGTTCTTTAACTGTGGCCCTGGTTCTGGACTCCCCAACAGCGGGAACATGTTTCCTGCCTGTATCGTGTTCAATCCCTTAATAATCTTATATGTTTCAATAAGATTTCCTCTCATCCTTCTAAACTCCAGAGTATACAAGCCCAGCCCCTCCATTCTATCAACATATGACAGTCCCGTCATCCCGGGAATTAACCCTGTAAATCTACGCTGCAGTCCCTCAATAGCAAGAATGTCTTTCATCAAATTAGAGGACCAAAACTGCACACAATACTCCAGGTGTGGTCTCACTAGCCTTGTACAACTGCAGAAGGACCTCTTTGCTCCTATACTCAACTCCTCTTGTTATGAAGGCCAACATGCCATTTTACTTTGGAATCACGTGAGTGATTACGTGAAGACCCCGCCAGCACGCATGCGCGACTTAGCGTCTCACACAGTACAACAGCGACGAACGGGAGTACGAGCTCTCCCGCAACAAGTTTTTAAAACGGGACCAGGTAAGTAAACTTACTCTGAGGTCGTATTTTTGGAACCCTTGTTCTGCTTTACTTCACAGGAACATGAACAAGGGAAAACAACCAAAGAAGGTCGTATCCCGTCCGACTGCAATGGACCAGGAGGGTCCCATCAGTGGGGGGCGACCGGCGGCACCTGGACCGCACACTCTGCGGTCCTCAGTCATCTACAACATTTCCGAGCCAAGCCCAGCGCCGCTAGCAAAGCTCGAACAACTGCAGCGGGCTGGAGGCAAGGCTAAACGGAAGTTGGACCGGCCGGTTTACTCGGATGAGTCCAGTGGGGAAGACTCACTGCCCGAGAGCGGCAAAGGTGGCAGTTTGAGCCGTATGGAAAGGCTCATGGAACAAATGCTCCAGCGAGACTTCCTCCGGGAGATGGGGCAAGCTCGCCAAGGGAGCACAAGCACTCCCGCTCCAGTGCACTATCAAGCACTGGCCATCGCATCACCCTCAGCAGAGGGGAGCGTTGGTGACCAGGACTGGGCTGGTCAAGAACAGGGGTCACTGGCTGAAGAGCATGGGAGTATGCTGGGGGTACAGGATCAGGAAGAGCTGCTGGGAGTGGTGAACCGTTACGCGGCAACACCACGAGCGGGACGGCCGTTACAGCCTAAACTGGCGGCCAGCATTGACTACCTGTCCTTTAAACCACTCCAAGAACAGGTCGATTGAGCAACTGTCCATATGGTGCCAGCGCAATAACCTGGCCCTCAACACCAGAAAAACCAAGGAACTGATTGTGGACTTTGGAAGGAGTAGGAGGGGGACCCACAGCCCCATTTATATCAACGGGTCGATGGTTGAAAGGGTCAAGAACTTCAAATTCCAGGGCGTGCACATCTCTGAAGATCTTTCCTGGTCCGAGAACACTAACGCAATTATCAATAAAACTCATCAGCGCCTCTACTTCCTGAGAAGATTACGGAGAGTCGGTTTGTCAAGGAAGACTCTCTCTAACTTCTACAGGTGCACAGTGGAGAGCATTCTGACCGGTTGCATCGTGGCTTGGTTCGGCAATTTGAGCACCCTGGAGAGGGAAAGACTACAAAAAATAGTAAACACTGCCCAGTCCATCATCGGCTCTGACCCTCCTTCCATCAAGGGGATTTATCGCAGTCGCTGCCTCAAAAAGGCTGGCAGTATCATCAAAGACCCACACCATCCTGGCCACACAGTCATCTCCCTGCTACCTTCAGGTAGAAGGTACAGGAGCCTGAAGACTGCAACAACCAGGTTCAGGAATAGCTACTTCCCCACAGCCATCAGGCTATTAAACCTGGCTCGGACAAAACTCTGATTTATTAATAACCCATTATGTGTTATTTGCACTTTACCAGTTTATTTATTCATGTGTGTATATATTTATATCATGGTATATGGATACATTTATCTGTTTTGTAGTAAATGCCTACTATTTTCTGTGTGCTTAAGCAAAGCAAGAATTTCATTGTCCTATACAGGGACACATGACAATAAACTCACTTGAACTTGAACTAGTCAATGAGGCGTCGGATATTTACACGCCTTCCGAAAATTGCATTTCGCTCAATGTGCCTGCCGTTAACAGTCAAATCTGGGGCAACATTGGGCAGGGTATCAGAACCCAAGAACTTAAATTGCAAAAAATACTGAAGCTCCTAACGTCGGCCATCACTTCATAAGCTCGGTCCGTGGACGGGGTTGACATGATAACAAACCAATAAGACACCCTGGCGCTACTGCGCAACACACAGTATGAGATCAACAACCTCCGGAAGGAGGCCATAAGACCTGCCCTCAACCCAAAATTTGCAGGCCTGTGTAGAACGCCGACCTCAGAACCACAGATCCTGCTATTTGGCAAAGACTTACCAAAGCAAATCAAAGATCTGGATGAAGAATCCAAGGCATTTGGTCTCATGAGGGCAGGCCCCGGAACAAGTAAAACCACACAGGTCCGCACATCATCCCCGGAAGTCTTTTTTAGGACAGGGCCCAGAGCGGGCCCCATGGAAAATGCGCCACCCCCCCCACAGCACCACCCCGACAGACAAGGAACCAGAAGCCCAAGGTGTGAACACTCTACCAATAACAATGGAGGTAGATGGGTCTGGTTCCTACCAGTACATAAAAGGTGGGGGGGATTGTGCTAACAGAGGGGCGACTACACCTGTTTTTGGAAGCATGGAGGACTATCACACTTGATAATTATATACTATATGTTCAAGGATATAAAATTGAATTTATTCAAGAAAATATGCCACCAGTTTAGCATGCACCCCAAAGGGGATTTACCCTCTCACTAAAAGAAAAACGTGAGGGACAAGCAGAACTGGTGGGGTTACATACAAAGGGAATCATAGAGAAATCTAAACATGAACCTTTGGAAGTAGTATCAAATATATTTACTAAAACCAAAAAAGATGGTGGATGTCGCATCATCATTGACTTAACCACATTGAATACTTTTGTTAAGTATTTCCACTTTAAAATGGAAACATTTGTGACTGCCAAACAATTGATTTCCAAAGGATACTTTATGGCAAGCATCGACTTAAAAGATGCATACTATTCAGTATCCATTCATAAGGATCATCGTAGATATCTAAAGTTTAACTGGATGGGGCAACAATGGCAGTACAAATCGTTGCCTAATGGCCTAACATCAGCCCCAAGACTGTTTACCAAGATATTAAAACCAGCCCTGGCAATATTAAGAAAACAAAAACATATTGTCATGGCATATCTTGATGATATTTTGATAATAGGCAAAACCATGGAATTAGCTAATTCAGCAGTATTAGCTACTAAACATTTGTTTGAAACCTTGGGGTTTGTCATACATCCAGATAAATCTAAGTTGACGCCATCCACAACTATGGACCATCTGGAATTCACAATTAACTCAGTCCACATGTCTGTAACGTTGCCAAAAGAAAAATCAGCAGAATTGGCACAAGCCTGTAACAAATTAATGGCTAACAATCAACCAACCATTCGACAAGTGGCAAGAGTAATTGGAAATTAGTAGCAGCCTTTCCGGCTACCCAGTTTGGACCTTTGCATTATCAAAACTTACAAAGGGCAAAGGTGCAAGCGTTAAAACAACATGCAGGTCACTTTGTCCGAACCATGAAATTACCTAACGAAGCAATATCAGAGTTACAATGGTGGAAAGAGAACATTTGGCATAGTTCCAGTCCCATCATTATCAATAACCAAACATTAACAATACAAACAGGTGCCAGTGCTCAAGGCTGGGGAGCAACTAATACCATATCCAGTACAAGTGGTAGATGGACTAATCTAGAATCATCACTACTACAGACACTGGGTATAAACTATTTGGAAATGTTGGGTGCGTTCTATGGATTGAAAGCATATTGTTCAAATATGCACCATTTGCATGTCCGTTTGCAGATTGACAATACCACAGTGGTGGCCTATATTAACCATATGGGCGGGATAAAATCGATATCATGTGATAATTTGGTCAACACAATCTGGCAATGGTGTGTCGACAAACATATTTGGCTATCAGCAACTTATCTACATGGTAAGCTGAATACAGTGGCAGACACCAGGTCACGCAAATTCAATGATAACACCGAATGGATGCTAAACCCCAAAGCGTTTGCTGAAATTACAAAGTAATATGGAACACCAGATATCGATCTCTTTGCATCCCGACTGAATCACCAGGTACCAATGTATGTCGCTTGGGAACCAGACCCTGAGGCAGCGGCGATGGATGCATTCTCGCTGAACTGGGGGAACTATTTTTTTCTATGCTTTTCTTCCCTTCTGCCTCATCAGTCGGGTACTACGCAAAATACAGATGGACTCTACTTCAGGCATTTTGGTAGTTCCCGACTGGCCTACACAGCCATGGTTCCCAGTGGTCCTTGACAGGGTCATTGAACCACCCATGACCATTCCCAGCGGACCAGATCTACTGATCCACCCGGTCTCAGGCAAAAGTCACCCATGCCATGACAGAATAAACCTGTTGGGTTGCAGATTCTAAAAAGACATTTACTGGACCCGATGACAGCATCTCACCGACTTTCCACCAAGAAACAATATCTCTCCAGTATCAGAAAATGGGAAACGTACTGCTGAAAAACAGGGACAACATACAGATCAACTACCATAACAAATGCACTGGAGTTCCTGGCCAGCCTTCACCACGATGAAGGTCTGAGCTATAGCACTATCAATTATGCTAGGAGTGCTCCGTCAGCCTATCTGAGGCAGGTACCAGGACAACAGGCCATAGGGTCTCACCCGCTGGTGGCCAAATTAATGAGAGCTGGCCACCAGCCAGATCCCTCACTCTGGAACAGTTAACCCTGAAAACGGCTATGCAGATGGCGTTAGTCTCAGCACAAATGGTCCAGTCCCTTTACCTACTCAGACTGGACAATATGGTCATAACATCAGTTCAAATACCATTCACCATTCAGGAGCTGGTAAAACAGAGTAGACCAGGAACTTCAGGACTCATTATGGAATTCCGGGCGTACCCACCTGACCCCCGTTTATGTGTCATGACACACCTACTACTATATATCAACACAACCAAAGATACCCGAGGGAGAGAAAAGGCACTATGGGTCAGCCACAAAAAGCCACATGGTCGGGTGTCGAGCCAGCTCTGGGGGAGGTGGGACCAGTACAAACAGGACGGTCTGCACCTGGGCTGGAATGGAACCAATGTCCTTGGGGGAGTGTTTGCTAGTGCTGTCGGGGAGGATTTAAACTAATGTGGCAGGGGGATGGGTACAAGAGCAGAGGGGCAGGGGGTGTAAAATGAAGGTAGAAGCAATAGGTAGCAAGGTGAAAAGTAAAAGTGGCAGGCAGCCAAAACCAGGGCAAAAATCAAAAAGGGCCACTTTTCAACATAATTGTATAAGGGGTAAGAGCGTTGTAAAAACAAGCCTGAAGGCTTTGTGTCTCAATGCAAGGAGTATTCGTAATAAGGTGGATGAGTTGAACGTGCAGATAGCCATTAATGATTATGATATAGTTGGGATCACGGAGACATGGCTCCAGGGTGACCAAGGCTGGGAGCTGAACATCCAGGGATATTCAATATTCAGGAGGGATAGAGAGAAAGGAAAAGGAGGTGGGGTAGTGTTGCTGGTTAGTGGGGTAGTGTTGCTGATTAACGCAATGGAAAGGAAGGACATTAGTTTGGAGGATGTGGAATCGGTATGGGTAGAGCTGCGAAACAATAAGGGGCAGAAAACGCTGGTGGGTGTTGTGTACAGGCCACCTAACAGTAGTAGTGAAGTTGGAGATGGTATCAAACAGGAAATTAGAAATGCTTGTGACAAAGGCAAAGCAGTTATAATGGGTGACTTCAATCTACATATAGATTGGGTGAATCAAATTGGCAGGGGTGCTGAGGAAGAGGATTTCTTGGAATGTATGCGGGATAGTTATCTAAATCAACATGTAGAGGAACCAACGAGAGAGCTGGCTATTTTAGACTGGGTATTGAGTAATGAGGAAGGGTTAGTTAGTAGTCTTGTTGTGCGTGGCCCCTTGGGCAAGAGTGACCATAATATGGTTGAGTTCTTCATTAGGATGGAGAGTGACATTGTTAATTCAGAAACAATGGTTTTGAACTTAAAGAAAGTTAACTTTGAGGGTATGAGACGTGAATTGGCCAAGATTGACTGGCAATTAATTCTAAAAGGGTTGACGGTGGATATGCAATGGAAGGCATTTAAAGACTGCATGGATGAACTACAAAAATTGTTCATCCCAGTTTGGCAAAATAATAAATCAGGGAAGGTAGTACATCCATGGATAACAAGGGAAATCAGGGATAGTATCAAAGCAAAGGATGATGCGTACAAACTAGCCAGAAAAAGCAGCATACCGGAGAACTGGGAGAAATTCAGAGACCAGCAGAGGAGGACGAAGGGCTTAATTAGGAAAGGAAAAATGGATTATGAAAGAAAACTAGCAGGGAACATAAAAACTGACTGCAAAAGTTTTTATAGATATGTGAAAAGAAAGAGATTAGTTAAAACAAATGTAGGTCCCTTGCAGTCAGAAACAGGTGAGTTGATCATGGGGAACAAGGATATGGCGGACCAATTGAATAACTACTTTGGTTCCGTCTTCACTAAGGAAGACATAAATGATCTGCCGGAAATAGCAGGGGCCCGCGGGTCAAAGGAGGTGGAGGAATTGAGTGAAATCCAGGTTAGTCGGGAAGTGGTGTTGGGTAAATTGAATGGATTAAAGGCCGATAAATCCCCAGGACCAGATAGGCTGCATCCCAGGGTACTTAAGGAAGTAGCTCCAGAAATAGTGGATGCATTAGTAATAATCTTTCAAAACTCTTTAGATTCTGGAGTAGTTCCAGAGGATTGGCGGGTAGCAAACGTAACCCCACTTTTTAAGAAGGGAGGAGAGAGAGAAAACGGGGAATTACAGACCAGTTAGTCTAACATCGGTAGTGGGGAAACTGCTAGAGTCAGTTATTAAAGATGGGATAGCAGCACATTTGGAAAGTGGTGAAATCATTGGACAAAGTCAGCATGGATTTACGAAAGGTAAATCATGTCTGACGAATCTTATAGAATTTTTCGAGGATGTAACTAGTAGCGTGGATAGGGGAGAACCAGTGGATGTGGTGTGTCTGGACTTCCAGAAGGCTTTCGACAAGGTCCCACATAAGAGATTAGTATACAAACTTAAAGCACATGGCATTGGGGGTTCAGTATTAATATGAATAGAGAACTGGCTGGCAAACAGGAAGCAAAGAGTAGGAGTAAACGGGTCCTTTTCACAATGGCAGGCAGTGACTAGTGGGGTACCGCAAGGCTCAGTACTGGGACCCCAGCTATTTACAATATATATTAATGATCTGGATGAGGGAATTGAAGGCAATATCTCCAAGTTTGCGGATGACACTAAGCTGGGGGGCAGTGTTAGGTGTGAGGAGGATGCTAGGAGACTTCAAGGTGACTTGGATAGGCTGGGTGAGTGGGCAAATGTTTGGCAGATGCAGTATAATGTGGATAAATGTGAGGTTATCCATTTTGGTGGCAAAAACGGGAAAGCAGATTATTATCTAAATGGTGGCCGATTGGGAAAGGGGGAGATACAGCGAGACCTGGGTGTCATGGTACACCAGTCATTGAAGGTAGGCATGCAGGTGCAGCAGGCAGTAAAGAAAGCAAATGGTATGTTGGCTTTCATAGCAAGAGGATTTGAGTATAGGAGCAGGGAGGTTCTACTGCAGTTGTACAGGGTCTTGGTGAGACCACACCTGGAGTATTGCGTGCAGTTTTGGTCTCCAAATCTGAGGAAGGACATTATTGCCATAGAGGGAGTGCAGAGAAGGTTCACCAGACTGATTCCTGGGATGTCAGGACTGTCTTATGAAGAAAGACTGGATAGACTTGGTTTATACTCTCTAGAATTTAGGAGATTGAGAGGGGATCTTATAGAAACTTACAAAATTCTTAAGGGGTTGGACAGGCTAGATGCAGGAAGATTGTTCCCGATGTTGGGGAAGTCCAGGACAAGGGGTCACAGCTTAAGGATAAGGGGGAAATCCTTTAGAACCGAGATGAGGAGAACTTTTTTCACACAGAGAGTGGTGAATCTCTGGAACTCTCTGCCACAGAGGGTAGTTGAGGCCAGTTCATTGGCTATATTTAAGAGGGAGTTAGATGTGGCCCTTGTGGCCAAGGGGATCAGAGGGTATGGAGAGAAGGCAGGTACGGGATACTGAGTTGGATGATCAGCCATGATCATATTGAATGGCGGTGCAGGCTCGAAGGGCCGAATGGCCTACTCCTGCACCTAATTTCTATGTTTCTATCTGCCGTGCATCTGCCCATTTTACTTCGGAGTCATGTGAGTGACTACGTGAATAAGACCCCGTCCAGTCGCACACGCGTCATAACAAGAGGTTTAAGGATAAGGGGGAAATCTTTTAGGACCAAGATGAGGAAAACATTTTTCACACAGTGAGTGGTGAATCTCTGGAATTCTCTGCCACAGAAGGTAGTTGAGGCCAGTTCATTGGCTATATTTAAGAGGAAGTTAGAGGTGGCCCTTGTGGCTAAAAGGGTCAGGGGGTACGGAGAGAAGGCAGGTACAGGATACTGAGTTGGATGATCAGCCATGATCATATTGAATGGCGGTGCAGGCTCGAAGGGCCGAATGGCCTACTCCTGCACCTATTTTCTATGTTTCTATAACGTCAGACGCATAGCGCAGTGACCGGTTGAGAGGGGTAGAGCTCCTCCAGCGGGTAAGTTTAAAAAACCCCAAGGTAAGTGTTTTCACTTCACTGGAGGTAGCTTTCTGGTGTGAATAGACTTGTGGTTGCAGTGTACAAGTCTGTAATGGAGAAAGTAGTTAAAGGGAAGGCTAGGCGTGCCGCCAGTAAAACTCCTGAAGACCGCGGGTCTGTGGGAAACTGTATACGTAAAAATGCCATGAGGCCTACCATCCACCCCAAGTTTGCAGCGCTCTGTAAACCTACTAACATTCAATTGCCAAATCTGCTCTTTGGAGAGGACCTCGCCAAAAGGGTGAAAGATCTGAATGAAGAGGCGAAAACCGTGGGGATGATGAAACCACTGGTAGTCGGCAGAGCAGTTCGAAGGCAGTTTCCCTACCGATATGCAGTGACTGGGGCCGGTGAAGGGACATGTCGATTTTCCACGAATATGCGTCACTGGAGCACTGCTCCTGGGGCACGTGGAGGTTTCAGTGTTTCCGCTAGGAGCAGGGGACAACATTTTCCACTGGTAACTTCGGAGGTAGGTGGGTCTGGTCCTGATCAAAACATATTAAGTGAAACACACTTGTGAGTTGGAGGGAGGTTACACTTCTTCCTAAAAGAGTGGCATGAGATAACATCTGATGCGTTTATACTGTGCAGTATAGTAGGGTTTAGATTTGAATTCTACCCCTATTGGGTCCACCCACTCAGCATGGTCCAAGCCGGACATGTATTTTCTCACAAGCAGAGAATATGGAGATTCAGGCAGAACTTGAAAAATTGTGCAAAAAAGGGGTAATTGAGAAGTCAGTTCGCCAACTACACTAATTTGTGTCAAGTATTGCTTATTGCTCTACTATGCATAACTTGCATGTTCAGGTTCAGATTGACAACACTATGGCAGTAGCGTATGTTAATCATATGGGTGGAATCAAGTCGGCATCTTGTGAGAGATTGGCAAACTTGATCTGGAGCTGGTGTATTAGCAGAAACGTTTGGCTTTCGGCGATCTTCCTACCAGGTAGATTTAACATAGTGGCAGACATAAGGTCACGCAAATTCAATGACAACACAGAATGGATGTTGAATCGTGACATATTTAATGACGTTGTTGCACGGTTCAGAATGCCAGAGATTGATTTGTTTGCATCCAGACTTAACCACCAGTTACCTAAATATGTTTAATGGGAACCAGATCCTGGGGCAGTAGCGGTGGATGCTTTCTCGCTGCATTGGGGTGGAATGTTTTTGTATGCATTTCCTCCATTTTGGCCCATCAGTCACTGGCCTACACAACCATGATTCCCTCTCGTGTTAAAAATGATCACCCAGCCTCTTATGATTATTTCCAAACAGGAAAACCTACTGGGGCATCCTGTAACTGGTGATTGGCATCCTTTACATGATCGTATTGGTCTGTTGATTTGCAGATTCTAAGGAGGCCATATCTCGGAAGAGGACTTTCAGATCGCACCGTGGATGTTATTGCGGAGGACTGGAGGGATAGTACCCAAAAGCAGTACATTTCTTATATGTTAAATGGGAGGTGTTCTGTTTACGGCATAATATTCCATACCACACGGCAGATATCCCAGACGTGTTAGAGTTTCTGTCAAGTCTCTATTTCGATCTTAAGTTAAGCTATGGTGCGATCAATACCGCTAGAAGTGCGCTCTCTTCATATTTATGGAGGGAATCAGGACAATATCCTGTAGGGTCACACCCTTTGGTCTCTAGGTTTATGAAGGGAATTTTCAATTCCAAGCCTCCCAGACTCAGGTATACAGTAATCTGGAATGTAAGGGATGCGCTTATGTTCCTTCGTCAGTGGACTCCTGTTTCAGCTCTGTCTTTGGCCAAAGTCACCATGAAGGTCGTTATGCTCATGGCACTGGTTTCAGCACAATGGGTGCAGACATTGCAGAAGTTGCGAATAGACAGGATGGAAGTATCTGCAGATGCCATTACGTTCTATGTCTATGATTTGCTCAAGCAGAGCAGACCTGGGGTGACGGGGTGTAAGTTGATTTTTTCAGCATATCCTATGGATCCACGCCTATGTGTGGTGTCACATTTGCGATGTTACATCAAAGCCACCAGAACCTTAAGAGGTGCAGAATCAGCATTCTTTATCAGCCATAAGAAGGTTCGGTTCAGACTATCTCAAGGTGGCTGAAGCATGTGCTGGTTGATGCAGGTATTGACACTGCCAATTTCAAATCCCATTCCACCAGGGCGGCATCAACATCAGCAGCCAGGGAAATGGACGTCCCAATAGACCATATCCTCGTGGCCGCAGGATGGTCAAGTGAACGGATGTTTCACAAATACTATCATAAGGCGATTCCCAAACCTGGGGTATTTGGTGATTCTGTTTTGAATTCAGTCTTATGAGTTTTTTCCCCCTGGGATAGAAGGGGTTGCTATTGTTTTGCTTTATAAATAAACCGTTAATTGTTTGCTTCAATGTTATGGTTTATGCATTGTTGATTATTTTACTCATCCTGAGTCAATCAGTGCAGTGATTCGCCTGGATCTGCGGCATGAAATCACAGAGCTTTGAAATCTTCACGTAGTCACTCACGTGACTCCGAAGTAAAATAGTAAGATTAAACGAGAACTTACCAGTTTGAAGTTTGATCTTTATTTTATGAGGAGTTACGTTGGTGAGTACATGCCCTCCACTCCCAACCCTCTCTCACAAAGGTCATCTGGTAGTTCTAGATTGTTGGTCTTACTATTATACTTCATTTGTCACACCGCTGCTTTGAAGATTGACGCGTGTGCGGCTGGACGGGGTCTTCTTCACGTACTCACCAAGTGAATAATGCAAATTAATTAAATAGGAATAACTGAAATATCACATTTACATGGCCCACTATCTCTAAATAAACTAAAGTAATTTGATAATTTATATTTGTAATCATCAAAAGTGTTGTTAAATTTGGCAGAGCCGCTCTTACCTAAAGTTGCAAACAAAGTGTCGAGTCCCAGCGTGAGCAACATGAAGAAAAACAATACGGACCAGAGAGGAGCCCACGGCAGATGTGTTAAAGCCTCTGGGTAGGTGATGAAAGCCAAACCGAAACCTGAAAAACAGACACACATGCAGGTATTTGTTCTTAAATATACTGTATTTATATTGTGTAGACAAGCTGGTATACTGCACCTTGGAGTGACGTAATATTGAGATGTGCAGCATTATATGAAGCAGTTGATGTTTCATTGAATGAAATGGAATTGAATACTGGGTTCGATGTACACAAGTATATGATTCATTAATAAATCTTATAAGATCTCCTTCACTGGTTCACTACATAAATTGACACTCAGTGGGTAGAAGAGTGGTGGGACTGGACAAGGGAAGTTGCTCAAAAAGATAAGTATTTACTGTAACTAAAAATTGTACCAGAGTTGAGACCCTAATTCCATTTTCCAAAGATCCCATAGTCATACAGCATAGAAACAGGCCATTCAGCCCAATTGTCCATGCTGACCAAGATGCCACTTCCACGCTAGTCCCAGTCTTTTGCATGATGTGAGATTTATGTAAGATTTTCAGTTCTGGTTCAGGTTCATTTGCAGAATATCTAGATTTAAGTTTAAGTGTATTATTGCCGCACATAACGAGGTCCAGTGAAAAGCCTTGTTTTGCATGTTATCCACAGATCAGATAATACTATACGTTAATACATCAAGCCACACTGAAGAAGGAAGGGAAAGATACAGAGTGCAGAATATAGTTTCCAGAATTGTAGTGCACCAATGGCAGCAATGAGGTTCCTGAGACTGGTGGTGCAAGCTTTCAAGCTTCTGTATCTGGTGCCAGATTGGAGCAGGGAGAAGAAGGAATGAGACGTCTTTGATTATTTTGGCTGCTTTTCTGAGGCAGCGTGAAGTGTAGATAGAGTCAATGGTGGGAAGTCTGGTTTGTGTGATAGACTGGGCTACTCTCTGCAATTTCTTGCCGGCTTGGGCAGAGCTGTTCCCAAACCAAGCTGTGATGCAACCTGACAGTATGCTTTCTATGGTACTTCTATAGACATAAGGGCCTGTCCCACTTGCATGCGATTGTGTCTGGCGCGTCCAAACGTGGTTGCTTGAGGCGTACGGGCCGCGCGGGGCCGGTCCCACTTAGAAGCGCGGAGGCGTATGGAGTTGTGCGGGGCTGGTCCCGACATCGCGCGAGGCTCCGAAAATCCCGCACTGTCTGAAAATTCCGCGCGCTAACGGCCTGTCGGCCCGCAGACGCATTGATGGCGTACGCAGCATCTTGACGGCTTATGCGGCATTTAGACGCCTAGGTGTACGCCTAGCGCGTGGCATTGCGCGATGATGTCACCGCCCGGCGTGCCATTGCGTGATGACGTCACCGCCCGACACACAAATTCAGTCGGCCCGCCTCCTGCCCAGCTGATTGGTAAGTATGACGCAAATGACGTCACGCGCGAACTTAGCGCGTACTTACCGCGAAGATAGCGCGAACTCCGCTTCTGTTTGGTCGCGCCAAACGCAAGCAGTAGCATGCAAGTGGAACAGGCCCTTTAGTCACTGGAGACTTGCCAAATTTCCTCAGTCTCCTCAGCAAGTAAAGTGCATTTTTGGCTGTGGCTAGCTTCTTCATCTTGCTGACATTGAGGGGGAAATTGCTGGCCTGACACCGTGATACTGTTCTCTATCTCCTTCCTGTACTTTGTCTCATCATTGATTGTGATCTGACCCACCACAGTGTGTGGTGTCATCTGCAAACTTGTAGACTGACCATATTTGGCCAGAAGGTAGCGAAGGCTACAAACACAATGCGATTCTCCAATTGAAGAGGTGCAGCTTTAATTAATGCAGACTAAGTGTTGCAAGTATATTGAGGTTGGTGCTGGTTACAGGCAAAGATATTATAGCGAAGCTATAAGATCTTTGGTTACAGGCATCAACTGTAATGCAAATGACCAGCCAGTACCTATTTAGTATGCAAGTTACACAGAAGCAAGATCTGACTCCTGAGCCTAACTGCTGCCTTGATGTGGTTTACACATTCTCCACGTGACAGCACGTTTCACTCGGGTGATCTGTTTCTTCCTGCATTGCAGTGGAACAACTGGCAGAGCTTCTGCCCCACAGCCCCGGAGACCTGGGTTCGATCCAAACCTCAGTTGCTGTCTGGGTGGAGTTTGCATGTTCTCCCTGTGGCCGTGTGGGTTTCCTCAGGGTGCTCCAGTTTGCTCCCATATTCTGAAGATGTGTGGGTTTGTTGGTTAATCGGTCTCTGCAAAATTGTCCCAGTGTACAGGGAGTGGATTAGAAAGTGGGATAATATAGAACTAGTGTGAATGGATGATCGATGGTCGGCATGGTCTCAGTGGGCTGAAGGGCCTGTTTCCACACAGTATCTTTCAATCAATTAACACAGATGTATGGGTAGGTTCCTTGACGAGTATAAATTACACCTCAGTACAGTTTATCGGCAAAAAGTATCAAAAAGGGAAGTTTATAAATTGTAAATTGTAAGGGAACAATGAGAAGGAGCAATGGGACCAATAGGATTGCTTCCTTCAGAGCAAGCATTAGGCTGATGGACCGAACGGCCTCTTTCAGTGCCACAATAGCAACAATACTACAGAATATTTTGCAGATTTCACATTTCCTTTGAAAGCTTTACATAAACAAAATACACTGTCAGTAATTTGTAATTCTACCAATGGTAGGGGAATCAAGTACCAGGGTGCTATGTACGGGTGATCAATGGTCAGCGTGGGCCCAGTGGGCTAAAGAGTTTGTTTCCATGCTGTATCTCTAAACTACACTAAACTAAGTCTAAGGGAAGCATGAGATCCCCTGCTCAAATAATCTTCAGCACAGAGTGGAGACCACAGTTACCTGACTGAGCGACCTCTGAAACAGGCTTGTCCTGTACGTGAGCCATGTGTCCCAGGACGGAGAAGATGGCAAATCCAGCAAACACACTCGTGGCACAGTTCACCACACAGACAATGATGGTGTCTCTGTAACAGTTGTTGTGGAATTTGTTGTAGGATGACAGGGTTATTAAGCTGCCCCAGCCCACTGATATAGAATAGAATATCTGAGTTGCAGCATCTTTCCAGACCTGGTGAATAACAGATGGAATCAGTCAAATTTAACAAACTCATTCAACATTAATATAGTACGTAAAGCAGTAGAGCACAGGAACAGGCCCTTGTCCACAATATCTGTGCTGAACTTGATGCCAAGATCAACTCGTATCGACCTGCATATGACATATATCGCTCCATTCCCTGCATCGCCCTGTGCCTACCCAAAAGCAAATATTCTGCCTCCACCACCACCCCTGGCAGTGTGTTCCAGGCCCACACCACCCTCTGTACAAAACACTTGTCCCACACATCTCTTTTAAGAAGAAGGGCAATAAGGCTGTGCCTGAGAATTACAGACCAGTTTCACTGACCAGTGTTACATGTAAGATCATGGAACACGTCACACACCCTCACATCATGGACCATTTCGAAATGAATGTGATACTGGTGGACTCACAACATGGCTTCAGAGCAAAACGTTCAACAGAAACACAACTTATTGTCACTATTGATGACATCACAATGCATTAGATAAGGGGAAATCTATACAAGGGAATTCTGGACTTTTCCAAAGCGTTCGATAAAGTTCCTCACGAAAGGCTCCTAGGAAAACTTGATTACTATGGCATCAGAAATAGTCTCCATAACTGGATTAGGGACTATCTCACAAACCGGACGCAGAGGGTGGCCTGTGAAGGAAACATTTCTTTAGAAGAACAAGTACTGTCAGGAGTACCGCAAGGCATGGTCCGCGGACCACTGTTGTTCCTGACGTAGATCAATGATCTACCTGAACACATAAATTGTAAAACAAGACTCTTTGCAGATGATTGCCTTGTATATACACCTGTCATCGATGTAGAGGATATGAAATCTTTACAAGAAGACCTTGAGTCCTTGGAATTATGGCAAAACAAATGGAAGATGAGCTTCAATCCAACCAAATGCTCAATTATGGTAATTTCAAACAAGAAGAAACCACCTACTCGAGGCTACATCTTCTGTAGACAAATACTTCATCGTACAAGTTCACAACTTGGAGTTCATCTTGATAACAAGCTTTCGTGGAGGAAACACGTGGACAATACGGTCACTAATACTGCACTGCCGACTACAAATTCAGAAGGTTAACTTCTAGCCCTCTCGCCTTAAACCAATGTCCTCTAGCATTTGACGTTTCCACGCTGGGAAAAAAGGTTCTGACTGTCTACCCTATTTATGCCTCTCATAATTTTATATATTTCTGTCAAGTCTCCCCTCAGCCTCTGATGATCCAAATCCACCAATCCAGTTCTGTCCAACATCTTGTAGCTACAGGGAGAATATGGGGTGGAATATTCCCACTGTTCTATTGTACGGGTGCTAAATAATGCTTCCACTGGCCAACAGTAGTGGCATCATTCGGCCACATTATCAACACTCTGTTGCCTGGGCTTGACTGATTTATCTTGTTATTTAGCAAGATATAAGATGTGATACTCAAAGAGATGAGATCTCTTGCACTCTTGTCCTCCGGGCTTTCTTGTCCTACTGCAAGCTGGAACAAAGAAAGCTCCACCGTGTTAAATTAAGTCAGATATCAACCAATAAATGACTAAACATGGTTTTCATCAACTAGTGCAAAACCAAAGATAAAACCTGAGATAAAATACCATGTTAAAAATGAAGGTAGACAAAAATGCTGGAGAAACTTAGCAGGTGAGGCAGCATTGATGGAGCAAAGGACGTAGGCAACGTTTCAGGTCGAGACCCTTCTTCAGACTGATGTGAGGGTGGGGGTGGGGGGGGACAATTTACAGTGGGCCTAAGCTTGGTCTCACCGATGTAGAGCAGCTGACACCTAGAGCAGCGGATGCAATAGATGAGGTTGGAGGAGATGCAGGTGAACCTCTGCCGCACCTGGAACGACTGCTTGGGTCCTTGAATGGAGTCGAGGGGGGAGGTAAAGCGACAAGTTAAGCATTTCCTGCGGTTGCAAGGGAAAGTGCCCGGGGAGGGGGTTGTTTGGGTGGGAAGGGAATTGACCAGGGAGTTACGGAGGGAGCGGTCTCTGCGGAAAGCAGACAGGAGAGGAGATGGGAAGATTTGGCCGGTGGTGGGATCCCGTTGGGTGTGGCGAAAATGTCGGAGGATTATTTGTTGTATGTGACGGCTGGTAGGGTGGAAGGTGAGGACAAGGGAAAATCCTCCCTTGCCACGAATGGAGGGATGGGGAGTGAGAGCAGAGTTACGGGGTATAGAAGAGACCCTGGTGAGAGCCTCATCTATAGTGGAAGAGGGGAACCCTCATTCCCTGAAGAATGAAGACATCTCCGATGCCCTGGTGTGGAACACTTCATCCTGGGTGTAGATGCGGCGTAGACGGAGGAATTGAGAGTCAGGGATGGAGTCTTTTCAGGAAACGGGAAGAAGTGTAGTCCAGATAGCTATGGGAGTCAGTGGGTTGATAGTGGATGTCGGTCAGTAGTGCATCACCTGCGATGGAGATAGTGAGGTCTAGAAATGGTAGGGAAATGTCGGAAGTATTCCAGGTGTATTTGAGTGCTGGATGGAAGTTAGTGGTGAAATGGATGAAGTCAGTGAGTTGTGTGTGGGTGCAGGATGTAGCACCAATTTAAAAGTGAGATATATTTTCCTCAAAGCCAGCCATTACATAGAAAGTTGTGATTTGTTCACCTCAGCATCAACGAGCTTTGAGAAGTCCGACTGACTTCCAATGTAGAATTCAATCCCTTTCCGGGCTCCCTCCAGGGTCAGTCCTCGGATCAGAAGTACAGTCAGAACCACGTACGGGAATGTTGCAGTGAAATAAACCACCTGGTCAGGGAGAGGGATTGTTAGATCGTTCTGTGTTTCTGGTACGACATTTACATTCAATAATTAAATGGCAAATATAGGGTTTCACTTAAAACAGTGAATGAAGCAGAGGTGAATTACAGAAGTAAAAACACTGGAACTACTCTACAGGTCAGTGGCAGTGGAGAAAAATATCATTTAACCATTCAGTTCAAGACTGTTCTTCAGAACCTGTCGTCAGTCTGAAACATTTACTCTCTCTGCAGTGCCACTGACCTGCTAACCTGCTTACTGTTACAACATTCAAAATACACTCGGCCACGTACATGGATAGGGAAGGTTTAGAGGGATATGGGTTAAATGAGGACAAGTTTAGATGAGGCATCTTGCTCAGCATGAACGAGTTGGGCCGAAGGTCCTGTCTCTGTGCTCTATGCCTCTATGTCTCTATTTCCAGGATTTTTTTAATTTCAGATATGGGCAGGAACGGTTTAGAGGGATATGGGCCATACACGGGCAGGTGGGATAGGCTTAGATACAGGCATCTAATTCGGCATGGATGAGTTGGGCCGAAAGGCCTGTTTCTGTGACGTTTGATTCTGTGACTATCTCTGGCATCTACGTTACTTTGGTTTCTCTTTAATTGGAACATTAGAACAAAATAAATAGAAGCAGGAGTTGGCCATTTGACCCCTCATGCATGCTTCAGTTTTCAGTAAGATTGATGATTGATGTTTCATCTCTGTGCCACTGTCCTGCACTACCCTTCGATTCGTAACTATACATATAGAGTGTATTTAACTCAGAGCAGTAGCGTAACCCAAGTGTAAATAGCACTTCCTCAGTTGGGGAGGAATTGGTTACAGTATCTTCAGTATATTGAATTCAGCTTGTTTGTCATTGTCAGATGGGCTCATCCATTATGGAAATCCAGTCAATCAGCCAGCTTAGAACTGCCCTGAGTTAGGTCTAGGATCAGGTTCAGGTTTATTATTCTCATGTGTACTGAGGTACAGTGAAAAGCTTTGCATGTTATCCAATCATGTCAGCTAATACCATACATAACTACATTCAAATTGTATTCACTGGAACGCTGCAGTTTGCGGAGAGACCTGATAGAAGTATACTTCCTTGAAAGTGGCGTTACAGGTAGATAAGGTGGTCAAGAAGGCTTTCGGCACATTGGCCTTCATCAGTCAGGGTGTTGAGTATGGAAGTTGGGATGTTATATTACAGCTGTAAAGATGTTGGTGAGACCACAGTTGGAGTATTGCGTTCTGATTTGATCACCATTTTAGGAAATATGTTAAGTTGAAAGAGTGCAGAGAAGATTTACGAAAATATTGCCAGGACTTGATGGCCTGAGGTATAGGGAGAGAAAATGAGATTCCCTCGTGTAAAAACCCATCCTTTCTCCCCAGAGTTGGACCCCTTTCTTTTACCTTTCCTGAAGATTTGATTCCTTTAAACAAGGCAGCTCCAACCATCAGCCAGACCAGGAGCAGACACAGGGCTAATTGCCAGACGATCTTCCCCATCTCATCCATGGAATTTGAACGGTGTAAAACTCCTTTACTGATTGAAATATATAAAGGAAACAACTTTTACAAGTTCCCTTCCACACAATCACTTTACATAAAATGCATCAGTGAATTTACACAAATGAAATATTTCTCAATTTAATGGTGTGACTTCAAATTGCTACCAGAATTGAAAGTGATTCTCATTTATACTTTTTTCATTCTGCCATTTTTCAGATTTTTGTATCACATAATAGGAATCTTCTTTTAAATGGATTTGATTGATGAGATTCTCCACTGAGCTCACTTGTTGTAGTTGAGTGTGCTACTCCTAAAACAACTTGGGTTAATCAGGCAGCACAGTGGGCAGCGGGTAGAGCCATTATCTCACAGCGCCACAGACCTGGATTCACTCATGAAGGGTGCTGTCTGTGTGGTGCTTGCACGTTCTCCGTGACTGTGTGGGTTTCCTCTGGATGATCCTGTTTCCTGCCACATCCCAAAGATGGGCGGGTTTGCTGGTTAATTGGCCTCTGTAAATGAGTGTGGGGGAAGTGGATGAGAAGATATGAAAATGTGATAACATAGAACTAATGTCAATGGCTGATTGATAGTTGGCTTGGACTCGATGGGCCAAAGGGCCTGTCTGTTTCCAAGCTGAATCTCTTAAAAACTAAATTAAACTGTATGCCTTAACTAATGCCACAACTTCGCATTGTTCAACTCTAAATCGACAGATTAGACACAATACCACAATAAGTTAATTAACACAACAAAGCAGATATCACTAAAAGATAAATACAGCTATTTAACTTTGGTGAAGCTCTACTTTTAAGAGCATGAACATTTTAAAAAAAAATTCACATAATTTTGCAATGCAAATATTATTAAACTAAACTGGCAAGTGTTAGCGTAGTGTTATTAACAACAGGATGAGTCAATGGTGTCAGGTTAATGTAGAACATACTGTACATTGACACAAACAGTTAGGTTATCCAAAGCAAATTATACTTCCCTCATTAAACAGGACAGCTCATTGACCACCCACAAAGGGAAGCCACTGTTGTAGCAGTGTAGGCTGTCGATGTAAATGCCAGCAGCATGTTACTTACTCCCAGTATTGCTCACTTGGGCCTTGGAAATGAACGCAGAATTCTGATCCATTTGAGTAAGATTCATTACTTGCATGCAGCCACGTTGTGTCAAGAATTTCAAAATATCCATTGGTCACACTGAGATTGCACAGCAAATCTGGAAAATATGAAATGTGGACACTGGGAACTGTGGAGGAAATGTGTGGAAAAGAACTGTAGATGCTGGTTTAAATCAAAGGTAGACACAAAATGCTGAAGTAACTCAGCAGAACAGGCAGCATCTGAAGAAGGGTCTCGACCCGAAAAGTCACCCATTCCTTCTCTCTGGAGATGTTGCCTGTCCCACTGAGTTACTCCAGCATGTTGTGTCTACCTGGGAACTGTAGATGTTGGTTTACAACAAAACACAAAGTGCTGGAGTATCTCTGGTGGTCAGGTAACATCTCTGGAAGACAAGGATGCTTTGGGTTGGGGCCCTTCTTCAGGCTAATTGTAGGAGGAAGCTGAAAGCAGGAAAAGAGTTTGGGGTTGGACAAAGTGAGGCAAGAGATAGGTGGGTACAGATGCGGGGGGGAGGGGGGGGGAGAAGAGGGGGGGGGGGGGGGGGGGGGGGGGGGTCTTTAATTGCCGGATGGTGGACAAAGGACATATGAAAAGATGACAAAAAAGAATGTGAGGTGAGGTGTGAAATGTGGATCCAGAGAGGGGTAGAGGAAAGGGCAGTGGGAGAAATAGGGGCACATCTGGGTGAGACACAGGAAGCGAGGGGAGAGAAAAAAGAGTAGGGGGTTGTTGCCAAAAATTGAAGAATTCAATGTTCATAACACTTAGTTGTAAGCTAGCCAAACGCTATATGAAATGTGTAGTAACAATGAACTGCAGATGCAGGTTTCATTTCCAATGTTTACTGTACCCTGGTATATGTAACAATAATACACCAGCTGCCTGACCTACTGAGTTACTACAGCACTTTGTTTTTTTTTCAGCAGATGTATATATTTGGATTTCCAGAAGACTTTCGACAAGATGCTTCACAAAAGATGAAGTCACAAAATGTAGACACCAGGAACTGCAGACGCCTGCTTACAAACAAAGAGACACAAAGTGCTGGAGTAACTTAGCGCATCAGGTAGCATCTGTGGAGAACATGGATACGTGATGTTTCAGGTTTGGGAGGGTCATGTCCCTAAATGTTGCCAATCCATGTTTTCCAGAGATGCTGCTTGACCCACTGATTTATTCCAGCACTTTGTGTCTCTTTTGAAGTCATAACATGTAGGTATGGATCGAGATTGGCTCACAGGCAGGAAGCAGTGGGTAGGGATAAAGGAGGCATTGTCAGTGTGTCAACCTGTGACCAGTGGGCTGTCACATGCTGGGAACACAGCGTTTAACATATATATGCCCCATGATCTGCAGAGTATTTCAAACATTCTCTATTTTTATTTAAAGTTCAGACACCACTTGTAGCGCCAGTCTCTATTACTGTCTTTAATTCAACATGTTGATAGAGCAAGAGCTTAGTTGGTGCCTAGCCTTTACCCAACAGAGTTCGCTCAGTACCTCTGGGTGTCCGACTGCAGGTTTCATCCGCACCCCACCAGCTGAAGCAGTCTGACCACGGCAGCGGGGATTGGAAGGAGGCAAACAGGTAGAACAGGCTGTAGGCGATGATGCAGCTGTAGGAAATCTCACCGAGTGAAATCACAAGGACCATGGTAATCCCAACACCTTAGAATAAATGATGAACAGGAGTTTAGAACAGAAACTAATTGAAATATATTCCCGCACAAAGATTGTTAATCAGCTTGTGATAAAATACCCTCTACCCATAACACACTGAGTTATGACATTGCTTTAACATAGGTCAATTTGATCCCTCCCATCACATATCCAACAGTACATTCCAGTCATGGTCCTAGGAAGTACTGGAAAATGGAAACTTTACCACAGAAAAAGCATCACATCAAACCTTTTTTTTACATGGTACACAGATATACTAAAAATCGGCCGATGGAAGGGAGCGAGGATTCCAGCTAAGTGACCAATGTAGACACTCAACTGTCCCCAGTCCTCTTCCCCTGAACATAGAATTACCCTTGCTTTCTTGTCGCTGCACATTCCTCTGTCATTACTGGTCCACAGAATCATAAACATAGGTCACAAGTATTACAAAGATGTCAACTGTTTTATATCTCTCTTCCTTTCGCTGCTTCCTCTGCATTTGGTCCCTCATAAACATTGGTTATTTGTTTATTTCTCTCTTCCTTTATTGCCTGCTTCAAAAACATGGTTATTTTGATCTCTACTTCAAAGGTTTCTCTCCAGCTCCTTCACTTGGGAGACAATGTTATCTCTCACACCCCCCAACCTGAGGAAAGCCTAATTTGACACTAAATATAAGCTGTAAGCTAGCCCAGAAACCAATTTAATATTTTTAACTAAAATTCGGCTTCATCATTCCATCCTTTTATCAAAATTTTGATAACAACTACAGTCCTTGCTGAGTACATACGAAAGACCATAAGCATCTCATCAGACAAATTAATAGTACACTAGTAACCCAATCAATTCATAGTGGACAATCGTTTCACAAGTCCCTCCAAACATTTTAAATGGCCACCAACCTCCCCCGGACGTGACACTATAATATACTACCATAGGACAGGAAAAGGATCATAAAAATTGCTCAGCCTTTATTCGGCTTCATTTGGAATTCCCTGTGTGCTGGTGTAACTGGTTCATGCTTCTCTTGTGTGACACTGCATTTGCAACATAACAATGCCCTCTCACAAATATACTGTTTCCTTAAAATACACCAGTGCCTTGGTTGTGGCAAAAACAGGTAGATTTAACTGGCCTTTGCAGACCTCTTACTGTCTGTAGTCAGGGTATCTTTGCTGTGCTTGTCATGTTTGACTTCAATCTTGTTTAAAAGGAGGTGTGTACCATCCTTTAAATGTGTTTTAGTCCGCAAGTTTGCCATTCTGAAGAAAGTTCAGTCCATGTGGGCTGGGCCACCCCAGAATAAAGGAAGCATCAATAGCCCATCGTCCTTGTTTCCACAAACTGTTCACAGTCAATCAAATGTATCCAGCGATGATGATCTTTCATCTTTACAGCAGTTCATGTTGTTAGCAACACTTGGTTGTTTCTTTTCAATACAGTTTCAATTTCTTCTTGTCCCAGCACCCCCATCGTATAGCTTTTATGGCTCCCAGCAAAGCTCCTCCAACCTGGGAATGTAGATCTGGCAAGACATGGGTTAATTGCCGACCATACATAATTAGTTAATTGCCCAGGGCCTGTTAGTGGCTTCCCCCCACTCTCCAGGGGCAATAAAAAGTTGTAAATCTTGTTCACCAGCTTAGTTTCACCAGCACTTTTGTCCCCCTTTGATCCTCCATTTTCCTTCTTAACACTTCCCTGTGAATTTATTCTTTAATCCGATTATATCCGAAGAGGCTCTCCCCACCTAAATATTCAATTCTCCAAATATGTTCTCTTCCCCAATCTACTTTATCTTCTCACCTTTCATCCCTCATTGTGAGTTCCCTCAAACCTCCTTTTTTAAGTCATAAAACAATTTTTTCATCTACCTTCATTTCTCTCACACAGCCCATGCTTCAACAACATCTTTTTGTTTGCTTAAAAACAGTAATCTTGCTTCATTTGCATTTTAAAAGACAACCTCTGTTATCATATCAAAACAATCTTTTCCAAAAGAACTCATTCAGAATCAGTAATCAATAATACATTTACTTTTCTCTGTAATTTTGACATTTCCAATCTCATTTAACACTTTAATCGGGATGAGTCTTTTTTAAACTTGGTTCAAAAGATCTATAATCATCCAACACATTAGCACACCATAAACTTTGTAAATTTGCATTTTAAAGGACAACTTCTTAAAAAGTGACACACAACTTTGCTCATTGCTTCGAATTTCCCACATTCCACATACAAAAACATTGTTTTACAAGCAGTACATATACAAAAACATTGTTTTACCAGCAGTATATAATATTTCATTTTCAAAGACGTCTCTTTGTAATTTACTTTCCCTTTTTCTTTTTTTTTTTTTTTTCTTAGTTCTCATTTGATTGTTCTAAAACACACAATTTTAGGCCTACTGCTATTCCTAGCAATACTATAAGCCTCTTCCTTTATTTTCTCCTGGCATTCAAAAACAAATCACATTTCTTGGGTTTTGATGCTTTAGAGGAATTATATAAATCATTTATTTGAATGATAGCCATTGCATATCCATCATCAAGCTTTCTAATGTGGCTTGTCAGCCATCCCACTGCTCATAACTTCATAAATCCTTTTATTTCGATTTGAGAGTCCAATTTTGTATTAACCCACATCAAACTCAATGTAAAATTCCACCATCCTATGTGGAATTTTCCCTAAAAGTGTCTTTAAAACAAGACTATTAATCAATCCCCTTAGTGTACAATACTCAATTCAACAATAAGCTTTTCCTTAGCTGGATCCTCAACATCATAGTTCTGAAAACCCTTGTATATATATTCTACAAATTTGTCCTTCACCTATAACTGATCATTCATTTTGTCGATCCTATATATGTAGATGATAGTACTTCATGCTTTTTCTATTTATCCATATCTGCATCTATTTTTTTAATTATGTTGTACTTAATGAATACACTACATTTCCACATTGCAGAGGGGATGAATTCCCAACAAAATGTCCACAAAGAGATTTAATGTACTGCCAAACCCTTGACAAAATTTGTTGATTCTTTTGCCTTTATTTAATTTTTCCTTACACAATTTCTATTAGAGAAAAGTAGGCCCAAATCCTCTATCGATTTCCTCCACAGATGCTGCCTGTCCCGTTGAGTTACTCCAGCACTTTGTGTTTTACTATTGCATTTACATTTTATTTGTGCTGTTAATTTATCTACCTTATTGCAATGCCGTACGCAATTAAGTACATTGCCTTATTTTTCCTCATTTTTATATACTCCAACCTAATTTACTACTTGTTTTTGTTTCCACTGCCTATTTATTTTGCTTTCCAGTTGTCTAATCTTTATTTTCCAACTTTCCTTCTTAAATTTCCTTTTGTTCCCATCCCCCTGCCAAGCTAGTTTAAATTCTCCCAACAGCACTGGCAAACCTCTGTGGGGATAATGTTCCTGTGCTGCTGGGGTACAACCTTTCCGATCTGTAGAAAGGTCCCTGGAAATAGCCACAATGCCAGAAATCCAAAGCCCTTCATCCTACTCCAACCCTCATCAGTACTTATATATAAACCCGAAATATACTTTCAGGCTGGGAATTCACATTGATTCAATTGCCTAGTTTGGGACATAACAAGGATTCTATCAGCTGAGACTGGAAATAACCTGGCAATTAGTCCCCAATTTTTTATAACAGAGTTGCTTGTCAGAATAAGGATTTACCTCCTGGGTAATTTTGTTTTGCAATCCCCATTGACTCTTTCCACCATCCCAGATACCTGTGGGTGGTGTACACAGTGAATTGCTGTCAGATATTAAAATGTGCACATTTTTCCTTATTAATAGTGGTTGGTAGAGCTTCACTCCACCTACTAAATAAATCTAAAATTACTACGCAATATTTATAACACTGGGCCCTTGGCATTATCTCCTTAAACTGCTTTCCCATCCTTTACCAGCCTCAACTCAAGCACAAACAAAAGCCCCTGGATAGCTTTGTGATTAATAACATATGTATATATCATTTTCCTCAATGCCAGAGAGCTAAAGACACATAATTCTCCGGATATGCTCCTACAAGCTCACCTTGCCCACAGAACTAAATCTGCATTTTCTCCTGATTTTAAATTTTTTTTTTTTTTTTTTTTTAAACACAAAATCATTCAATATCCCTTCCTTCTCATCTTTTTTACTTATTTTGCTTATATGTAATACTTCTCAGTTAGTCCCTTCAAACATGTTGTCATATTCCCAATACATATCGTGTAAACATCTCCCAACCACTTGTTCTTGAATATAGTACTGGTATCACCAAAATCAATCCTCTATTTAATAGTTTAACAAATACAACGTGTTGCTAAAGTAGGAGCAATTCCAATCCAAGTCATTCTCATCATTCTTAATCTGTTACCTTCGACATAGAGATAACCAAATTTGTTCATCTTGGACCTTGCCTACAACTGAGACTCACTACCGAGAGACGTTATCCATCCAGACTTACTTTTACCAGAACCCCAGGACAGACTGAGTAGTCTCTCACAAGGTTGAACAACCTACCTACTGCAGGAATTGCCAGGCAGAGTGTTCTACAGACTCACCCTCAATGACATTTTGAAGGCTTTTTTTTTGTTGCCAAAGGCATTAAAAAGGAATCAAATATATTCAAATAACAACTATTTAAATAGTTTAAATATAACAGATAGTTTAAAACATGAACAGTAAAACAACTCAAGCATGTAACTTTTTACACAGGTCGGCAACCCCATGCAAATGAATAAAGTTGCCATTCCTAATATGCAGTGCCACCACATTTCCTTTGTTATCCTATCATTCCCTCCTTACCAGCATGGGTAAGACGGGTAAAAATGTATCGTTATACACCAACTTGTCCAAGCGGGGTGTGCTGAATCAATGGCACAGCCCTCTTGTTTCCATAGTTATTATTATATACAAGAGGCGTCCCTCTATAATGTACATACCTCCCTCATATCTGGCAGGACCGTTCTATTTGCTAGCATCTGTTTAGCTGCTGTCACTATGCATTTGGATGTACAGGCTGCCTGTTTGGATACACTATCAGCAACCCATTGCCTTTTGCTATAGGGTCCCCAGCACCAGTGTGTGCAGTACATTTAATAATGATCAGCTGTTCTGGTAGCATCAATGCCTTAAACAAATTACACACAGAAAGGCATTCCCGTGCTCCCAATCCTGGAGAGCTTTGTAAGGTCAGAACTTCAAGTTATAGGGATGTTACTGATGGAACTGTCCCAGGTAAAGATGCCATTGCTACTGGTAGGGCATAGGGAGGTGGACATCTCACAAGATTATCTAACTCCTCCTCATTTTCATTACCAAATAGGGTCGTCGTGCCAGACATGAAGTCTCCTCCAGAGGATTTACCAGTACTGGGTTTATTTTTTACGAACCATCACCTGTTTCTCACCTCCTGTCTGTCTTTTAATTCTATTCTCTTGTTCCTCTGCCCACTGGCATTCTAGTTGCAATAATTTCCATCCTTTCCTAGTGCTATCCTTGTTTCTTAACTCTATCTAGCAATGTTACAAAACTGTGAGATTTTAAAAAAAAATCAAATCTGCAATTTATCCCATCAGATAAAGCATAACAATAAGTTTAATTTGACACCTAATTCACTTTCATATCTCAAGTAATAACAAAAAAATTATGGCCATTTTCATACTCGGAAATTAGCATCTTGTTCCCTATTGATTTTCTATGGACATAACAAAAAAAAAAAACTGTGATCATGGACCGTCAAAAGCCCATAACCTTCTTAAAAATTAAGAGAACTGAATGAAATTTTCAGTTATCATAGATTGAACCATTCTGACACAAATATAAAATAATCTTACTTGGATGACCTGAAATAAAAGCATATAATTAGTTAGTTACCCAATTGTAGCTAATTTCAAACTTCAATTACTAGATCTAAACATCTATCCATTTCTTAATAAATGATTAACATTTTTAAATAGCCTAAGTGTCCAAATTATATTCACAAATAATTCACAATAAAACATGATTTTTAAATCTCATTTACATCAATTTATAGGCCAAATGGAAGGAATTCAGTGTTCAATTGCTGTAAATTAAAGTCTATTTTAAATTGGCTTTCTAGTGGGTTCCTATCTTCCTTTCCCATAGCAACACCTCTGCTTATTTAATTGTCTCAACATTCCATGTGCCCCCTACTGGCCAAGCATCATCCCCTAACCGTTTGGTCAACTTGTAACTTAACATTCTAAATTTCTTATTATACTTAGGATTCAAATAACACATATATAGGACTGGTTTCCAGAGCATTCCCCATAGATAGATAGAAAGAGAGAGAGAGAAAACAGACTTCTTAATTCCGAATCGATCCAAATATATCAACCAGGCCGACTCACTAAATGAGACCCCAGTTTCTCAACTTGGCTGACTTTTTAATTCCGAATTGTTCCAAATATATCAACCAGGCCGACTCGCTACTCGAGACCCCAGTTTCTCAATTTGGCTGACCTTTTTTAACTCTTTAATATACGACCCAAGTGTCTCAACGAAGCCGACTTGCTAACCAAGACCCCCGTTTCTCAACCTGGCAGACGTCTTAACTCTTAAAATGAGCCCCAGGTGTCTCAACGAAGCAGACCCGCGAACCGGGACCCCCGTTTCTCAACCTAGCAGACTTCCTAATTCATTAATATACAACGCCACTTATTTCTCGAGCCGACAAAGCTTCGGATGTCTCAATAAGCCAGACGCACACCTCAACCCCCGTATCTCAACCCGACAAATCACAGATGTCTCAACGAGGCCGATGAGCCCTTAGTAGAGAGAGAAAAAGAGAAGACAAAGAGAGATAGAAAGAGAGAGAAAAAGAGAAAGAGAAACCGCTCAAGTCCTTCTTAAAAATATACACAATTCCGTCTTAAAAATACATACACAATTCCGTCTTAAAAATACATACACAATCCAATCCCTTCTTTAAAAAAAAAAAACCCCATATAAAGCCCAACTGGTCTTACCTTTGTCTGTTGCTAAGAACCTCGGCAGGGAACCAAGTCAATTTCTGATGAAGGAGCACAGATGTTCCCGGGAGTTTCTAGGGAGTCGGTCTTACAAGGGGGCCGATAGAGCTCAGTTATCTCCCTTCCAATCCCGGCAACCTCCGCAACCTCTTGCACAGTCAGCCGTTGATGTGGTCCCAGCGAGGCCTGCATAACTACGCCAATGAAAAAGCTACTTATCTTAACTACTAAACCAGGTTCGCTTCTTAATAAACAGACACCACACAAACGGTTTGGTAGACCAGTTCAAAACTTTACTTAACATCGGCCGATGGAAGGGAGGGAGAACTCCAGTCAAGTGACCAACACAGACACTTGACTGTCCTCAGTCACCTTCCCTGAACAACAGAATTACATTGCTTTAAATAGGTTTCTTGTCCCCTTATCACATTCCACAGACATTAGTCATGGTCAGAAGTACTGGAAAAGGTTTCCACAGAATGCATCACATCAAACCTTTTTTTTACATGGTACAAGATATACTAAAAACATTGTCCATTTGTTTTATCTCCAAATAGACCACCCTTGCTCTGGTCGCTGCTTCCTCTGTCATTTGGTCCCTCATAAACATAGGTCACTTGTTTACAAAGATGCAACTGTTTATTTCTCTCTTCCTTTATTGCCTGCTTCCCCATAAACATTGGTTATTTGATCTCTACTTCAAAGGTTTCTCTCCAGCTCCTTCACTTGGGAGACAATGTTATCTCTCACACCCCCCAACCTGAGGAAAGCCTAATTTGACACTAAATATAAGCTGTAAGCTAGCCCAG